>NW_026693173.1:0-361045 GCF_021218885.2 Marmota monax
TCTCCTGTCAGTGCTCACACCAGGTCCCACCAGGTCCTCTTACCAGCTAACTCAAAGCTCAAACCATCTGAGGAGAGCCCTCAGACCCCTATTCAAAATAGTCCCTTATAGGCTTTTTGGGATACTCACTCCCATCTTCCCCTCTGCTCTACCTGTTCTACTGCTCAAGTTTTCATTGCTAGGAAAATCCCAAACCCCTTTCCCATTATTCTTTTACATCTCCTTCCTCATTCTCAGATCCACCAGAGCTGCTCTCAGCCCTGCCTTCCTGTCTTCCTTCTCCCTACCAGGCCCACAGAAAAGTCTTAACTGACATTCTCCAGAAATCTTCACCATGGCTGGATTTAGGACTTTCAGCAAAATAATCCCTATAAAAGAGTTCAGTGTAGATAAACTTTCTCTTTTCATGTTACCCTGTTCTACTTGGCCACTGACTGCAAAAATCAGCACTCCAAAAGCTAGACACCCCCTTACTAGTTTTTCACAAAATATGTGAACAATGCCTCTGGCCTTGAGCTGGGCTTCACAGAGATGGCTACATTTCTAAGATAAGGAAGTTACCAACTGGGCTCCATGGGAACAGCTGGCAGGGGAAGGAATAAAAGGAGAAAATGAAGCTCTTCCCCTCCCAGGTGTCCTTGAAAAGTTAACTTGCCCAGAATAGAGAGAAAAAAAAAAACAAAACAAATAAACTGCTTTTTGTGAACTTCTGCAGACTGTGAACTTCTGAGCCCCTCCCCTTACATGCTGGATGCAAAATTCTGAAACTACCTAAACTTGGGGTTCAGGGGATTAATTGATTACAACAGTAATGCCCTCTGAATCTGGTTGCAACCAAATAGGACTGTTTCCCTACCTTCAGTGCTATCTTAGGTTCCTTGCCTTGTCCATCCCTACAACAGTATAATTCTATATACTTAAACATTGTTTATGTTTTCATGAAATAGTCTATAGATGTGATTAATTGTGTATTGCAAAACACAAAAGTACTTTCCTACTTTTCTACAAAAGGTTAAAAGCAAAGATCAGCTTCAGAACTACAGCACTTAATATTTATAAAGAGCCCTACCTTACCTGAGATAAGGCTGTGCCTCCCATCCTACTACATGTCGGAATGACTCCAAAGTAGACCAGACTTCAGGTAAGGCCCAGTACTCTTAATTTAAGGTGAAACTGACTTTTCTGGATGTTTATGATCAAGATTTAAAGTTAAATGAAAAGGGCCAATAAAACCAATATTTGGCTCTTGACCTCTGAGTCAATCTGAATCCAGAAACAGGGAACTTCTCTAAAGAACTTTGCAACTCTGGGTCACATAAACTCCTGATCAGGGAGATTAATGAGACCACTGGGGAATGAAAAGCCAATCCCTGCATTTGCTGTGAATACGAGGGTCACCAAAGAAGGGAGACATCCCTGATGCTTCCAAGGGAAGCCACATGGTCAAGCAAGACCTATACCCATCCTAGCGCAAATGGCACTAGCAGAACTAAGAAGCTGCTCTCAAGTTCCCCCATGAGTGACCCCTATGGGAATTCAACAATAGATAGAAACAAAGTCAATTTTGACCAGCTTGATCTTAAACACCTACCAAAAACAGTTAAGCCAAAAAGTCATTCCTAGGAGTAATAAAAGACAAAAATAGCTAGAAAAGAGGAGACAGCAACTAGCCAACAGTCTCCAAGGGGAATGTTCAGTCAAGTATGGCCTTGGCTCCTCCCCCTCACAGGACCCCTGTTAGTCCTCTTTGTGTTTCTCCTAATAGGACCACGTCTGTTAAATTGCTACAGAAGTTCCTGCAAGATCAGATATATAGATTCACCAACCAGTCAGTCAATCAACTACTTCTTTAAGACTACCAGCCCTGGTGCCCAAAATGGAGACCTACAACTCATGACCAACTCCTCTGGCTCCAGAGACTCTGTGCCCATCTAAAACCCTCTCTAACCTCTTTTTCCAGTTTTAACAACCCCTCTTTCACTTCATAGGAATGAGAACTACTCTCCAGCAGGTCCACTCTGCTTATTTGTCTGCTCTACAGTATCCCCACAAAGATGTATCAAACCTAAACTCCCCACACCTCAGATGAGGAGCCACTAGCCAGGAAAAGACTGGTAGATCAACTTCACTCATGTGCCTAGGCACAAAAAGCTTCACTACCTACTTACTTTGGTTGATACTTTTTCAGGTTGAATAGAAGCCTTCCCTACATCCAGGGAAACTGCTGACACTGTTGCCTCCATCCTCATTGAGCAGATCATTCCCAGGTTTGAACTTCCTGCCTCCATCCAGTCAGACAACAGTCTGGCCTTCACTTCTCAGGTTGTTCAACTAGACTCCAAAGGCCTCAACATCATTTGGAAGCTCCACATCTCCTATCAACCCAAATCCTTGGGTAAGGTTGGGAGGCCTAATGGCATTCTCAAGGATCATCTCACTAAACTTGCTATTGAACTTAGGCTCTTCTGGCCCAATCTCCTGCTGTTAGCCCTCACCTGAACTCAGGGAGCCCTAAGGGCCCCCCAGGCCTTAGCCCCTTTGAGCAACTCTATGGGTGCCCTTTCTTAACCACATAAAACTTTTCAATCACTCCTCCTTGCCTTGTGTCCTACCTGCCCTATCTCACACTTCCACAAAAACTCCTAAGGGAACATGCAGACCAGTGCCTTCCTGCACCATTCATTGCCTCAATCCCAGCACAACCACAAACTGAATTGGACTCTCTTCAACTGGGTGACTTCTAACTACTAAAGAAACTGCTATTATAAATGCCAGCCTTATTTCTAATCTGCTATGAGCTTCCACGCTGCCTTTACAGCTTGGAATAGTCCACTATAAAGCCCATCAGACTGACTCTTCTCCTGCCACAGTGGGCAACTCTAAAGCTGACCAGGCAACCCAGTCAGCCGCCCTACAGGCCCAATCCTCTTCCTCATTTCTCCATCTTTCCTCTGAGGAATGACCTCCTAACCATCACCAGCTCATTAGGTTTCTCCATTCACTGTTCCATTCTAGCCCCAAGAGCTTATCGACTTTCCTTCAATCTCTTTTCCTCTTTCCTCTGATGATCGGACCTTTCTGCAACAGGTTACATCCACATGCCAGATCTGCCATAGGACCAATACCAATACTCCCTTAAAATCCAGACCCTATCCTTCTCATCAAGCCCATGGTCACACCCCAGGAGCTGATTGGCAAATTGATTTCACTAACATGTCTAGGGTAAAAAACATCAAATATCTCTTAGTATTGGTGGACACATTCTCAGGGTAGATAGAGGCATTTCCCACATCCAATAAGCAGGCATCCACGGTTGTGGATCAGTTAATATCTGACATAATACCTCATTTTGGGATGCCCACTTCCATCCAATCAGATAATGGCCCAGATTTTACCTTGCAGATAACTCAGGGGCTATACCGCACTATCACTCCCTTGGTATTTCCATTGCCCCAAGCTTCCAGGAAAGTTGAAAGAACTAATTGGTCTCTCAATGAAATCCCCACAAAATTCACCATGGAATTAAGCTTAGACTTGACTAAGGTCCTCCCCTTGGCCCTGTTTCATCTCAGGGCTTTACCAAAGAAACCATCCAACCTTTCCCCATTTGAGGTTATGTAAGTCTGTTCATTCTTACCCCCTGGAATACAGACTGAACAATTACCTATACCTGATTCCTATGCTCTACCTCTCCTTTTCCATCTACACTCTGAACTTTGGAAATATCAGGACTGGATTTTACCTGACCCAACCTTTACTCAAAACCCCCTCACCCTAATACCCGGCCAACAGGTATATTACTGCCCCCCAGGTGAAAGACCCTAATTACACCCCAAATGGGAGGGCCCTGCCTCGGCTATCATGTGCACTCCCTCTGCAGCAAAACTTAAACTCACAAATAATCAATTAATTCCATGGATTCACATTTCCAGGCTCAAACTATGCATCCGGGAAACTGATTCTGGCAATGTCGGACCAGAGGACTCGGAAGAATCCACACCTACATACTCTTGCTCTCCCCACCCTACTGACCCTTTAAAAATTTGTCTCTCTCATGTTCCTGCCCTAACACCCATAGCTGAGAACGTATCCGAACATGTACCTTAACTTTCTGATCCTCATCCTCATCCTCACCCCAAGGGTAATGCCTTCACCATCGTATGTCTGGAGATTCAAGGTGAGAGAAACATACACACAATAAAACACCCAGACCACCCGCTTGGCTACCACTTCTGACTGTACCCTAACAGGGTGCTCCTCAGCAATCTATATTGTACTCTCTTCCTCTTCCTCTGAGCTCATTAAGCAAGCCAGCTGCCCTTACTTATTTTTTTTATATGACCAAAATAAGGATTATGCAACAGTGGCTGGAAACCTATGGAGGCTGCCCCTATTGGTCATGCAGAATTCATGATGCATATTCAAGGCAATTAAATATAGGAAAATTTAAACTTGAGTCTGCCTCCCACCAATACAAGCTGACTATCCCAGACCCTGGGAACCCACACTGGGAAGCAGGAGCAAAAGCTTCCTTTTTATTGTGGTGGGTATGCTTCCACTCCCTGTGGTTCCTTATCCATTGCCCAGGAATATGTTTCCATAGAGTCCCCAGTATCTCTTGTTTTAACCAACATAAAACACTCAGAACAATGGCTGCTAGCATCCCTAGAAAGCCAATGCACTTCTGACTCAGGCTTCACCAATCTATACCTGGTTACAGATCATCACTGACACATTGTCCTACCGAAACCAAACTTTCCCTGATGCAAGTCCATCAAATTGCTTTCTGTGCACTTCCCTAGAACTGCACTTACTTGCTGCAGTTCTAATAAAAGTTTCCAGTGAAGATGTTTCCAGCTTGCCCAACTCATCCTACAAAAAGGATTCTATTAAACCCCTGCAGAATGTTCCTTTATGGGAACCCAAGGAAAATAACCACACCATAATTCCTTGGGTTTGCCTTCTGGGATCCACAACTCCCAATTCCCTTCTGGCAGATTTTTGTCACTGTAACCTTACCATCAACACACCAGTTACTCCCCACCAATTCTCTTCTTCTTGTGCAATGGCACTCTCACAGCCATTATACTCACCAACATATCTAGCCCATGTTTATTAGTCACCATAGTTCCACAACTCACTCTCTATAGCAACTCTGAAGTAAAATCCATCCTTAACCCTCTAAAACGTGGAAAACAAGCTGCATTCCCTCCGTTAGTGATAGGCATTTCATTAACAGCCTCAATGGCAAGCGCAGGGTTATCAGGGGATGGGGAAGTCTTAGGTCTTTCCCTATGGGCTGTCAAGGACATTAATTCAAAACTTGAAGGAGCACTTACTTCCATAGCAGAATCTCTAACATCCTTACAAAAACAGGTCACCTCATTGGCACAAGTCACCCTTCAGAATCGCAGAGCCCTAGATTTACTCACGGCCAAAAAGGGCGGAACCTGTCTTTTCCGTAGGGAAAATGCTGTTATTATATCAATGAATTGGGTCTTGTAGAAGACAATGTTGTTAAGCTCCCTGACCTGGCAGCCACCTTAAGGACCCCAACAAGTCAAAACCTTTTCTCTTCCTTAATGTTCACTCCCCTTCTGGCATGGGTATGGCCTATCCTTGGACCACTATGGGTAATCTTTTTAATGTGTCTATTTTTACCATGTATTATAAAGTTTATTCAAACTCAAGTAGGTAAAATCTCTAACCAAACTTTTAACCAGCTTCTACTTAGAAAGTATCAGCTTCTGGCCACAGATGAATCAACCACCTTCTCCAGAGAACATCCCTCACAATGCTGAAAAACCCTTCAAAGATTCCTGAGATACCTTCTTGAGAGCGATATCTGATGATGCCTGGCTTGTACCCCCCGTAGAGACTTATACTGAAGGGACTGAAGTGATAATGGACCTTTGGCTACAGGGAACATTTCGTGCTGTCACATCTGACCTCATACCAATCTTTGCAGCTCTCTTGTGGGGACTTATAACTTCCCTCTTTCAGATCCCTTCCCCAGTTAGGCCTCTACTCAGCAGGAAGTAGCCAGAACGAATCTACGTCCCTTTCCATATAATAACAAAAAAGAGGGAATGTTGGGAGTCTCCATGAGAACTCCCTGGGCCTTTCAGATAAGGAGCCCCTAATGCAACATGGCAGCAGGCAAGTTGCCAGTGGGCAGATAAAAAGTTATTTTGAAAATTTTCTAATTGTCCCTCCTGTCTTCTGTACTTGTGGACAGTTCGTGCCCCCCATGAATCTTATCCAGGGTGGACGTGCGTGCACCATGGTAATGACCTGACTTTTACTATGATTGGCCCCGGGAGCTTCCTGGTTTAAGATAACTGACTCTCACTTCCTATATAAGCTAGCACCAGCTTGCAATAAGATGCTTCATCTTTGTCACTGCTATCTGTGTGTGCATTTTAATCTCTGACAACTAACCTTGGCCTTTCACTAGTCATCTCCATGCATTTGACACTCAGAGCCACCAAACATTTCCCAGGAGATGGACCCCTGATCCCAGGGACATTGTGGACAAGGAGGAATCTGCATTAGTTCCTTCTCATAGATGATAGAGACATCCCTCTCCATCTGTTCCTCCTTGTCAGGGACAAGAGGGAGCAGGTGTCACCACCCTGGGTTTTAAAGTAGATTCCCTAGGTCAAAACTGCACTCAGGCACTCTCACCATGTTCAGGGGGTCCACATACACTACTGTTCTCCTGGGACTTGTCCCAATGTGTCTTGGTGACAAGGTCCTTTTCCCTGCAGAGGAAAATTGATTTCAGCCCTTCTCCACAGGTGGGACTGAGGGAGCCTCTGTTGTGTTGGGCAACATGGCTGTGCTACTTTTCTTCCCAGCCCAGGACCTCTGACACACCCTCTCCATTGTGTGGAACTTGGGCCACCAGCAGCCAAGGACCCTGCCATGTGTCTTGTAGATTAACTGAACCTCTGTGGCTGTCCTGATCCAAGTGGGCAGCATCCTCTGAAACTGTGAAATGTGCCTGTTTGTAGTTTCCCCAGGATGCTGTCTTCCTGTGGTTTTTGTGAATGAGCAGAAGGAAAGGACATGAAGGAGAATGGGTTGGAACTCACTGGACAAGAACAGGAAGAGTGCAGAGTCTCAGAAAGTTCCATAGCACAGGAGCCCTTGGGAGAAAGTGGTGGACAGAACACTCCTCTGTCTTCTCCTTGCCCTAAGGACATAATCAGGGTGTTTCCTGGGGTATCTCATGATGACCTTGAGCCATCTCAGGTGCTGTTTAGATCTGTTTATTTCAACTATTTCCATAGTTTATGCCTGATTTACTTATAAAGATATTTTCTAGGAAAGTAGATTTTGCTTTTCCATGAAGATTCTTCAGTACCTTATTTACTCTTGTAAATTCTCCTATTGGGGCATTGGAGTACTGCAAAACAGATGGTTCCCTGGGCACAATCTGCAGGCATGGAATACACTGTGCTCCATATTATTCCCTGGTGCCCCCTCTTTCCCTTTCTTTCATCCACACCCCCTCCCACTTCTCTCCTGTCTTCCTTCTGTTTATTCATCTGCTCTTTTGTCATTGGTGGGCTCTAGACCTCTGTGGAGCTGGGCTCACTGCTGTGCTGTGCTGTCTCTGCCCAAGCACATGGTGTCATATGGTGCATTACTTCCACATTTCTTCCCTGTCCCAGTTCCTTGACCCTCCATCTCTGTCTTCTTTGCCACTGGTTGTCCCTCTCTCCTTATTACACATTACCACCCTTTCCCCTTCCTTTGTTCTAGCTTTTGCACAGGAGGGTGACATGGGACCCTCACCTTCCAGAGTGGGGCTCTTTCACTTGTCATGATGTTCTCCACTTCCATCCATTTACCTGAAATGCCACCATTTCCTTCTTCTTTAAGGCCCCAAGTTCAGCCTGTATTGTGTGGGTGTAGACAGATCAGGGGGATCTCTGTGCAGAAGAAGGCAGAACATGACCACATTGCAGAGAGAGCAGAGAGCTGGGGGTCCCCTCAGCCATGAGCCATGTGGGACAACTGCTTCTTGTGTTTAGTTTTCTGATCCTTTTGTTGAGATATGGCAGTGTGATGTCTCTCCTAGTATTCTGTGGCTGAGCAACAAATTCCCCTCTATTGAGCAGTGTGATCCTTCCCATGCCTGTCCCTCAGGAATCCAGGCTGGGTCCTCATCTCTGCTTGACCAGACTGAAATGGAGCAGTCACTGGACAGCTCTCCTTGCTGAAGTTCAGGGTCTTCTTCCAGGTCCAATAGCTGAGGCAGTCATCTTCCCACAGTTTTAGAGTGAGGTCCAAATTTCCCTGTGGCCATCAGCACAGAACTTCTGGACTATGCCCAATTTGCTGCCTCCAAGAAGAGCATTACAGCATCTCGTCACATCCAGTCTTCATGGCCTGAGATCCTCCTTCTTCTGCCTCCATGTGCTGTTGGACAGGCTTCAATGATGAAGACAGATATAATGTATACTCTCTCCCTCTGTTAAATTCAACTTATTTAATTATGTCTCTAAGATTTTTCATAAGAAATTTTATTGAAATTTTTGTTTGAGTCCCTAGGGAATGGGATGGTACAAGCCTGATGTTTGGGGTCAACAACGTGGAATCCTGTCCACATACTACCATTTTTTTTTCACTTACCATAATGACTGGATCCCTATTGGATTGTCAGAAGCCGGTGCTCTTTGGAGGAATCAGTTTTAAGGAGATCAGGTGATTCCAGGTAGTCAGAGAATAAAGAAGTAACCTGCAGTTGGCGCAAGAATGACAATGACTTCCCCTGACTTCCTGTGTGTGAGCTGCACCAGGCACTAAGTACTCAGGAACACATGGCCTGCTTTTCTCCTGGACCCACAGGCACTTATTGCCCTCAGCAGAGGCCACAGACTCCCTGGCAGAGCTCCATGTCCTCCCAGCCTCAGGTCCTGTCTGCTCTCCACACACTGACTCTATGTCTTCCTTCCACGGGACCAGCCTGTCCCTTTCCCTGCCCTGAGCAAGGCTGGTGTGCAGCCTGGGAACATGAGGACAAGCCATGCCATGGCCTCCTATGCAATGTTTCCCCAGGCATCAGTCTTGGAAGTTCACATATGGATTCTCTCCTGTGACTTACTGGTTTATACCACCTTGGTGCTATTTCAGAGCCCACTGGATTCATCATGCTGTCCCATGTTGATGTCCTAATGGAAACCAGTCACTTGGCCTTCCTGTAGGCAGGCTGGTGGCTTCCTCTGGTCCTCAGGTTTCTTCCTAGCTGGAAGAGGCATGGTGTGCTCCATGCAGCACCCACACAGAGAGGATTAGAATCTTGGCTCTGTCTTAACGATTGTGTGTGACATCAGGTTAGTTTCTTCACTTTCCCCATATCTCAGTTTCTCATTAGCAACATGGGAATAATAACATATCCTTAGAGAGTTGCCTGAGGATTCACTAAAATAGCATATGTGAATATTGTGTATCTTAGTATCTGGGCACATACTACATTCTTAGTAATCACTAATTTTTATTGCTTAGATCACGTTTCCTGGGAAACAAATGTACATAGGGGGTTGATGATCAACGACTTTCCATATTCTTCTGTTTCACACAGCAACCAGTATCACCTTAAAATAGCAAAGCAGCTGAACTTGGGGTGTATCCTTGAGATCCCAGTGACTTAAAGTGCTGAGGCAGAATGATTGCAAGTTAGAGGCCAGCCTGGGCCACTTAGAAGGACTTTTATCAAAATGAACATAAATAACCAAACCCTGAAACAAGTCCCATTCTCCCCTGGGTAACTCTTGGGTGGTTTCTCAGTGAGCTTAGAAGCTTATTTTTCTTGTCCTAGGGAGACATCCATGATCCGGTACTTGGCCTGTGGATTGGAGCCTGATGGGTGCTATGTAACCCTGTTGCCTAGATATCAGACCATGGAGAGAGCCACTGCCCTGGTGAGGGTGGGCATGGCATCCCCCACACCCCAGTTTTCCCTGCAGTTCTGGAGATCAAACCCAGAGTCTACCACATAGTAATTAGCCCACTCCTGCCAACCACACCTCAGAACTCAGACGTAGGTGGGCTCTGACTGTGGGTTCAGTGACCACCCTGACCCCTGTTGTTACCTGGTGGTATTTCTTAGCAGGCCCCTCTCCCTGGAGCTCTCTACCTGGGCCCTCTTTCTGACCTGCTCATTGCTGAGTCCTTCTCTCTCAAGACTTTTGCCTAAACTTGCAGAAACTGCTGCTACCCACCTTCTTCTGGTTCTCTGTGGCTCTTGACCTGCTCAGAGCCCTGGATCTGTCTCCTGAGGAGTCCATGTGGTGGGCTTTTATCCCCTAGCTTCTCTTCTGCAGGGAGCTGAAAGCCCTGACCCTTCCATGTGTGGAGGGCTCTATTCCCAGGCCAGTCCTCTCTGCATGAAGACAGGGGTCCCTGGTGTTTAGAAGTCACCTGTGCTCCTGGTCTCCTAGCACATGTGTGGAGTGGGTCAAAACTAAGGAGGCATTAGCCCTGGAGGGCAAGTTTAGTAAGGTCCTCAATTTTGATATTTGCTTGAATCATATTTGAATGTAACACTAAAGAAAATTAAATGAATTTAAAATGTAAATATACTTCAGTATTAAATAAAGTGAGAATTAAAAAAAATAAGATCTACCTTGAACATAAAGACACAATAGGGAAAGGTTTGTGTTGTGGCATTTTGGTTTTGAAGTATAGTTCCATGTGTTGATTGTTTTTTATTTTATCTATCTCTCTATCAATCTCTGTATCTATCTATCTATGTATTTATTTTTGTCACCAGCTCAAGATGCAAGGGGGTTGAGAGAGAAGTGATAAGCTGGTATTTAAGGACCATCTCAGCAGGGGACTGCGTAGCTTCTGCAGTGCATAGAGCCACCTGTGTGTGGTGCTGCCTGCCATGGGCTGTCAGGAGTGTCTCCCATGAGGGCAGAGCACTAGGGGTCCCATTGGATGAACCAAGTCCAGGTCCTGGCACACAAAGGTTCTGTTTGAGCCTGTTTCCCACATGTAGAATGCAGACAAAGGACAGGCAAGGTGTCTGACTCTTCATAACCCAATATTCTGAGATGCTGAAGCAGCTCTGAGACATTGGCCCCACATCACAGGAATCCTCACAAGAGGAAGGCAAAAGGCACTTAAAAAGGAGAGACCTTCAGGGGACTGTGCAAAGTGTCGGCTGGACAGCAGAGGGCAACAGTGAGCACTCTCCTTTCAAGGTCCCCTTCAGATCTTGCTGCTGTTCAGGGACCCTACATGAAAAGGTGTCTGCACAATTTGTGGGAAATTAGGGAGAGCTGAAGAGTGCAGGGGACACTGGGCATTGCTTCTTGTGGGGTCAGGAGACTAATGTAGACTCTGGTCATGCTACTCATTAGCGGGAGTTTTTTTTTTTTATGGCTCTTCTCTTATTAGGGTGGGCAAAACTGTAGTTCACTAGGTGGTGTGAGCCTGGGCACCATGAAGCCACCTGACCTCAGGGAGCATCTCTCTTGAGTGACCTCATACTTGGAAGTCTCATGGAAGAAGAGATATGTTTAAGTTCACACACACAGACAGGTAAAATCACACATTTTATTAATTGTGATGAGAAAAAGACAAAGTTTACAAGCTGAGGTTCAAACTGTTCCAAGAGACAACAGTGGGGACAGGAAGGTATTTTTTCACTTCACACTGACCTTAGATGACAAAAGAAGTCCCAGCTTGAAGGAGCTCATGAAATAAGTTCAGCGTATTTGGAAAGGTGTATGTTGGATGTCTTTGATCCTGCTGTTTCTTGGATCTGGACTCTGTACTGGAGAAGGAGGATGGGACACCTGGTTTGACTTGACACCTGGTTTTGGCCTCAGCTCATCCTGAACTCAGTGAATGACCTGGTTAGACACATCTGCTCTGCCTTCTTCCCTTGTCCCCCGGCATAACAGTTGGGTTCTGAACATCTCTCTGAATGTGAGTGTCTGCCCCTTTGATGGACAGGTGGGCGAGCTGTCTTCCTGGAGCTGCAGAACATCAGTGTGGAGAGCACAGGGCACAGGACCATGTGGACACAGAGGTGGCTCACTTTCAGGGAGGTTTCTCTCACTGAATCCTGCGCTAGGATGTTCCACTTCTTGCCCACCGGAGGGCGACATGATCCTGGAAATACACTCACCATAGCCTCAGCCCTAAAGAGGCTGATCTATCTTTCAAGCATAATTAATTTTACATTTTTATCTGTTAAGACAGCATCATTAGGGCTGGGGTTGTGGTTCAGTGTTAGAGTGCTTACCTAGCACATGCGGGGCCCTGGGTTTGATCCTCAGCACCACATAAGAAATAAAATAAAATAAAGGTATTGTGTCCATCTACAACCAAAAAATTTTAAAAAAGCCTTAAAAAAAACAAACTGCATCATTATAGGACTGAGCAAGACACCGTTGTCTCTCATTGCTGTCACTCAGGTTGTCTTTTGTGCATTCACAGCACTCAGAATGGAGGTCACCACTGTACTTTTTACAGCTGGCCCCATAGCATATTGTTAAGGCTGTGTGCTCCTGGGCGAGGCAGGGGTGCTCCACAGAATGATGTGGGGACCCAGGCTAGGGAGGCTCCATCCCCCCTGGAATGTGATTGACTTTTTGAACATTATTTTTATCTGTTAAAGAAAACTGTTTTTCACCCCCCAAAATATCACTCTTTAACAAGGCAAACCATGAAAGAGAAAAACAAAAGACACTCTCTATTTTTACAGAGATAAGTCAGCTCATTTACTTCATGGAATATTCAGGAACTACTCAACATTTCCAGCCATAGACCTTCTTTCTGTGATGCTAACATTATGCGTGTTTTCGTTATCCTGTGAAACAACATTACTTTCTGTGGCTCATACAATTATACGGATTGTATAATTTTATATAAAATATTGCCCCAACCCATCAGCTAAGCTATTAGCATTTTATCCTCCCCACCACGCTGCCTTTCTGTGAGTGAGGAATCAGGCCATGGCTTCCTGTGTGGCCCTGGCTCAGGATTGGTCTTGAGCATGTTGTGGGATGTTGGTCAGTGGTGGAGCAGGTGACTCTTGGGCAGAAGCTCTTGTTTCCATTCCCACAGCCAGAGGATTGACTTTTTCCACTCTATGAAGCAGTATAATTTTTAATTACATTTATTTCCTTTTCTTTTTCTGCTAACACACTGCTTTTCAAGCTTTCCAGGTTTATGTACATCTCAATGTGTACAAGGTACTCACCCGTCATTTGTGCAGCCAATATTAGTACACATTCTTCCACAAATTCCTGCCTTCCTCCATATGCCTTTTACATACCTCCATGTCTCTCTGAGTTATTGCTCCTCTGTGAGCAGTGTCTTTAGTGGTTTCTCCAAAGTAAGGACAACTAACTGTCTGGTTTTAATCAGTTTCCCTTCACCAAAATTGCTTCTTTTACATTTCTGGGATTCCAAATATTTTAAAAATTACTTATTCACAACATTCTTTTTAAATTTTAAAAATTTTGAATTATATTTTCTTCCACATAAATAAATATTTGCATATAAATTTAATAC
Source organism: Marmota monax (assembly GCF_021218885.2). NCBI lineage: Eukaryota > Metazoa > Chordata > Mammalia > Rodentia > Sciuridae > Marmota > Marmota monax. Next base: position 13,543 of record NW_026693173.1, read on the forward strand.
TCATCACAAATAGGACTTTGGGATTTCAGTTACATTCACCAGGAGCTCTATTATCTAGGAATCACCTTCATCACCAAGGCACAAACTTCCACCCTCTTGAGTGACTTTTCCGACTCTGATCCTTCCCAAGATGAAGGCAGGGAGTCAAGGGTGTCAGCAGGGAGAGTGGAAACTGCATCCTCACTGTATCCCTGCTGGTTCCTGGAAAAAGAAAAGAGAAATACAAGATTGAGTACCCAATTAATAAGCCATTTCCATCATTTTCCTTTCATAAGTTATTACAGGCTTTGTAATTTTTGTGTGTGTGATTAGATGTGAACACCTATTTCACAAAGAACAGCATTTGTAAGCATAAGGGACCTGCAGAAAGTCCCTACACCATCCCTGCCTGCGCCAGAGTCCTGTCCAGGGCCCAGGTCTTGCTTTTCCTGCAGTGTCCTCACTCATCCTGTCTGCTCACTCAGAAGGTCCCTGGACACCTCTGTGCTTGTCCTCCATCTGCCAGGCCAGGCTGCTGCAGCTGACAGGGCCACTCATGTGTGGCCGAGCTGTGGCCCAGGCAGTCATGGTCCACAGCCCTCAGCTGTACCCTGTTCTCTGAGTTCCCAGCACCTTCCTCTCACAGGGCAGAGAATCTGCTGAGTTGCTTCCCAGACCAGCATCTCATATGGCAGCTGGGCCACCCAGGTAGGGAGGTTTTTGTTCAGGGCTGCACCACTGTGGGAGGAATATGTAGACTTTGCACACAGTAATACACTCCAGCATCCTCAGGTTCCACCCTGATGTTTCTCAGTGTGAAATCTGTCCCTAACCCACTGCCACTGAACCTATCTGAGACCCCAGTGAACCGGTTGGAAACCCCATATATTAGGACCTGTGGAGTCTGGCCTGGCATGTGCACAACCCAGTGCAAATACATTTTTCCATCACTGTATAGGAGGCTCTTTCTGGACCTGCAGGAGATGGAGGCTGGCTGTCCAGGAGTGACGAGCTCGGAGAGAGGAGTCTGGTTCATCACAACATCTCCACTGGTTCCTGTAAAAATCACAGAGCAATCCAAGGTTATGTAGAAAATTTATGAAATGTTTTCCCATTTTTTGTACATTTAAGACTAAATTAATTTTTGTTTTTGATTTATACATCCTAAACTATTCATATATATAAAGAACTCTAGTTGAGTAAGCTCTAAGAGCCTCTCTAGAATTCCCTTCAAAATCTCCCTTGTATTATGTGACAACTTTTATCAGAGCCAGTCCTTAGCTCCTTCTGAAATACTGTCTGACATCAATTGACCTCAGCTGCCTCATGCTGGAGGACAGACCTGCTCATCCTTCATGTGGACACAGCACACATGGGAAGAATGGGGCCCAGGGCTCACCTCCTTCCCCCTTCTCCTTCCCCATCCCCTCTGTCCTCACCAGGGATCCAGAGCAGCAGCAGCACCAGGAGCTGAGCAGGGAGCCTCATTTTGAGAAGCTGAGCTGAGGAGTCCTGGTGAGTGAAGGGCAGGTTAGAGCTGAGCTTTATGTCAGCCTTGCAAGAAGACCCTCCCCAGGGAGCAGCATGCAAATGCCCTGGTGGGTGCTGGCTGGGGAGAATGAGGGAGCTTGGGGACTGCTGCTTGTGAACCCAGAGACATCCTATGTCTTCTACAGTTGGAGGAATTAGAGCAGAGACATAGCCCTGGGTGCCTGTGATGTGGGCAGGAGGCCTCATCATGGAAGCCTCACTCTGTGAGTAGTCATGGGGCCCAGGGCCTGCCCTTCTAAGACAGCACAGATGCACAGATAGGGAGGTGGCCTGCAGATCAGCCTTTGTGAGAAAATGACTTTCCTGCTGTCCTCCTCTCATCTGAGAAGAGAAGGTGACAAGTACCACCTCACCAGTTTTGATGTTTGAAATTAATTCCAGCCACAGCATGCAGTTGAAGAGGTTCAAGAGCTTCTGGTGTCTGATGTTACCTACAGAAATGCAAGAGCATCAGGGACAGTTTAGATGTCACATTTTCCTCACCCAGTGAATGAAATAATAGCACAAGTGTGACAAGAAGCTGGAGGGAAGAGAAATCTTGTTTCAGCTGAAGAACAAGTAGCCCTGCTAAAGGAAAGAGGACAAGGAGCCTGTCCCCTGAGGTAGTCAATGTGAAGCTCCTGGGGTGAGGTCTGTAACTGGTGGCCATCCTTTTCTAGTCATCTCCTTGCATTTGACACTCAGAGCCACCTAACATTTCCCAGGAGATGGAACCCTGAGCCCACGGGACAGTGTGGACAAGGATGATTCTGCATTAGTTCCTTCTCATAGATGATAGAGACATCCCTCCCCATGTGCTCCTCCTTGTCAGGGACACTAGGGAGCAGGTGTCACCACCCTGGGTTTTAAAGTAGATTCCCTAGGTCAGAACTGCACACAGGCACTCTTGCCATGTTCAGGGGGTTCAAGGTGCACTACTGTTCTCCTGGGACTTGCCCCAAGGTGTCTTGGGGAGAAGGTCCTTTTCCCTCCACAGGAAAATTGATTTCAGCCCTCCTCATCCACAGATGGGACAGAGTGAGCCTGTGCTGTGTTGGCCAACATGGCTGAGAGGCTTTTCTCCCCAGCCCAGGACCTCTGACCCAACCTCTCCAGTGTGTGGAACTTGGGCCACCAGCTGCCAAGGACCCTGCCATGTGTCTCTTAGTTTAGCTAAACCTCTGTGGCTGTTCTGCCCTGATTGTGCAGTGTCCTCTGAACCTGTGAAACATGCCTGTTTGCAGTTTCCCCAGGCTGCGGTCTTCCTGTGCTTTTTCTGAATGAGCAGAAGGAAAGGAAATGAAGGAGAATGGGTTGGAACTCACTGTGCAGGAATAGGAAAGTGCAGAGTCTCAGAAAGTTCCATAGCACATTACCCCTTGGGAGAAAGTGGTGGGCAGATCACTCCTCTGTCTTCTCCTTGTCCTAAGTACGTCCTCAGGGTGTTTCCTGGTGGATCTCATGATGGGCCTGAGCCATCTCAGGTGCAGCTTAGATCTGGTTGTCTCAACTGATTTCCATAGTTAATACCTGATTTCCTTGTAAAGATATTTTCTAGGGAAGTAGATTTCCCCTTTTCATGACTTTTCTTCAGTGCCCTGTTTACTATTGTAAATGCTCCTAGTGGTGCAATAGAGCTCTGCAATACAGATGGTTCCCTGAGCACAATCTGCAGGCAGGGGATACACTGTGCTCCATCTTAGTCCCTGGTGTCCCCTCTTTCCCTTTCATCCATCCCCACCCCTCCCTCTTCTCTCCTGTCCTCCTTCTGTTTATTCATCTGCTCCTTTGTCATTTGTGGGCTCTAGACCTCTGTGGAGCTGGGCTCACTGCTGTGCTGTGGTGTCAGTGCCCAAGCACATGGTGTCATGTGGTGCATTCCTTCCACATTTCCTCCCTCTCCCAGGACCCTGAGCCTCAATCTCTGTCTCCTTTGCCACTGGTCATCCTTCTCTCCTTATGACACCTTAACCCTTTTCCCCTTCCTTTCCTCTAGCATTTGCATAGGAGGGTGACATGGGACCCTCACCTTCCAGAGTCTGGCTCTTTCACTTATCATGATGTTATCCACTTCCATCCATTTACCTGAAATTCCACCATTTCCTTCTTCTTTAAGGCCCTGAGTTCAGACTGGATTGTGTGGGTGTGGACAGATCAGGAGGATCTCTGTGGCAGAAGAAGGCAGAACCTGACCACACTGAAGAGAGAGCAGAGAGCTGAGGGTCCCCTCAGCCATGAGACATGTGGGACACTTCCTTCTTCTGTTTCATTTTCTGATCCATCTGATGAGATATGGCAGTGTGATGTGTCTCCTAGTTTTCTGTCACTGGAGTCCAGGCTGGGTCCTCAGCTCCGCCTGACCAGACTGAAATGGAACAGTCTTTGGCAGCTCTCCTTGTTGAAGTTCAGGGTCTTTTTCCAGGTCCAGTGTCTGTGGCAGGGTCATCTTTCCACAGTTGTAGGGTGAGGTCCCAATATCCCTGTGGCCATCAGCACAGAGCTCTTGGACGCTGCCATAATTGTTTGAAATGTGGCTCCTGCTGCCTCCAAGAGCTGCATTAGAGCATCTCCTCACATCCAGTCTTCATGGCCTGAGATCCTCCTTCTTCTACCTCCATGTGCAGATGGATGGGCTTCAATGTTGAAGACAGATCTAATGTGTACTCTCTCTCTCTCTTAGATTCAACTTATTTGATTATGTCTCAAAATATTTCATAAGAAATTTTATTGAAATTCCTATTTGGGTACCTGGGGAGTGGGATGGTACAAGGCCTGGGGTGTGGGGCCAACAACTTGGAATCCTGTCCACATACTACCATTTTTTTCAATTACCAAAATGACTGGATCAATTTTGGATATTTAGAAGTGGTACTGTTTGGAGGAATCAGTTTTAATAAGATCAGGTGATTCCAGGTAAGCAGAGAATAAAGAGGTAACCTGCAGTTGGCATAGGAATGATAATGACTTTCCCCATCTTCCCTTTGTGTCAGCTGCATCAGGCACTAAGTACTCAGGAACACATGGCCTGCTTCTCTTCTTGACCAATGGGCACTCACTGCCCTCAGCAGAGGCCTCAGGATCCCTGGTTGAACTCCGTGGCCTCCCAGCCTCAAGCCCTGTCTGCCCCCACACATTGACTCTGTGTTTTTCTTCCATAGGACCGGCCCTTCCCTCTCCCAGGCCTGAGCATGGCTGGTATGCAGCCTGGGAACTTGGGGACAATCCACACAGTAGCCTCCCATGCAGTGGCCTCCCAGGCATCAGTCTTGGAAATTCACCTATGTATTCTCCCCTGACCTGTCGGCTTATACCACCTTGGAGTTATTTTAGTGCCCAGTGGATCCATCCTGCTGCCACATCCTGATGTCATCATGGAAACCAGACACCTGGCCTTGCTATAAGCAGACTGGTGGCTTCTTCTATTCCCCAGGTTTCTTCCCAGCTGGAGGAGGCATGGTGTGCTCCATGCAGCTCCCACACAGAGAGGATTAGAAACATGGCTCTGCCTTAATGATTGTGTGTGACATTGGGTTAGTTTCTTCACTTTCCCCACATCTCAGTTTCTCATTAGCAACATGGGCATAATAACATATCCTTAGAAAATTGTCTGAGGATTCACTAAAATAGCATATGTGAATATTGTGTATCTTAGTATCTGGGCACATCCTACATTCTTAGTAATCACTAATTTTTATTGCTTAGATCACGTTTCCTGGGAAACAAATGTACAGAGGGGTTGATGGTCAATGATTTTCCATATTCTTCTGTTTCACACAGTAACCAGTATCATCTTAAAACAACAAAGTAGCTGAACTTGGGGTGCATCCTTGGGATTTCAGTGACTTAGAGTGCTGAGGCAGGAGGAATGCATGGTAGAGGCCAGCCTGGGCCAGCCTGGGCCACTTAGCCCACTCCTGCCAACCACACCTCAGAACTCAGACGTAGGTGAGCTCTGATGGTGGTTTCAGTGACCACCCTGACCCCTGTTGCTGCCTGGTAGTATTTCTTAGCAGGCCCCTTTCCCTGAAGCTCTCTACCTGGGCCCCTCTCTGACCTGCCCATTGCTGAGTCCTTCTCTCTCAAGACTTCTGCTTACACTTGCAGAAACTGCTGCTACTTCCCTTCCTGTGGTTTTCTGTGGCTCTGGACCTGCTCAGAGCCCTGGAACTATCTCCTGAGGAGTCTGGGTGGTGGGCCTTTATCCCCCAGCTTCTCTTCTTCAGGGAGCTAGAAGCCCTGACCCTTCCATGTGGAGGGCTCTGTTCCCAGGCCAGTCCCCTCTGCATGAAGACAGGGGTCTCTGGTGTTTAGAAGTCACCTGTGCTCCTGGCCACCTAGCACATGCACGGAATATTCCAAAGCTAAGGAGACCTTGCCCCTGGAGGCCAAGTTTAACAAGCTCCCTCATTTTGGTATTTGTATGAATCTTATTTGAATGCAATATTAAAGAAAATTAAATGAATGTAAATATATTCAGTAATAAAAAAGTGAGAATTTAAGTTCAGCGTATTTGCAAAAGTGTATGTTGGATGTCTTTGATCCTGCTGTTTCATGGATCTGGACTCTGAACTGGAGAAGAGGACAGGGTTCCCACCCCCCCAAAAAATCACTCTTTAACAAGGTAAACCATGAAAGAGAAAACAAAAGACACCCTTTATTTTTACAGAGATAAGTCAGCTCATTAGCACTCTTACACTTTATGGACAATTCAGGAAATACTCAACACTTCCATCCATTGGCCTCTATCTGTGATGCTAACATTATGTAAGGTGCATGCATGTTTACGTTACCCAGTGAAACAACATTACTTTGTGTGAACAATGGACAATACAGCTTTGCCATCATTTTCTTTTAACTTCTTACTGTTTCTCTGTATGCATTGGATAATTTATTATAAAATATCGCCCCAACCCAACAGCTAAGCTATTAGCATTTTAACTTTCCCACCACCATTTCTGTGAGTGAGGAATCAGGCCATGGCTTCCTGCATGGCCCTGGCTCAGGGTTGGTCTTGAGCATATTGTGGAGTGTTGTTCAGTGGTGGAGCAGGTGCCTCTTGGGCAGAAGCTCTGGTTTCCATTCCCACAGCCAGAGGAATAACTTTTTCCACTCTATGAAACAGTATAATTTTTAATTACATTTATTTCCTTTTTTTCTGCTAACACACTGCTTTTCAAGCTCTCTGGGTTTTGATCTGCACAAGGTATTCACCTGTCATTTGTTGCTAAGAGCCACAGCCAAGTAATGTGATGCATGGCATTTTTGGTTGAAAGGTGACGCCAGCAAGCCATTGAGATGATATGATTATGTTAAGATCTGCATTCATATGGATATTGGACTCCTGCTGTCCACCTAGGCCTGCTATGGGACTCCTGGAGAGTTCCCATTGGTTGGGGAAGTGCGGTAGGAGGGAATTCCGGAGGAGGGGCTTCCTATGGGGGTCAGGGAGAACACCGCGTGGGTCTGTCAGCAATCTTCACAGGAGCCTACGGGGCATTGGCGGCAGTTTCAAAAATAAAGTTTGTTCCTGCTTGAGTGGCTCGTGATTTTGTGCCCAGCCAGACTGCGGCAATTGGTGGCCCCTGCGGGGGACACCTGAAGCTTGGAGGTGAGTAAAATTGCTCGCCCCTGAGGGAAGGCTTGAGAATGGGTGACCATTTCAAAAAACAATGTGTTCTTGTTTTGATTTATTTTGTTTTTGTTTCAAGCTGTCTATCCCTAGAACTTTCTCAGGCAAACTGGGAAAAATGGTTGGCTCAAGGTTTGAAGTTGTTCGGCCCTGAGAAAGAGAAAATTGATACAACAATTTTTTGTTCCATTCTGTTTCGGTTTTGTTTTATGTTATCTTATTGGGTTGCGTTACCTTTATAGTAGATTAGAAATTAGTAAAAAAACAAACTGAAAGACTGTTAAGTAAATCGTTAGAAGTCCAGACTATGGTAGAAAATATGTTAGGTCAAGCAAAAGAGAAGGTCTCTCGAGCTAGTCAGATGGAGGAAAATTTAAAGGAAGAAAGCTTAAAGGACAAACAACCATCAGGGGTGGTGCTAGAACAGGAGGCTGCTACTAACTCTGTTCTATCACCAGAGGGCATAATTCAACCAACAGCTCCATCTACAGCTGAGTGGCCCTCAACCCCTGTAATTGATGGACGGAATCCTGAGGCAGGACCTTAAAGATTAGCATGCCCTGTACTTGAGCAGGCAGGAGGGCAACGAATTCACCGTGCTTTAGATTTCAAAACAGTGAAGCAATTAAAGGAGGCTGTAACAACCTATGGCCCGCAAGCACCCTTCACTGTGAGCATGGTCGAATCCATTACCAACTTGGACATGACGCCAGCAGATTGGGCTAACATGTGTCGATCTGTGCTAAATGGAGGACAATATTTGTTATGGAAGGTTGCCAATGAGGAATTTTGCACGGAGACAGCTAGGCGAAATGCAGCAGCCGGTTACCCTCAAAGAAATCTAGATATGTTGTTAGGAAAAGGACCTTATGAGGGTCAACGGCAACAAATTGAATATGATCCTGGCGTATACGCACAAATTGCTGTAGATGCAGTTAGGGCATGGAAAACTTTACAGGGGCATGGAGATTTACAAGGACAATTATCTAAGGTAATACAAGGAACTAATGAACCTTACGCTGAATTTGTGTACAGGCTTATTCAAACGGCTTCCAGAATTTTGGGGGATACAGAATAAGCAATGCCATTTATAAAACAACTGGCTTATGACCAAGCAAATCGTTGCTGCAGAGAGGTCATTAGACCATGGAGACATGAAGATTTAAACACAATATTAAATTATGTAGAGACATTAATGAAAAAGGGCAAGTCTTGGCAGCAGTACAACAGGCTTTAGATGCCAGGCCAAAAACATGCTACAATTGTGAACAAACAGGACATTTTAAAAGGAGTTGCCCCATAGGAGGAGGGTTTAACAAAGCTAGGTATCAAAGGAATAGAATACCGGGTATTGCCCACAATGCCGTAGAGGGAGACATTGGGCTAATGAATGCTGTTCTCAAACCAACATAGAGGGAACTCCATTATCAAAAAACGGACAAGGACCAAGTGTTTACCCACAATATCATGGAGAAAGGCATCAGGCTCCATTGCCAAAAAACGGACTGGGGGGCCCAATGCTCCAGGGCTCACAACCACAAATATATGGGGCAATGGAGGAACCCAGCAACACCATCAGGGTAGTGCCCAGGACACATTATCCATTAAATACCTCATTAGAAAAACTAGAGGGAGCGCAGGGTTGGACATCTGCACCTCTGTCAGAGCAGTACTAACTCCAGAGAAGGGAGTTCAAATCATTCCCACAGGAGTAAAAGGACCTCTTCCCCAAGGAACAGTAGGCTTATTATTGAGACACAATTCTTCTACACTAAAAGGACTTATGATAAGTCCTGGGGTAATTGATCCCAATTATGAAGGTGAAATAAGAATTATAGCTAGTTCTCCAAGAGGTATATCAGTAATTTCACCAGGAGATAGAATAGCACAGTTATTAATAATACCCAGCCTGCATGATAAATTTTCCAGTCATTCTGTAGAAAGAGGTTCCAGAGGATTAGGATCCACAGGTGTGGATTGGGCTATGCTGTCTTTAAATTTAGATTCTTGCCCAATGCCAAAACTAAATATTCAAGGACATGAATTTAATGGGCTACTGGACACAGGTGCTGACCTTACCATCATATCTCGTCAAGAATGGCCAAAACATTGGCCATTACAACAAGCCACTCAAACATTTCAAGGCCTAGGAGTGGTGAATAATCCCCAAAGAAGTGCAATGGTATTAGATTGGAGGGATCCTGAAGGATGTGAAGGAACTATTCAGCCATATGCATTGGATCATCTTCCTATAAATTTATGGGGACGAGATGTCCTAGATCAATTAGGTTTGACATTAACAAATAACATCAATCCTAATGTGCCCACTACTAGGGCTAGACAAGGTTTTATGAAAGAAAAAAAGATTAGGAGAACAAGAACAAGGTATAGCAGCACCAATTCAAATAGATCAAGGAATAAATAGACATGGATTGGGTTTTCAGAAGGAGTCACTGAGACAATCAAAATTACTTGGAAATCAGAAAGACCAGTATGGGTTCCTCAGTGGCTCCTGACTAAAGAAAAGATACAAGTAGCCCATGACCTGGTCAAACACAAATTAGCAGAGGGACATATACAACCTTCCATATCTCCCCATAATACTCCCATTTTTGTCATCAAAAAGAAATCTGGTAAATGGAGATTATTGCAAGATTTAAGAGCCATTAATAATGAGATGGTTATTATGAGACCTGCTCAATCAGGGATTCCCTAGTTGTCTGTTTTGCCTAAAACCTGGTGTGTTTTAGCTATAGATATTGAAGATTGTTTTTTTTTTTTCAATTCCAAGTCATCCTGAGGATAGTCCACGTTTTGCATTTACTATCCCAGCACTGAATCATGAAGGTCCTGATCAGAGATATGAATGGAAAGTACTCCCTCAAGGGATGGCTAACAGCCCAACTATGTGTCAAATTTATGTTAACAAAGCAATCCAGCCACTTAGAAATCAAAATCCTGAACTACAAACATTTCACTATATGGATGATGTATTATTAGCACATAAAGATAAAAACACATTGCTAGAATGTTATGCCACACTTACAAATTTATTAAAAAATTATAATCTAGAGATATCAATAGATAAAGTACAATTAAATCTTCCAATTAATTAATTATTTAGGAGTTCTATTATCCTCAACCATGGTCCATCCACCAAAAATTCAAATATGAATAGATCAACTCAAATCACTTAATGGCTTTCAAAAGTTATTAGGAGACATAAATTGGATAAGGCCTTATCTAGGCATACCAACAGGAGAGTTGGGACCTTTATTTGATATCCTAAAAGGTCCATCAGATCCAAATTCACCCTGCATGTTAACGCCTGAAGCAAGAAAGACATTAAAAATTATTGAAACATATATGGAAAATATGCATTTGGATAGATTTGATATAAGTTTGCCTTTATTATATATTGTAATACCAACAAAAAATATTCCTACAGGAGTATTTTGGCAAGAAGGTCCATTATTGTGGATACATTTATCTTATTCTCCTAACACTATTCTTACTAGGTATCCTGAGGCCGTAGGACAATTAATACTCAAAGGCATAAAAGCAGCAAAGGGAGAGTTTGGAATTTCTCCCAATAAAATTATTATTCCATATATTATGGATCAAATTGATGTTAGCTAATGAGTTAAATACTTGGGCAATAATCATGTGTAAATCTAATGTTTCATTTGATAATCACTTACCATCTAATCCTTTGTTGTCTTTTTGGTCTAAGCATCCTGTAGTTTTTCCAAAAATGACAAGAAAAACACCTATCACGAATGCTCCAAATATATTCACTGATGGGTCAAATAATGGTACAGCAGCAGTAGTTACCCCTGATCAAACTTTTACAATTTAGTACCCAAACAATCAGCTCAAAAGGTAGAGCTTAGTGCAATATTACAAGATTTTGTGATATTTAAAGATTCTGTATTTAATTTATTTTCTGATAGTCAGTATATAGTTAATGCTATAGTATCCCTTGAAGATGCTGGTAGGATTTCCCCTTCCTCTTCTGTTTTCTCTTTGTTTTCCACTATACAAAGTCTAATCTGGGACAGAAAAGATCCATTCTTTATAGGACATATCAGGGCACATACAGGATTGCCTGGAGCCCTTAGTTTGGGCAATGATTTAGCAGATAAAACTACACATGATATACATATTTTCTCTACGCTAGAAGAAGCTACAAATTTTCATAAAATGTTCCATGTCAATGCTAATACTTTACAAAAGCATTTTAAAATATATAAGGAACAAGCTAGACAAATAATAAAACAATGTCAAAATTGTGTGACATTTTTACCACAAGTTAATCTTGGAGTCAATCCTAGAGGACTGATACCGAACCATATTTGCAGATGGACGTCACACACTTGCCAGAATTTGGAAAATTAAAATATTTGCATGTTACAGTTGATACTTCTTCTGGATTTTTGATGGGCTCCCTTCATGCTGGAGAAAAAACTGAAGATATTATAGCTCATTATTTATAAAATTTTGCCACTGTGGGCATTCCAAAACAGTTAAAAACAGATAATGGTCCTGGTTATACTTCTACCTCTTTTAAACAATTTTGCTCATCATTTGGCATTACTCATAACAGGAATTCCATACAATCCACAGGGACAAGGCATAGTTGAAAGAGCTCATCAAACTATTAAAATGTACTTATTAAAGCAAAAAGAGGGAATCGGAAAGGGGTATATATCCCCCAAAGATAAACTTAAAATAACTCTTTTTACTCTAAACTTTTTAAATTTGGATTCATCAGGGCTTAGTGCTGTGGAAAGGCATATGTGTCCAAAAAATGTACATAAGCCTAAGGTCCTTTGGAAGGATATTCTAACAGGACAATGGAAAGGTGATTGTCTGGAGTTGGGGTTGTGTTTGTGTGTTTCCACAGGGAAAACAGCAGCTGATTTGGATTCCAGAGACACTAACCAAAGCGATTTCTACAGACCAAAAAGAAGATGATTTGACTCAAATCCATAACAGCTGATATCCAGAGTTCCAGCTTGGCTATTCTTACATCTGCAACAGTGGTTAACCAGGATGCTTTTTTCAATATTTATTTTATTATTGCTTTTTCCCACATCATGAAGTTTTATTTTATTTTTGAGCTCATACAGATCTAAGTTAATGTTTTTCTGATCAATTTTATTTTTTGACTGTGGAGTTTTTAAACATTGCAATGGAGATTTCACCTGTGTAAATCTACAAGGCCTTTACTATTGTCTTATGTGTTGTATGTTATGTGTGCATACTTGTGTTTTATGTTGTATGTCTGTATGTGCGTATGTCCATATATGATATATGAGGAGCGCTCATGAATAAATTGATCCGAATTTTTTTTATTATTCACGTTATTTTAATGGTTTAATTTAAATTGGGTAAGCAGCTGTTGAGGATTGTTTTAATATGTGTACAAATAAGCAGGTTGACAGATCTGTTTGTTTACTTTCATCTTTCCTTTTCATTATATTTAATAATTCTGTTCAGGATAATGTAAATTGTTCAAAAAATTGTTTTCCTAGTACCTGTTGGTATGTTACATAATTTTTTTAGCATCATTGTCAGAATTCCTATCTTCATCCCAGTGCCAGTGAAGACAAAGATAAAACCAAACTACAGTTTCTTCGATAGTTATCACAACAAACTGTATAAACTTATGCACCAATGAATAATAACTCAACAAGTAATGCTCATTCAAGGAGTTGATTTATTTTGGGAGGAAATGGACATATTGATAGATTCCTCCACTTTGAACTGCTTGCAGATCTTGCCTGGACTATGTATCACTTGTATGCATTGTGATCTATCTGTTGATGCAGTGAATTATGGTAGTGCTGGCATATCTTTGCTGATATGTCACCAGTGATGCAATTTTTTCTAAGGAGCCATCAATTGGCTTCCTGTCATGGCATTTCTGTATCCTCCTCCCTTCTGCTAGTGATGGTCTAATTTTGGGGGCCAACAGAGGTGAGGCAAAGAACCTCACCCCCCACTGGTACATAGGCCTATCCACAAGTATGGCTATATGCTGGACCCGTAGTCTGTGACGGGTATGATCCAATTGCAGTGGTATCAACCTATGACTGGAGGCTGACGCCTAGAGGTCAGTTCATCCGATGACGGGTAAGAACCATATGTTGAATTGGACAAACCTAACAGGCACGGTCCCTAGCCACATTGCTTGTTGCTTAATTAGAGAGAAGGGGGGAGATGCTAAGAGCCACAGCCAAGTAATATGATGCATGACATTTTTGGTTGAAAGGTGATGCCAGCAAGCCATTGAGATGATATGATTATGTTAAGATCTGCATTCATATGGATATTGGACTCCTGCTGTCCACCTAGGCCTGCTATGGGACTCCTGGAGAGTTCCCATTGGTTGGGGAAGTGCAGTAGGAGGGAATTCCAGAGGAGGAACTTCCTGTGGGGGTCAGGAAGAATGCCTCGTGGGTTGGTCGGCAATCTTCCCGGGAGGTATGGGGCACTGGCGGCAGTTTCAAAAATAAAGTTTGTTCCTGCTTGAGTGGCTCGTGATTTTGTGCCCAGCCAGATTGCGGCAGTTTGTGCAACCAATATTAGTGCACATTCATCCACTAATTCACGCTTCCCCTCGTCTGCCATTTACACACCTCTGTGTCTCTCTGAGTGGTTGTTCCTCTGTGAGCAGCGTCTTCAGTGGTTTCTCCAAAGCAAGGACAACTAACTGTCTGGTTTTAATCACAGTTTCCCTTCACCACAATCGCTTCTTTCACATTTCTGGAATTCTAAATATTTTAAAAAATTACTTATTCAAACATTATTTTTAAATTTAAACAATTGTGAATTATTTTTCATCCACATAAATAAATATGTGCATATAAATTTAATACTCATCAGAAATAGGACCTTGGGATTTCAGTTACACTCACCAGGAGCCCTATTATCCAGGAATCACCTTCATCACCATGGCACAACCTTCCACCCTCTTGGTGATATATGAGTGACTTTTCCAACTCTGATCCTTTCAAAGATGAAGGCAGGGAGTCAAGGGTGTCAGGCAGGGAGAGTGGAAACTGCATCCTCACTGTATCCCAGCTGGAAACTGGAATAATAAGAGAATACAAGATTAAGTTCCCAGTTAATAAGGCATCATTTTCCGTTCATAAGTTATTTTTTGTGTTTGTGATTAGATTTGAATCCCAATTTCACAAAGAACAGCATTTGCAAGCATAAAGGGACCTGCAGAAGGTCCCTATACCATCCCCTGCCTGCACCAGAGTCCTGCCCAGGGCTCAGGTCCTGCTCCTCCTGCAGTGTCCACACTCATCCTGTCTGCTCATTCAGAAGGTCCCTGGACACCTCTGTGTTGTCCTCCACATGCCAGGCCAGAGTGCTGCAGTTGACAGGGCCACTCATGGGTGTGGCCCAAGCTGTGGCCCAGGCAGTCCTGGTCAACAGCCCTCAGATGCACCTGTTCCCTGAGTTCCCAGCACCTTCCTCTCACAGGGCAGAGAATCTGCTGAGATGTTCCCCAGACCAGCAGCTCATGTGGCAGCTGGGCCACCCAGGCAGGGAGGTTTTTGTTCGGGGCTATACCACTGTGGGAGGATGCTATGTGGTTTGCCAGCAGTAATACACCCCAGAATCCTCATCCTCCACTCTGCTGATTCTCAGTGTGAAATCTGTCCCTGACCAACTGCCACTGAACCTGTCTGAGACCACAGTGTAGCAGTTGGATCCTTATAGATTAGGAGCTGTGGAGCCTGGCCTGGCTTGGGCACAACCCAGTTTAAATAGGTGTTTCTTTCACTGTGTAGGAGGCTCTGATTGGACCTGAAGGAGATAGAGGCTGGCTGTCCAGGGGTGACAGGCTCGGAGATAGGAGTCTGGGTCATCACAATATCCCACTGGTTCCTGAAAAAAAATTATATTTCAATGCAAGATTATGTAAATATTTTAGGAGAATTTGTGCTTTTCCCTTTATTGTGGACTTCAGGTTAACATATTTTTGTGATTTTGATTTGTACAGTAAAGTTATTTATGTTTAAATACACCTCAAATATTGTAATTTAGAAGAGCCTCTCTAGAATTCACCTACAACATCCCCCCTCTTATTTTGTGACAATATTGATTAGAGCCCAGTTCCTTGCTCCTTTTGGAATACTCTCTCACATCAATTGACCTCAGAGACCTCATCCTAGAAGACAGAACTGCACATCTCTTACATGGATATAGCACACATGGGAAGATTTTGTGTCCAGGGCTCCCCTCGCTCCCCTGTCTCCCACCTCATCCCCTCTGTCCTCACCAGGGATCCAGAGCAGCAGCAGCCCCAGGAACTGAGCAGGGAGCCTCATTTTGAGAAGCTGAGCTGAGAAGTCCTGGTGAGTCAAGGGCAGGTTAGAGCTGAGCTTTTATGTCACCTTTGATGGAAGGCCATCCCCAGGGAACAGCATGCAAATGCCCTGGTGGGTACTGGGTGGGGAGAGGGAGTGAGGGAGGGGCCTAACTTGTGAGTCCAGGGACATCAGATGTCTTGTACATTTGGAGGAAATACAGTAGAGAAACAGCCCAGGCTAACTGTGGTGTGGGCAGGGGGCCTCATCATGGAAGCCAGGCTCTGTGGGCATCAAGGTGCCCAGGGCTTTCCTCCATAAGATAGCACAGACCAAGCATCTAGAGGTAGGCTGCAGGTCAGCCCCTGGTAGGGAACATCCACTCTGCTGGCTCCCTCACAACTGAGGGGACAATGTGACAAGTCCCACTTCACAAGTGTTGATCTTTGAATTTTGACCCCTGACAGCACCCAGTAGAGCCAGTTCTCCAGCTTCTGTGTTTGCTGTTACCTGGAGAAATATGAGACTGTGAAGAACAGTGTTAGATATCATCTTTATTCATGTTGAAAGCAATAAGACAAAAAGCGTCAGAGAAGCTGGTGGGAAAAGGGTCCTGTGTTTCAGCTAGAGAGACAGTATCCCTGCCCCAGGCAGGAGAAGGGACATGTCCACCTGAAGCAGTTAGTGTGGAATTCCCGGGGGCAAGATCCACAAATGGTGGACATCCTGTTGTAGCCATCTCCATGTGTGCAACTCAGCAGAGTCACGCAAACATTTACTGAGAGAAGAACCCCTTGAATCCACTGGGTAGTGTGGTCAGGGAGGTTCTAGGGCACTTCTCATTGATGGAGAATTCCTTCCTCCCTCTGCTGCTCCTTGTCAGGGCACTTGGCAGCAGGTGTCACAAGTCCTGTGCTGAACAGGACAGTCCCTCTGTGAGAACATCACTGAGTGGACTCTCTCCATGTACAAGTGTGATTCCCTCTGCCCAGAAATTCTCCTGGGCATTGCATAGGAAAGGGCACTGGGGAAGTGTTCTGGGGCCACAGCTCTGGGACATTAGATTTAGACTTCCTCCTCCAGCTTGGGAGAAAAGGAGCCTTTGTGATTTTGGTCTCCAAGGCTGAGCTGCTTTTCCAGGCAGCCCTCTGACACACCCTGTCCACCGTGTGGGATCTTGGTGTGTAGGCCCCCTCAGCTGAGGACCCTGTTATAGTTTCCCTTAGCACCAATAAACTTCAGTGGCTGTCCTTCCTGAGTGAGCCACTGCCCTCTGCACACTGTGAGGAGCAGGAATGTTGGCATGGTGGCCTTTCTGGGTTCTGAAAACCCAGATCCCCATCTGCCTTATCTTAATAAGCAGAAGCAAATGGAATGACTTAAAATGAGTAGGATCTCATTGGAACAGGCACAAAGCCAAAGCTTAGAGTTTATCAATGATACCAGGGATAGGACGACTTGTCAGAAAGGGATTCAGGAGATATATGTTCTTTCACATGCTCATCCTCAAGAATTAATATCTTCCTCAATCCACATGCTGTGGGGTTCACAAGTTGTGTTTCCTTGCAGTTCCAGGGGAGTTTGATTCTGATTTAATAATTTATTTTACTATTTTATTACTAAAAAAATGTAATGTCACACATTGTCTATCTGAGAGAAAATTAAGGGGCAGTTCACACTGATTAAATGGAAACTAAATCATATATTTAGTTGTCAATATTATTTCTGGATTAATACTAAAATTCCCAGCTCAGCTATATAATAGGCTTTGAATATCACATACCCTAAAGTGTCAATGATATCCAGTCTGTTATTAATGTGTTTTCTAAGTTTATATCACTTTGCCTATCAAGTCAAGTTCATGATTTTTTTTTCCTTATCCTTTCATATTTCTAAATTGGAAGGATGGAGACATTTGGTTCCTTGTGTTTGATCTTCTACTTCTGTGTTTTCCATTTACAAAACAACAGTATCTGTGATGGTATTTTTGGCTCTTTCTTTTCTTATTTGTCAGATACATTCCCCATTCCCCTCCCACAGTCCAGGCAAATTTTCTTCCCTCTTTGCTGATGCCTTTGCAGAGGCCCCTGCAGCCCCACCCACCTGAACACATTTAATACACCAGGAGTTTGACAGGAGACCTGAGCTGCCTCAGGCAGACAGAGGCAGCAGGATGGTGTCCCACACACAGGGGTGCATGTTCCAGAGTCTCTGGGCTTCTTGTTTGAAATTTAACTATTGCAGTGTTGTCAGATGAATATGTTGGTAGAATTGATGCTCTAATGTTACGATATAGTGAGAATTAATGACTACTCTGCATATGAACCTAATTCTGTACTGATTTCCATACTAATAGGAATTTTTTTTTTAATTTTTTTTATTGGTTGTTCAAAACATTATAAAGCTCTTGACATATCATATTTCATACATTAGATTCAAGTTGGTTATGAACTCCCAATTTTACCCCAAATACAGATTGCAGAATCACATCGGTTACACATCCACATTTTTACATAATGCCCTATTAGTAACTGTTGTATTCTACTACCTTTCCTATCCTCTACCATCCCCCCTCCCTCCCCTCCCATCTTCTCTCTCTACCCCATCCACTGTAATTCATATCTCTCCTTGTTTATTTTCCCATTCCCCTCACAACCTCTTATATGTAATTTTGTATAACAATGAGGGTCTCCCTCCATTACCATGCAATTTCCCTTTTCTCTCCCTTTCCATCCCACCTCATGTATCTGTTTAATGTTAATCTTTTCTTCCTGCTCTTCCTCCCTGCTCTGTTCTTAGTTGCTCTCATTATATCAAAGAAGACATTTGGTATTTGTTTTTTAGGGATTGGCTAGCTTCACTAAGCATAATCTGCTCTAATGCCATCCATTTCCCTGCAAATTCTATGATTTTGTCATTTTTTAGTGCTGCGTAATACTCCATGGTGTATAAATGCCACATTTTTTAATCCATTCATCTATTGAAGGGCATCTGGGTTGGTTTCAATGTACATGTGAAAAAGTTTTTGTGTGTGTGTTTGCATGTGTGTGTGTGTGTGTGTGTGTGTTCATGATCCATTCCTGATTTTTCTGACTGCAGGTGCTTGTGGGGACAAGGTGATAACCCTGTTTCCAGACTCCCTGGCTGTGTCTGCAGAAGACATGGTCACTGCAAGTTCAGCCAGAGTCTCTTATCCTACCTCAAGGACTATGTGGCTTGTTACCAGCGAAAGCCAGGACAAGCTCCTGGGCATCTGCATTGGCAGCTGGGGTCCCCTGGAGCCTCAGGGGCAGTGGGTCAGGGACAGATTTCACTCCCCATTAGCAGCCCTAGGCGGAGGACTTGTCAGATTGTTCCTGTAGCAGCACCACAGTGCTTCTCCCAAGAGCCTTAGCCTCAGGCCACACCTCCCCCAGGCTGAGGGTCAGAGAGACTTTGCTCAGCCTCTTCATCTTCTCAGGGCTCTGGCCTTCCTGTCTCCTCTCTTTTGACAGTTCACATTTTTTGATTGTTTCCTTGGAGGGATTTCAGGGTCCAGGAGAAAATAAAGAACACGGATGTTCTGAATGATTATTAGTTCAGCAGGAGATCACCAAGCACAAAGGCTGCAGAGGTCTTCTGGGACAGCGTGTTTTCAGGTCCCAGAAATCTGCACGTTTCCATGGACAGATGGCAGGACGGAGCCAACCATTAGTCCTCACCCTCATAGGACAATCTGGTGATGTTCACACTCAGAGGATTGCACTCATTCTGACTATGGAAATAGACAGGGAAAGTAACCCCTAGGGAGCAAACTCCCTGGGGGTAACGGGCACCCTGATTCCCAGGATTGGAATGCCCAGCCATTCTCTGCTGAGGCTATTAGGATAACTGTGTGGATGCACTACCTGGTTTACACAGTGGCATCCTTTGAAGAAGAGGGTCTTTGTGTTTGCAGCCACCTGGACCATATCTCAGTGAGCCAGCACTCAGGGTTAGAGGAACACCGCTGAAGGGTAGTCACTGGTGGGGGCAATATGTAACTTTTGGGTTATTAAAGAGAAGGCAGAGAGCAGTATGCACCACTTTTGTCTGCCATCCTCTGTCTGTCTGCACTTCCCTGTGTGTCTGTCCTTTGTGGGCCTTCTCCACAGGTGTCCCTGCCCAGGTGTTCCTTACAGAGGACAGATTCTCCCTTTTCCTCCTCCAATCTGAACTTTGTCCATATTCATCCTTGTCCTCCTGGTCTCCTTATTCACATGTGCTCTCTTTCCACCTGGATGCTTCCAGGATCAGATGCTCCACCCAGCAGTTCAAACTCTCTCACCCAGAGAAACCTCTCTCTGTCTCTCTCTCCCTTCGTCCCCCTCCTCCTCTCCCTCTCTCTTTACTGTCTCTTTCCAAGACTCTGCTTCTCAGATGAGCCATTCTGGTGACATTCACTTAAGTGGTTCCCTGCTCTGTCTCCTCTGTACTTTTCTCTATTTTTGTCAACTGTTCTAATAGTTTCCTTTTCATTTTTATATTTCACAAAAATTGCAGAACAATAAATTCTTGGGCAAGAACTGAATGGCACCCAAGTCAGTGTCCTTGGATTTTTTGCCAGAGTCCTGCCCAGGGATCAGGTCCTGCTCCCTCTGCAGTGTCCAACCTCATCCTGTCTGCTCATTTTGAAGGTCCCTGGACACCTCTGTGTTGTCCTCCACATGCCAGGCCAGGCTGCTGCAGCTGACAGAGCCACTCATGGGTGTGGCCTGAGCTGTGGCCCAGAGAGTCATGGTCCAAAGCCCTCAGGTGCACCTGTTCCCTGAGTTCCCAGCACCTTCCTCTCACAAGCAGAGAATCTCCTGAGCTGCTGCCCAGACCAGCAGCTCAATTGGCAGATGGGCCACCCAGGCAGGGAGGTTTTTGTTCGGGGCTATACCACTGTGGGAGGAAAATGTGTAGCTTGCCAGCAGTAATACACCCCAGCATCATCAGGCTCCACCCTGCTGATTCTCACTGTGAAATCTGTCCCTGACCCACTGCCACTGAACCTGTCTGAGACCCCAGTGTACTGGTTGGAAACCATATATATAAGGCCCTGTGGAGCCTGGCCTGGCTTGTGCACAACCCAGTTCAAATACGTTTTTCCATTACTGTGTAGGAGGCTCTGACTGGACCTGCAGGAGATGGAGGCTGGCTGTCCAGGGATGACAGGTTCAGAGAGAGGAGTCTGGGTCAGCACAACATCCCCACTGGTTCCTGGAAAAAGAGAAAAGCATAGTTATTGTCATATTATGAGGCATATTTGTATTTCTTTATATATTTCCATAGAATTAGTATTTATGATTTTGATTTATGCGGCCTAAATATCAGTTTTTTAGAGAGGAATCAAGTTTCTAATCCATAAATGACTCTGGAGAATTCACCTAAAGCATCCTTCTCTTTTCATGTGACAATCTTCATCACAGGAAGGTCCTTGCTCATTCTGGAATGTTCCTCTCTCACACAGACCTAACCAGTGCAAGCATATCCTAGAGGCCAAGACTTGTGTCTCTCTCATGAGGACAGAGCACACATGGCAGAATGGGGGCCAATGGCTCACCTCCCTCCCCCTTATCCCTCCTCATCCCCTCTGTCCTCACCAGGGATCCAGAGTAGCAGCAGCAGCCCCAGGAAGTGAGCAGGGAGCCTCATTGTGAGAAGCTGAGCTGAGGAGTCCTGGTGAGTCAAGGGCAGGTTAGAGCTGAGCTTTTATGTCAGCCTTGCAGGAAGGCCCACCCCAGGGAGCAGCATACAAATACCCTAGTGGGTGCTGGGTGGGGAGAGTGAGGGAGGGAGGGGCCTCCTTGTGAGCCCAGGGACATCAGATGTCTTCTATAGTTGGCACCAATACAATAGAGAAGCAGCCCAGGCTCTCTGTGGCCTGGGCAGAAGGCCCTGTTATGGAAGCTGGCTCTGTGGGGGTCATGGGGTCCAGGGCTGATACCCTAGTACAGTACTTACCCTAGGCTAGAGATGTTGTCTCCAGGTCAACCTCTAGGTGGGAAATGCCAAGTGGTTGGCTCCCTCTGAGCTAAGGAGAGAAGGTAACAAGTGCTACCTCACAAGGATCCATCAGTGGATTTTCTGCCAGCTACGGCAGGCAGTTGAGCCAGCTGCAGAGCTTCTGTGTCTGCTGTAACCTGGAGAAACAGGGGAGTGTCAGGGACAATGTTAGATGGCCACTTTTCCTGGTTTAGTGAATGCAATAAGGGCAGAAGGTTCAAAAGAAGGTGGTGGGGAAGGAAGAAGGAACCATTGTGTCAGCTGGAGATCCAGCAGCCCTGTTAAAGCAAGAGGAGAAGGGACATGTCCACCTGACACAGTGGGTGTGCAATTCCTGGGAGCAAGGTCTGCAAAGTCGTGGACATTCTGTCTTGGTCATCTTCATGTGTGTGACACTCAGAGTCATCCCATAACTTACTCAGGGAAGAACCCCTGAGGGTGTCTTGAGGCTCATGAAGAAAGTGCCTGGAGGAGGAGGGTGCTCTGAGGTGCTAAGTGACATTGGTGGGTCTACCATGATGATGATTGATATGGACACTGGACTGGGCAGTGTGGACATCTCAGGTCTACAGGTAGAATGTGTGCTGCCTTAGGTCCATCCTGATAGATGGGAAAACACAGGAATAACATGAAAAAACAAGGGAAAGATGTGGCCCAAGCAAACCAAGATGCTCCAATGACAGAACCCACTGATACCACAGTAGAATGAAAGTCCAAGAAGGAGATCAGATTGCACAGAGAACATTTGATCTGTGAAGTAAGACATAGTGTAAGGAGTGAAATAGAAGAAAAAATACAGAAAGAAAAAGATCACTTCAATAAAGAGTCAGACATTGTGAGAAAAATATAAGCAGAAATCCTGAAAATGAAGAAATCAATAAACCAAATTTCAGATTCAGAAGAAGGCATCACCAACACAGAGACCACTTGGAAGGCTGAACCTCAGACAATGGAGAAAAATATAACATCTTGAAAGTAGAATGGAGTACTTCCCTAATTTCTTGATTTTCTTTGCATTAATCATTTCTTTATTATTGTTTTTCCTCATGTTAACTTGTTAAGTATGCATGAGTTTATAATCTTGCAGGAAATGTTACCTCACATTTCTTTAAAAACTGTTACAAATCTATGCTTCAGGTTGAGTGTGGGGAAGAGAACCCAACTGATCTGGGCAATTGCTTGGAGTCTCCTTGACAGACAGGACAGCAGATGAGCCCTGGACCCCATGCTGCAATTACCCCTGGACAGGTGCTGTGCTCAGGGAGAGGAAAGGGGCTGGATCAGAAGGCAGAGCACACCTCCCCCATCCCCAGGGGACTCTCCCAGGATCCTGCCTGCTGTGTTTTCTGTGGCCAGTGGATGGCACCTGGGCTCCCACTGCATCTCCTGCTGACCTTCCCAGCACAGCTCTGCCTTTGGGTCAACATCATATTCACCTTGACCATAATGGCTCTCCTGAGTGACCATTTCCCTGCAGTCATGCCCAGGCATCTGATGTGGGCAGATGCCCTCAAGTCCCCACCCTTGTGCAGAATGGGAACCCCAGGGCTCACCCTCCTCCCCATTCTTCTTCCTCATCCCTTCTGTCCTCACCAGAGGCCAAAGCATAAGTAGCCCTGGTGGCTCAACTAGAAAACTGTGAGGTGACCTGAGGGGAACCTAGCCAGGATCATTAAGAATCCCTAAGGCCTTAGAGACCCAGAGTCTACAGGGCCCCAGGGACAACCTTCCATAATCTGGGAGACTTATGAGTAACTTTTCCTACTCTGATCTTTCCCCACATGGAGGCAGGCAGTCCAGGGGTTCCAGGTAGGGTGACAGGAGTCTGTATCATCACCTCTGCTGAATCCTGTAATTTTGGGGACCACATTGAGTAATCTCACCTCCCAGTCCTGATGCACCCCTGGGACCTCAAAGAGCACTGTGTCTGGTGGTGTAGTGCATGACTCCTGATTTGGTCTTTTCCTCTTTGTGGGGCGTGTCCCTAGGGTTGAGTTTCACTCATCTGTTTCCTCTGTAATCCTGCCCTTTGCCCTGTTAGGGATAGAAGGTTCCATGGAAACTCCCTTTGTGTGTCCCCTTCTCTTGCTCTGCCTTTGGGTGTGACCTTCCTAGATGTCAGTCGATCTGCTGACAGCAGACACCACAAAGCTGACTCCACCCCCTGAAGCCTGACTCCTTGCCTCATTTAAATGGTTTCTTCCCAATAAAAGGATTCAGCACTTGCTCCTCTCCCTCATTGCAGGGATTCCTAAGGTTAGAAAGCTACCTCAGGACCCAAAGAAAAAGGCATTACTCTGTCCTTTTGTGGGTATTTTGGGCAGCCCAGTTCACCTGGAGTGACCATCAGTGTTTAGTTGTTGAAAGTGACATGTAATAATGAGAGAAATACAATGTTATGCAAAATTAATAAGTCAATGTCATGAAGTTCTTTTTATTAGTTATTACAGGCAAAGTCATGTTTCTGTTTCATTTGTTTGTTTGTTTTATTAGGTTTGAATCTGAATTTCACACAGAGCAGCTTTTGGAGGGACCTCTAGCATTTCACTTCTTCTCTTCACTACCTTGGCCAAGTCCTGCCCAAGGCAGTTTCTGCTCCCTCTGCAGTGTCCAACCTCATCCTGTCTGCTCATTTAGAAGGTCCCTGGACACCTCTCTGCTTGTCCTCCACATGCCATGCCAGGCTGCTGCAGCTGACAGGACCACTCATGGGTATAGCCTGAGCTGTGTCCCAGGGAGTCATTGTCCACAGCCCTCAGCTGCACCTGTTCCCTGAGTTCCCAGCACCTTCCTCTCACAGGGCAGAGAATCTGCTGACCTGCTGCCCAGACCAGCAGCTCATGTGGCAGCTTGGCCACCCAGGAAAAAAGATTTTTGTTTGGGGCTGCACCATTGTGGGAGGATAATGTGTACCTTGCACACAGTAATATATTCCAGCATCATCAGGCTCCACCCTGCTGATTCTCAGTGTGAAATCTGTCCCTGAACCACTGCCACTGAACCTGTCTGGGACCCCAGTGTTGTGGTTGGAAACAAGATATATTAGACCCCGTGGAGCCTGGCCTGGCTTGTGCACAACCCAGTTCAAATATGTGTTTCCATTACTGTGTAGGAGACTCTGACTGGACCTGCAGGAGATGTAGGCTGACTGTCCAGGGGTGACGGGCTCAGAGAGAGGAGTCTGGGTCATCACAACATCCCCACTGGTTCCTGGAAAAATCACAGAGTAATGCAAGGTTATATAGAAACTTTAAGAAAACTTTTTGCATTTTTTCTTTTTTGTATATTTCACACTAAATTAATTTTTGTTTTTGATTTATACACTAAAACTATTCATATACATAAAGAACTCCAATTGAGTAAGCTCTAAGAGCCTCTCTAGAATTCAACATCCCCTCTTATTATGTGACAACTTTCATCAGAGCCAGTCCCTTGCTCCTTCTGGAATACACTGTCACATCAATTGACCTCAGCTGCCTCGTCCAGGAGGACAGACCTGTACATCTCTCATGTGGACAGAGCACACATGGTCAGAATGGGGCACCAGGGCTCCCCTCTCTCCCCCTTTCCCTTCCCATCCTCTCTGTTCTCACCAGGGATCCAGAGCAGTAGCAGCCCCAGGAGCTGAGCAGGGAGCCTCATTTTGAGAAGCTGAGCTGAGGAGTCCTGGTGAGTCAATGGCAGGTTAGAGCTGAGCTTTTATGTCAGCCTTGGAGGAAGGTCATCCCCAGGGAGCAGCATGCAAATGCCCTGATAGGTGCTGGGTGGGGAGATTGAGGGAGGGAGGGGCCTCCTTGTGAGCCCAGGGACATCAGATGACTTCTACAGTTAGAGGCAATAGAACAAAGTTATAGCCCTGGGTGCCTGTGGTGTGGGCAGGAGGCCCCATCATGGAAGCCTCACTCTGTGAGGGGTCATGTTGCCCAGGGCCTGCCCTCCTAAGACAGCACAGATGCACAGACAGGGAGGTGGCCTGCAGATTAGCTTCTGTGAGAGAAAAGACCATCCTGCTGTCTTCTTGTCAGCTGAGAAGAGAAGGTGACATGTGCCACCTCAGAATTGTTGATGTTTGAAATTTCTTCCAGCCACAGCATGCAGTTGAAGAAGTTCAAAGGCTTCTGTGTCTGATGTTACCTTCAGAAATACAAGAGTATCAGGGACAATGTAGATGTCACCTTTTCCTGGCCCTGTGACTGAAATAAGAGCAGAGTGTGGGAATAGAAATCGTGTTTCAGCTGAAGATCAAGTATCCCTGCTCAAGGAAAGAGGACAAGGAGAATGTCCAATGAAGTAGTCAATGTGAAGCTCTGGGGGCAAGATATTTAACTGGTGGCCATCCTCTCCTAGTCGTTTGACATTCAGGGCCACCAAACATTTCCCAGGAGATGGACCCCTGAGCCCACTGGACAGTGTGGAGAGGGAGGATTCTGCATTAGTTCCTTCTCATAGATGATAGAGACACCCCACCCCATGTGCTTCTTCTTGTCAGGGACACTATGGAGCAGGTGCCACCACCCTGGGTTTTAAAGTAGATTCCCTAGGTCAGAAGTGCACCCAGGCTCTCTCCCCATTTTCAGTGTGTTCCATGTGTACTACTGGTCTCCTGGAACTAGCCCCAAGGTGTCTTGGGAAGAAGGTCCTTTTCCCTGCACAGAGACAGTGATTTCAGCCCTCCTCATCCATGGGTGGGACAGAGGGAGCCTGTGTTGTGTTGACCAACATGGCTGTCCCTCTTTTCTCCTGAGTCCAGGAACTCTGATCCATCCTTTCCTCTGTGTGGAAAGTGGGCCACCAGGAGCTGAGGACCCTGCCATGTGTCTCTCAATTTAACTAAACCTCTGTGGCTTTCCTGCCTGAGTGGGCAGCATCCTCTGAACCTGTGAAACGTGCCTGTTTGCAGTTTCCCCAGACTGTGGTCTTCCTGTGCTTTTACTGAAAGAGCAGAATAAAGGAAATTAAGGGTAATGGGTTGGAAATCACTAGGCAAAAATACGAAAACTGCAGAGGCTCAGAAAGTTCCAGAGCACAGGACCCTTTGGGAGAAAGTGGTGGGCAGATCATTCCTCTGTCTTTTCCTTGCCCTAAGGATGTCCTCAGGGTGTTTCCTGGGGGATCTCATGATTGCCCTGAGCCATCTCAGGTGCAGTTTATACCTGGTTATCTCAACTTATTTCCATAGTTTATACCTGATTTACTTATAAAGATATTTTTTAGGTAAGTAGATTTCCCTTTTCCATGTGTATACTTCAGGGCCCAAATTACTGTTTGAAATGCTCCTATTGGTGCATTGGAGTTCTGCAAAACAGATGGTTCCCTGGGCACAATCTGCAGGCATGTGATACACTGTGCTATATCTTAGTCCCTGGTGCCCCCTCTTTTCCTTTCTTCCATCCCCACTCCCCTCACTCATCTCTTCTGTCCACCTTCTGTTTATTCATCTGCTCCTTTGTCATTAGTGGGCTCTAGACCTCTGTGGAGCTGGGCTCACTACTGTGCTGTGGTGTCTGTGCCCAAGCACATGGTGTCATGTGGTGCATTCCTTCCACATTTTCGCCCTGTCCCAGTTCCCTGACCCTCCATCTCTGTCTAATTTGCCACTGGTCATCCTTCTCTCCTATGACACCTTACCCGCCTTTCCTCTTCCTTTGCTCTAGCTTTTGCACATCAGGGTGACATGGGACCCTCACCTTCTAGAGTCTGGCTCTTTCACTTGTCATGATGTTCTCCACTTCCATCCATTTACCTGAAATGCCACCGTTTCCTTCTTCTTAAAGGCCCTGAGTTCAGCCTGGATTGTGTGGGTGTGGACAGATCAGGAGGAGCTCTGGGCAGAAGAAGGCAGAACCTGACCACACTGCAGAGAGAGCAGAGAGCTGAGGGTCCCCTCAGCCATGAGCCATGTGGGACAATTGCTCTTGTGTTTAGTTTTCTTATCCTTCTGATGAGATATGGCAGTGTGATATCTCTCCTAGTTTTCTGTGGTTGAGGAAAAAACTCCCAAGTATGAGCAGTGTGTTCCTTCCCACGCGTGTCATTCAGGAGTCCACGCTGAGTCCTCTGCTCAGCTTGACAAGACTGAAATGGAGCAGTCAGTGTGCAGCTCTCCTTGCTGAAGTTCAGGCTCTTCTTCTAGGTCCAGTGGCTGAGGCAGAGTCATCTTTCCACAGGTGTATGGTGAGGTTCCAATTTCTCTGTGGCCATCAGCACAGAGTTCCTGGACATTGCCCTAATTGCCACCTCCAAGAGCAGCATTAGAACATCTCCTCACATCCAGTCTTCATTACCTGAATTCTCCTTCTACTGCCTCCATGTGCAGATGGACGGGCTTCAATGTTGAAGACAGATCTAGTGTGTATTCTCTTCCTCTCTTAAATTCATCTTATATGATTATGGCTCCAAGATCCTTCATAAGAAATTTTATTGAAATTCCTGTTTGAGTACCTGTGGAGTGGGATGGTACAAGGCCTGGGGTTTGGGGCCAATTACTTAGAATCCTGTCCACATACTACAATTTTTTTTTCACTTACCATAATGACTGGATCCCTGTTGGATATTCAGAAGCAGTTGCTGTTTGCAGGAATCAGTTTTAATAAGATCAGGTGATTCCAGGTAAGCAGAGGATAAAGAGGTAACCTGCAGTTGGCACAGGAATGACAATGACTTCCGCTGTCTTCCTGTGTGTCATCTGCACCAGGCACTAAGTACTCAGGAACACATGGCCTGATTCTCTCCTGGACCCACAGGCACTCACTGCCCTCAGCAGAGGCCTCAGGCTCCCTGGCTGAGCTCCATGGCCTCCCAGCCTCAGCCCCTGACTCTGTGTCTTCCTTCCCCAGGACCAGCCTGTCCCTCTCCCAGCCCTGAGTAACCCTGGTGTGCAGCCTGGGAACGTGAGGACTAGCCCCACAGTGGCCTCCCATGCAGTGACCTCCAGGCATCAGTCTTGGAAATTCAGGTATTGATTCTCCCCTTTAACCTGCAGGTTTATACCACCTTGTTTTATTTCAGAGCCCACTGGATTCATCGTCATGCCCCATGCTGATGTTGTCACGGAAACCAGACACCTGTTCTTGCTGTAGGCAGGCTGGTGGCTTCCTCTGGTCCCCAGGTTTCTTCCCAGCTGGAGGAGGCATGGGTGCTCCATGCAGCACCCACCCAGAGAGGATTAGAATCTTGGCCTTCTTCTTAAGGATCAGGTATGACATTCAGTTAGTTCCTTTGATTTTCCCATTCCCCAATTTCTCATCTGAAACCTGGACGTAATAACATCTCTCTTATAAAATAGCTTGAGGAGAAACTAAAGTAGCTTAGAGGAATTTCATATCTTAATACTTGAGCACACACTATGTTTTATAATCACTAACTTTTGTTGTTTATTTGTTTGGTTAGATCTGGTTTCATAGGAAGCAAATGTACTAAGAGGTGGTTGATTTGTCAGTTACTTTGAGTATTGTTCTCCTTCACAGGGTAACCAGAGTCATCTTAAAACAACAAATCACTGAGCTTGGGGGTGCCTGCCTGTGTTCCCAGTGACTCTGGGTGCTGAGGCAGGAGAATTGCAAGGTAGAGACCAGCCTGCACCTTAGCCAGACCCTTCTCAAAATCAAAATGAAAAAGAAAATCCACCAACAAGTCACATTCTTCCCTGTGTAACTCTTAGGAGATTTGTGCTGAACTTAGAAGTTTATTGTCCTCTCAGGGGGTGACACCTGTGTTTCCCACCTTGGACTGTGGGTTTGGAGCCTCAAGGGGAGTTCTGTGGACTCCTGGTGTCTGTATCTCAGCCTATGTAGAGGAACTGCTCTGGTTACGGAGGGTCTGGCATCCCCCTCCTCTTTTTTTTACAGTTCTGGGGAATCACATCCAGAGTGCCGCACATGTAAGCAGGCCTAGGCACTGACCTCAGCTGCAGAATGGGGATGTTGGTGAGCTCTGCAGGGGGCTAGAGTGATCAACCATCACCCCTTTGGCTGCCAGGGTGTATTTTTAGCAGCCTCTTATCCCTGGAGCCTCCTGCCTGTGCCTGCTACATGAACTTCCAGTGTGCTGAGTTTTTTCTCCCTCAGGACCGTGGCCTCCTGCAGAGCCTGTTACTACCTCCCTTTCCTCTCCATTCCCTGGACTTCTGGTCTAGATGAGAGCCCTGGAGCTCTCTCCTGAGGAGTCTGGCTGGAGGGCCTGAACCATCAGTCTCTCCCCTGGGCATTGGAATCCCTGCAACTTCCATGTGGAGAGCTCTGTTCCCAGGCCAGTCCCCTCTGCATGAATACAGGGGTCTCTGGTGTTTAGAACTCACCTGTGTTCCTGGCCTCCTAGCACATGCTCCAGACTAGGCTGAGGCCAGGGAGGCCTTGCCTAGGGACCAAGTTTAAGTTAAGTCCTGAATGTGGTTATTTGCATGAATTATATTTTGATACAATATTCAAAAATTTAAAATATATGAAAAAACACTTCAATATGAAAAAAAATCAGAATTTTATGGAATAAAGGAACTATAGTGTGCAGAAAAATATATTAATATGAAAAGGTTTTTACTTCAACAATTTGGTATTTGAAAGTAAAATCCATCTGTGAGTTTTCTTTTTTCTCTCACTTATTGGAGTGGCTTGGAGGTTGAGAGGACATGGGTAAGCTTGTAGTTAAAGGCCATCTCAGCATCAGACAGCACAACTGTGATAGTGCACAGAGCCACCTGTGTGTGGCACTGTCTGCTGTGACCTGTCAGAAGTGTATCTCTCATGAGGGTAGAGCCTAGGACTCCTGTTGGATGGACGAAGCCCATGTCCTGGCACACACATGTTCTGTGCGAGCCTGCTTCCTTACATGCAGAATGAAGACAAAGGAGAGGGGAGGAGTCTGGCTCTTCAGAGCTCAATACCCTGGATACTGAACCAGCTCTGCAGCTTGGTTCTGCATCACAGGAGGTCCTCAGAAAGATGAAGGATGCTCAGAGAACTTACTGGGAGTGTGCAGTGTGACAGTGTGGCCGGCAGAGGCACAAATAGCTCTGTTATTTCACCTGCATATTCCCCAGCTGGGCAGGCAGCTCTGAGATCCTGCATGCAAAGGTGTCTGTACCATGTCCAGATGATGCTCGTTAGCTGGAGAGTGCAGGGGACGATGGGCATTGGTCTTGGTGGACTCTGGATGCTGCTGTAGACTCTGGTCTTGCTGCTATTGCTTCCATTAGGCAGAGATTTCTTTATGTCTTTTGTTAAGTTAGCATGAGTAAATCCGTAGGAAACTAGGTGATGTGATCCTGGGCACCGTGAAACCACTTGACCTCATGAAGCATCTTTGTAGTGTGACCTGTTACTTGAATGTCTCATGGAAGAAGTGGCATATTTAAGTTCACACACACAGAGGACAAAAGGCACAAGTTTTGCTCTTTGCTCTGAGAAAAAGATACAGTTCAAAAGCCAAGCTTCAAACTGCTCCAATAGACAGCATAGCAGAGAAAGGATTTATTCACTGCACACAGAGCTCAGATGAAGAACCAAGAAGCCCCAACTTAGAGCATCTTGTGAAACAAATCCATAGTATTTAAAACAGTTCATGTTGGTTCTCTTCTCTCCTGCTGTTTTTCTGGACTCTCTCCTGCAGAAAAGGATGGACAAAGATTAGGACTGGACACCTGGTTTTGGCCTCAGCTCTGGCTGAAATTAGTGAGTGACATGGTTAGACATTTCGACTCTGGCATCTTTCATCATTCCCAGGAGTGACAGAGGGTTCTGATCATCTCTTGGGGTGAGTGTCTGTGTCATGAGGTGGAAAGGTGGCTGAGCTGTCTTCCTGGAGGTGTAGAATATCAGTGTGGAGAGCAGAGGGCACAGGATCCTGTGGACGCACAGGTGGTCACCTCCAAGTTCCTCTCACTTAATTCTGCGCTAGGATGTTCCACTTCTTGCCCACCAGAGGGCGACATGAACCTGCAAATAAACTCAACAGGGCCTTGGGCCCAGAAAGGGTGATCTATTTGTCAAGCATACATTTCATTTTATTAAAAAAACAAAAACAAAAACAAACAAACAAAAAAAAACTTTCTTTAGTTGTAGATGGACATAATACCTTTATTTTATTAGTTTGTTTTTGAATGTCTCCAGGGATTGAACCCAGTGTCTTGCACATGCTAGGCAAGCTCTCTACCCCTGAGCCACAACCTTAATTTTACATTGTTAACTGGTAAGACAGCAACATTATAGGAAAAAAAAAAAAAACAAGACAACGTGGTCTCACTACTTTCACTAAAATGTTTTTCTGTGCAGCCATAGCACCCAGGGAGTGTGGATGTCATTGTGGCCCATGTGTCAGCGCTATCACCACATCATCTTGTTTTTGCTGTGTCCTCCAGGGCCAGGTAGAGGTGCTTCACTCACATGGAGACCCAGGCTTATAAGGCCACCCCTTTATGTTTGCAGCATGGGGAGCCTGTGGCCTGTGGCTGCTGCTGTGGGAAAGGAGCCTGGAAAGTGAGGGATTCATTGAAGGTTATTTTTAGCTGTTACAGAAAACTAGTTTCTTAAATCATCACAATTCGAAAAGGAAAACAAAAGAGCTGTGATTTCCCCAGAAATAAGTCACCTCCACCAGCACTCCTGGACTTCATGGGCAGTTCAGCAACTGTTCAATACTTCAGTCCATTGACCTCCTCCTGTGCTAGGGTTGGCACTAGATGTATCCCTTCCGTGTGTTGGTTAACACTACGACACACATTTATCTATGCAGCCAGTAGATCATACACTTCTGCTAACATTTTATTTAACTTCTCACAATTTTCCTGCATGTGCTGTGTATTTTTGTATAAAATATTGCCCTAACAGCAGCTAAGCTATTAGCATTTTCTTCTCCCCCCTGTTTCTGTGAGTGATGAGTTGAGCAGTGGCTTCCCGGGGTGGTCCTGGCTCAGGGTTTGTCTTGAGGGTGTTGTAGGGATGTTACTCAGTGGTGGAGCAGGTGCTTCATGGGCAAAGCTCTGGTTTTCATCCTCAGAGACACAGGAATGAATATTACCACTTTAAGCAACAGTGTGATTTTTAGGTACATTTATTCTGCTTATTTTCAACAATTTATTATTTATTCTAATTTTTATACATTACTACAGAATGCATTTCAATTCATAGTACACATATGGAGAACAATTTTTGATTTCATTGGTTTTACATAAAGTAATCACACCATTGCTGTCTTCATACATGTACCTAGGGTAATGATGCCCCTCTTATTCCACCATCTTTCCTACCCCCATGCCCATCCTTTCTCTCTCTCCCCTTTGTCCTATCCAAAGTTCCTTCATTCCTCCCATGATCCCTCCCACCTGCTCATCATGGATTAGCATCCATTTATCAGAGAAAGCATTTGTACTTTGGTTTTTTGGGTATTGGTTTACTTTACTTAGTATGATATTCTCCAACTCCATCCATTTACCTGCAAATGCCATGGTTTTGTTCCCCTTTACTGCTGAGTAATATTCCATTGTATATATTTATCACAGTTTCTTTATCCACTCATCTATTAAAGAATATCTATGTTGATTCCACAATTTAGCTATTGTGAATTGTGTTGCTATAACCATCGATGTGGCTGTGTCACTGCAGTATGATGTTTTTAAGTCCTTTAGGTATAAACTGAGGAGTGGGATAGCTGGGTCAAATGTTGGTTGCATTCCAAGTTTTCCAAGGAATCTCCATACTGCTTTTCATATTGGCTGCACCAATTTGCAGTCCCACCGGCAATGTATGAGTGTTCCTTTTCCCCCACGTCCTCGTCAACACTTATTATTGTTTGTATTCTTGGTAACTGCCATTCTGACTGGAGTGAGATGAAATCTTAGAGTAGTTTTAATTTGCCTTTCTCTAATTGGTAGAGATGTTGAACAATTTTTTATATATTTGTTGATTGATTGTATATCATCTTCTGAAAATTGTGTTTAGTTCCATAGCCCATTTATTGACTGGGTTATTTGACTTGTGGTGTTAAGGGATTTTTTTTTTTACTTTATGCATCCTGGAGATTAGTTGTCTATCTGATTTGCGTGTGGTAAAACTTTGCTCCCATTATGTAGATTCTGTTAATCTCAATGTTTCTTTTGCTGAGAAGAAGCTTTTTTCAGTTTGAATCCATCCCATTTATTGATTCTTAATTTTATTTCTTGTGCTATAGGAGTTTGGGCCTAATCCAATATGAAGAAGTTATGGGCCTACTTTTTCTTCTATTAAATGCAGGGTCTCTGGCCTAATTCGTAGGTCCTTCATACATTTTGAGTTGAGTTTTGTGCATGGTGAAAGATAGGTGCTTAATTTCGTTTTGCAGCATATAGATTTCTAGTTTTCAGAGCGGCATTTGTTGAAAAGGCTATCTTTTCTCCAATATATGTTTTTGGTGGCTTGGTCTAGTATGAGAAAACTGTATTTATCTTATAACTGAGTTAGTCTCTGTGTCGTCTATTACGTACCATTGGTCTACAAATCTATTTTGGTGCCAATACCATGCCGATTTTGTTACTGTTGCTCTGTAGTATAGTTTAAGGTCTGATATAGTCATGCTACCTGCTTCACTCTTCTTGCTAAGGATTGCTTTGACACTTCTGGGTCTCTTGTTTGTCCAGATGAATTTCATTATTGCTTTTTCTCTTTCTATGAGAAATATCATTGGGATTTTGATTGGAATTGCATGAAATCTATATAGTTATTTTGGTAGTATGGTCATTTTGACAATATTAATTCTGCCTGTCTAAGAACAAGGGAGATCTTTCCATCTTCTAGGGTCATATTTAATTTCTTTCTTTAGCATTCTTTAGTTTTCATTGTAGAGATATTTCCCCTCTTTCATTAAGTTGATTTCCAATTATTTTTTTTTGAGGCTGTTGCAAATGGGGTAGTTTTCCTAGTTTCTTGTTCAGAGGATTTGATACTGATATATAGAAATGCATTGGATTTATGGGTGTTGATTTTATATCCTGTTACTTTGCTGAATTAATTTATCAGCTCTAGAAGTTTTCTAATGAAATTTTTTGGGTCCTCTTAGTTTTGAATCATGTCATTGGCAATAGTGATAGTTTGAGTTCTTCTTTTCCTAACCTTTTCCCATTAATTTTTTCCCTGTAATTATTCTTGGTAGAGTCTCAAGGTCTATGTTAAATAGAAATTGTGAAAGAGGGCATTCCTGTCTTGTTCTAATTTTTAGAGTGAATTCTTTCAATTTTTCTCCATTTAGAATAATGTTATCCTTGGGCTTAGCATAAATAGCTTTTACCATATTAAGATATGTTCCTGTTAGTCCTCATTTTTCTAGTGTTTTGAACATGAAGGTGTGCTGTATTTTTTCAAATTCTTTTTCTGCATCTATTGAGATGATCATATGATTCTTATCTTTTAATCTATTGATTTGATAGATCACATTTATTGTTTTCCAAATGCTTTACCAACCTGCATCCCTGGGATGAAACCCCACTTGATTGTGGTTAAATATCTTTTTAATATGTTTTTGTATGTGATTGGCCAGCTTTTTGCTGAGAATTTTTGCATAAGTTCGTGGGTGTTTTTTTTTTTTTTTTCTTCAGAGATATTTGTCTGTTGTTTTCTTTCTTTGATGTGTCTTTGTTTTTGGAGTCAGTGTGAAATTAGCCTCATAGAATAAGTTTGGATGTGTTTCCATTTTTATTTCATGGAATAATATGAGAAGTATTAGTGTTAGTTCTTTTTGAAGGTCTTGTAGAACTCAATTGTGAATCTGTCTGGTCCTGGACTTTTCTTGGTTGTAGGCTTTTGATGGCATCTTCTATTTCATTGGTTGAAATTTATCTGCAAAATTTGTGTATATCATCCTCATTCAGGTTGGGTAAATCATACGACTCTAGCGATTTGTCAACAATTTTGATATTTTCTATTTTGTTGAAGCACAAATGTTTAAGATAATTTTTAATTATCCTCTGTATTTCTGTAGTGTTCATCACGATATTTTCTTTTTCATCTTGGATTTTAATAATATGAGTTTTCTCTCTCTTTCTTTTCATTAGCATAGCTAAGGGTCTATCAATTTTATTTATTTATTTTTTCAAAGAACTAACTTTTCATTTTGTCAGTTTTTTCAATTTTTTTTTTTGGTTTCAACTTTATTGATTTCAGTTATTTCTTGTCTTCTTCTAGTACTTTTGGTGTTGATTTGTTCTTCTTTTTCTAGGGCTTTGAGACATAATGTTATGCCATTTATTTGTTGACTTTTTCTTCTTCTAAGGAAGGAACACAATGCAATGAACTTTTCTCTTAGTTCTGCCTTCATAGTGTCCCAGAGATTTTGCATATGTTGTACAAGTGTTCACATTTACCTCTCAGAATTTTAAATCTCCTCTTTGAAGAATTTGCAATTCTTTGTTCATTTAATATTTAGTCTCTAGGTGTTGGAGTAACTTCAATTATTTATTTTATCATTGATTTTTTTTTAAAGAGAGAGTGAGAGAGGGACAGAGAGAGAGAGAGAAAATTTTTTTTAATATTTATTTTTTAGTTATCGGTTTACACAACATCTTTGTATGTATGTGGTGCTGAGGATCGAACCCGGGCCGCACGCATGCCAGGCAAGCGCGCTACCGCTTGAGCCACATCCCCAGCCCTCACTGATTTTTAATTTTATTCCATTATGTTCTGATAGAATGCAGGGTAGTATCTCAACAATTTATTTATTTATTTATTTATTCATTCATTCATTCATTCTTTGGATTTGCTAAGAGTTGCTTTTGATAATACATGCTCCATTTTAGAGAAGGATCCGTGTGCTGTGAGAAGAAAGTATACTCACTTGTAGATGGATGAAATATTCTGTATGTCTGTTAAATTTTCTGAGTTATTATTTGTATTATTAAGTTCTATAGTTTCTTTTTTTAACTTTTGTTTGGAAAGTCTATACAGTAGTGAAAGAGGCCTATTGATGTCACCCAGTATTATTGTGTTGTGGCCTATTTGACTCTTGAATTTGAGAAGAGATTTTTGATGAACAAAAATGCTGCATTGTTTGTGATATATCCATTTATAATTTTTATGTCTTGTTGATGTATGTTTCCTCAAACAGTATGAAGTATTCTTCTTAATCCCTTTTGACTAACTTTGGCTTCAAGTCTCCTTTATTTGATATGAGGGTAGAAACCCCTTCTTGCTTACACAGTCAGTGTGAGTGGTGCGATTTCCCCAACCTGTCACCTTCAGTCTGTGGATGTCTTTTCATATGAAAAAAGCAGCATATTGTCAAGATTTTTTTTTATCCAATCTGCCAGTCTATGTCTTTGGTCAATGAGCTTGGGCAATTAACATTCAGGGTTATTACTGAAATGTGATTTGCATTTCAAGTTATTTTTATTTACTTTTGTTTTTTTTAACTTGACTTGGTTTCTACTTAGATTGCTTTTTCCTTTAGTGTAATACCTTACATCTCTTTGCTGATTTTCATTGTTGTTTTTGTTTGTTTGTTCGTTTGTTTTCTCCTCATGGACTATTTTGCTGAGGATGTTTTGTAGAGCAGAGATTCTGTTTTAATTCTTTTAACTTTTGTTTGTCATGGAAGGTTTTACTTTTGTCATCAAAACTACAGCTTATTTTTGCTGGATATGATTCTTGATTCACTTGCTTTCACAGCTTGGTATATGTTATTCCAGGCTTTTCAAACTCTGAGTGTCTGGGTTGAGAAATCTGCAGAGATCCTAATTGGCTTCACCCTTCATGTAATCTGATTCCCTATCTTTGGGCTTTTAAAGTTAT
Organism: Marmota monax; assembly: GCF_021218885.2. Taxonomy (NCBI): domain Eukaryota; kingdom Metazoa; phylum Chordata; class Mammalia; order Rodentia; family Sciuridae; genus Marmota; species Marmota monax. Next base: position 50,766 of record NW_026693173.1, read on the forward strand.
CTCCTTAATCTGTATGCTAGGCATTTTTATTATAATGTGCCTTGGTTGGATCTGATGGGATTTTGAATATTTGGTGTCCTTGGCCTTTTGCATTTGATTTTGCAATTCATTCTTCATGTTTGGAAAATTTTCTGATGTTATTTTATTGAATAGATTGTTCACTCCTTTGGGTTGTAACTCTATGCCTTCCTCTACCAATAATTCTTAAATTTGCTCTTTTCATGTTATCCCATAATATATTTTATTTTTAAATATATTTTAGTTGTAGATGAACATGATATCTTTATTTTTATTTATTTATTTTTATATGGTGCTGAGGATCCAACCCAGGGCCTCATGCATATGAAACAAACGTTGTACCACTGAGTTACAAACCCAGTCTTATCCCATAATTCTTGAGTGTTCTATTCATGTTTTCTTACCATCTTCACTGTGGTCTACTATATTTTCAAGATCATATATTTTGTCTTTATTGTCTGAGGTTCTGGCTTTCAAGAGATCCAGCCTGTTGGTGATTGCTTCCTTCATTCCTAGAATTTCTATTTGTTTGCTTCAGAACCTCTATAACCTTATTAAAGGTGGTTTGCTTTCTGTATTTCCATATATAGCTCTTTATCCAAATGATCTTTTCCTCCTGTATTTGCTGTCATATATTACCATTAAATTCACAGAACAGATTAATTATGTACATCCTGAACTCTTAGCATTTCTTCTGCTGTGCTGGCCTTGGATTCTAATAATGGAGTATCTTGGTTTCTTTGGGGCACCTTCTTTCCATTTTGGTTTCATGTTGTTCATGTGTCTTCCCTTCTAGCACTGCTGATCAGGGGTGTTTCAATTTTTACCCTATAGGCTTATAGTGTCCCTGCAGGGTTCTACTACCTCTCTTTTAAGGGGGAACATTAATATTCACAGATCCCAATACCAAATAGCTCCTATTAAGAAGTTTATGGTTTTGTCACAATATACAGAAATGGTGTGAGTTCAGTTATTATCAACAATATAAACAGTAGGTTTGCAGAAGAGTCTATAGTTTCTGATGGTGGACAAAGTGAGAACCAGGGCTGGGGTGTAAGATGAGCTGTTAAAGAGGAAGGTGGTGAGGATATAGAGATCTTAGGAGCAGGAAAGAAGAATCAAATAAGTTGGCTAGTAGCAGGAGAAAAAAAGAGAAAGTGATTTTGGGGAGAAAAGTAAGTGAGAAGATAATAGAAAGAGTACCAAAAACAAACATAAAATTAAGAAAAAAATATAAATGTATAATTAGTAGATAAAAGAATATACAACACAACTGTAATATACTATTCAGACATTCCAGTCTTCTGTATCCTAATCCATGAAAATTACTTCTTTCACAAGTGTTGGGGATGTGGAGGCGGGAGAAAAGATAAAGAAAAAAGAAAAACAAAAAGAAAGAAAGAGAAATAAAAAAAAATTTAAGAAAAATTCAAGTATTTTTTTCTGTTGGAGACCAGTATCTTTCTTGCTTCTCTTCTCATCAAAAGATGGGTTGTCTTTTTTTTTTTTTTTTTGGTATGTTTACCCTCAGGATGGTGAAGGATAGTAGGGTGGGAGGGTTGGTTTTGGGGGGTGGAACTCCTGGAAGTGGGGTATAGCACTTGCCCTGTTGGAGACTACACCCCAAGGATCTCCTCTGAGGTCTCCTGGTTGATGTGGCACCTGGTCTTATCTCCTTATCTTGCCTGTAGGCCTCACAGTTGCTGATCTCTTACTTCATCTCTAAACTGTATCTCACTCACCCTTCCCTTTTTACTTCCCAATCAGCAGCCTCTCTCTGGAGGTTTTGTGGGCTGAGCTCTGGGGCCTGCACACTGTCACAGAGTCAGGACCAGGCTCTGTGTTCTACAGACAGGCCATGTAGCTGCAAGCACTGTGCCCAGTTAGTGGCTTCAGGGGAGAGGGAGAGTTGGGGGACTTGCTATTGCTTCTAATACCTTGGATATTGTATATAGTACTTTGATATTTCTTCTAGGCCCCAACCGATATCCCATGCTGGGTTGCCCCAATAAAGATGGTGACAAAGATGACCCAAGATTGAGGCAGGTGTTTTCAGAGATGAATATTGTGTTGGGCTGGGTGGTGGAGTGGGGTGATGTGTTCAGAGACACAGCTCTGTGGTGTGCAATGTTGTGCATGGCAGCTGTCTCCTGACCCTGTCCCATGTCCCCAGGTGCAGGCAACTATGGCAATGGTTGCAGTTTCCTAAGATACAAGTAACCAGCACAGCCCCACACTGGTAGATGGGTGTCCACATGGGAGCAGCTACTGGGGGTCCTGTGTAGGAGTGGCAAACAGGGGGGTCCTGCAGGAGTGGTGTGCATGGGTCCTGCATGGGTAGGCAATAAAGGGTCCTGCATGGTCACTATTGTTTGGGATCCTGTGTGAGCTAGCAGCCAAGATTCCTGCACAGATGTTGAGGCTGGGGACCTGTGCAGACAGGGCAGCTGGGATTCTTGTGCAGGAGCAGCTGCTGGGGGGTGGGGGGCGGTCCACTAATAACTCACAGAGAAACAGGATTCCAAAAGCTTGAATCCCAGGTCACTGAGCCACAAGGAATGAGCTGCCCACAAGCCTGCCATCTTGGATCCCCTATTCAGCTTCTTTCGCTAACACAGTTTTCATAGCTCTCCAGGTATATGCTCATCTCAAGCTGTACAAGGTACTAACCTGCTGTTTACAAAGTCAAGGTTAATTCACAACCAATCACTAATTCATGCCTTCCCATGGCCTTCTTTAAACACCTCATGTCTCTCTCAGGGCTTGCTTCTCTGTGGGCAGTCAGCATTTTCTCCACAGAGCCTCATCCTAGAGGAGAGACCTGCACATTCCTCATGTGAACACAGCACACATGGGAAGAATGGGGGCCTATGGATCACTCCCCTCCCTCTTCTCCTTTCCATCCCCTCTGTCCTCACCAGGGATCCAGAGCAGCAGCAGCTACAGGAGCTGAGCAGGGAGCCTCATTTTGAGAAGCTGAGCTGAGGAGTCCTGGTGAGTCAAGGGCAGGTTAGAGCTGAGCTTTTATGTCAGCCTTGCAGGAAGGTCCTCCCCAGGGAGCAGCATTCAAATGCCCTGGTGCATAATAGGTGGGATCTGCCTTGTGAGCCCAGGGACATCAGATGTTTTCCATAGTTGGAGGAAATAGAGCAGAGAAATAGCCCTGGGTGCCTATGGTGTGGGCAGGAGGACCCATCATGGAAGCTCCACTCTGTGAGGGGTCATGGTGCCCAGGGCCTGCCCTCCTAAGATAGCACAGATGCACAGATATGGAGCTGGCCTGCAATTCAGCCTCTGTGAGGGAAATAACCATTGTGCTGTCTTCTTCTCTGCTGAGTAGAGAAGGTGACTAGTGCCACCTCACAAGTGTTGATCTTTGAAATTTCTTTCAGTCACAGCATGCAATTGAGGAGGTTCAAGAGCTTCTGGTGTCTGATATTACCTGCAGAAATACAAGAGTATATGTGACTGTTTAGATGTCACCTATTTCTGGCCCATTGACTGAAAAATGACCAGCAGTGTGCAAGAATCTGGTGGGAAGAGAAATCTTGTTTCAGCAGAATATCAAATAGCCCTACTCAAGGGAAGAGGACAAGGAGCATTTCCCCTGAGGTAGTCACTGTGAATCTTTGGGGTGAGGACTGTAATTGGTGGCCATCCCTTCCTAGTCATCTGCATGCATTTGACACTAAGAGCCACCAAATATTTCCCAGCAGATGGACCCCTGAGCCCACAGGACAGTGTGGACAGGGAGGATTCTGCATTAGTTTCTTCTCTTAGATAATAGAGACATCCCTCCCCATGTGCTCCTTCTTGTCAGGGACCATAGGGAGCAGGTGCCATCACCCTGGGTTTTAAAGTAGATTCCCTAATTCAAAACTATACTCAGGAACTCTCCCCATGTTCAAGGGTTCTATGTGCACTACTGTTCTCCTGTGACTTGCCCCAAGGTTTCTTGGGGAGAAGGTGCTTTTCCCTGCAAAGGGACATTGATTCCAGCCCTCCTTGTCCACAGGTGGGACAGAGGGAGCCTGTGTTGTGTTGGCCAACATGGCTGTGCTGCTTTTCTCTGACACACCCTCTCCACTGTGTGGATCTTGGGCCACCAGCAACCAAGGACCCTGCCATGTGTCTCTTAGTTTAAATAAACATCTGTGGCTGACCTGCCCTTTGTTCACTCTAGCTTTTGCATAGGAGGGTGACTTGGGACCCTCACCTTCCAGAGTCTTGATCTTTCACTTGTTATGATGTTCTCCACTTCCATCCATTTACCAGAAAATGCCACCATTTCCTTCTTCTTTAAGGCCTGAGTTCAGCCTGGCTTGTGTGGGTGTGGACAGATCAGGGGGATCTCTGTGGCAAAAGAAGTCAAAACCTGACCACACTGCAGAGAGAGCAGAGAGCTGAGGGTCCCCTCAGTCATGAGCCATGTGGGACAATGGTTTCTTGTGTTTAGTTTTCTGATCATTCTGATGAGATATGGCAGTGGCAGTGTGATGTATCTCTTAGTTTTCTGTGGGTGAGCAACAAATTCCCCCCTATTGAGCAGTGTGTTCCTTCCCAGGGCTCTCCCTCAGGAGTCCAGGCTGGGTCCTCATCTCAGCCTGACAAGACTGAAATGGAGCAGTCAGTGGGCAGCTCTCCTTGCTGAAGTTCAGGGTCTTCCTCCAGGTCCAGTGGCTGAGGCAGTGTCATCTTTCCACGGTTGTAGGGTGAGGTCCCAATTTCCCTGTGGCCATCAACACAGAGCTCCTGGACACTGTCCTAATTGCCACCTCCAAGAGCAACATTATAGTATCTCCTCACATCCAGTCTTCATGGCCTGAGATCCTCCTTCTTCTCCCCCATGTGCAGATTGATGGGCTTCAATGTTGGAGACAGATCTAGTGTGTACTCTCTTCCTCTCTCAAATTCAACTTATTTGGATATGTCTCCAAAAACTTTCATAAGATATTTTATTGAAATTTTTGTTTGAGTACCTTGGGAATGGGATGGTACAAAGCCTGGGATTTGGGGCCATCAAGTTAGAAACCAGTTTACATACTACCATATTTTTCACTTACCATAATGACTGGATCCCTGTTGGACATTCAGAAGCAGGTGCTGTTTGGAGGAATCAGTTTTAATAAGATCAGGTGATTCCAGGTAAGCAGAGGATAAAGAGGTAACCTGCAGTTGGCACAGGAATGACAATGGCTTCTCCTGTCTTCCTATGTGTCAGCTGCACCAGGCACTAAGTACTCAGGAACACATGGCCTGCTTCTTTCCTGGATGCACAGGTGCTCAATGGCCTAAGTAGAGGCTTCAGGCTCCCTGGCAGAGCTTCATGGCCTCCCAGCCTCAGGGCCTGTCTGCCTCCACACACTGACTCTGTTTCTTCTTTCCACAGGACCAACCTGTCCCTCTCCCGGCCCTGAGCAAGGTTGGTGTGCAGCCTGGGAGCGTGGGGACAAGCCCTGCAATGACCTCCCAGGCTAGACTCCCAGGTATCAGTCTTGGTCAATTCAAATATAGTTCCCACGTTAGACCTGCAGACTCATAGTCCTTTTGTGATATTTCAGAGCCCACTGGATTCCTCCTGGTGCTCCATGCTGATGTCATCATGGAAACCAGACACCTGGCCTTGCTGTAAGCAAGCTAGTGGCTTCCTCTGGTCCTCAGGTTTCTTCCCAGCTGGAGGAGGCATGGGGTGTTCCATGTACCACCCACCAAGAGGATTAGAATCTTGGCTCTATCTTAACAATTGTTTGTGACATGAGGTTAGTTTCTTCACTTTCCCCACATCTCAGTTTCTCATTAGCAACATGGGAATATTAACATATCCTTAGAAAGTTGCCTGAGGATTCACTAAAATAGCATATGTGAATATTGTGTACCTTAGTATCTGGGCACATCCTACATTCTTAGTAATCACTAATTTTTATTGCATAGATCAAGTTTCCTGGGATACAAATGTACAGATGAGATTGATGGTCAATGACTTTCCATATTCTTCTGTTTCACATAGTAACCAGTATCATCTTAAAACAACAAAGCAGCTGAACTTGGGGTGCATCCTTGGGATCCCAGTGAATTATAGTGCTGAGGCAGATGGATTGCAAGTTAGAGGCCAGCCTGGGCCACTTAACATGACTTTTTCAAAATAAATGTAAATAACCAAAGGTCAATATCAGTCACATTCTCCCCTGGGTAACTATTGGGTGGTGTTCCACTGAGCTTAGAAGCTTATTTTTCTTGTCCTAGGGAGACACCCATGGTCCCCGCACTTGGCCTGTGGGTTTGGAGCCTCACGGGAGCTCTGTAACCCTGTTGCCTAGATCTCAGCCCATGGAGAGAGCCACTGCCCTGGTGAGGGTGGGCCTGGCATTTTCCCTTCCAGTTTTCCCTGCAGTTCTGGAGATCAAACCCAGAGTCTCCCACATAGTAAGTAGTCACACCTGCCAACCGCAACATCAGAACTCAGATGTAGGTGAGCTCTGATGGTGGTTTCAGTGACCACCCTGACCCCTGTTGCTGCCTGGTGGTATCTCTTAGCAGGCCCCTCTCCCTGGATCTCTCTACCTGGCCCCCTCTCTGACCTGCCCATCTCTGAGTCCTTCTCCTCAAGACTTCTGCCTACACTTGCAGAAACTGCTTCTACCTCCCTTCCTCTGGTTTTCTGTGGCTCTGGACCTGCTCAGAGCCCTGGAGCTGTCTCCTGAGGAGTCTGGGTGGTGGGCCTTTATCCTCCAGCTTCTCTTCTGCAGGGAGCTGCAAGCCCTGACCCTTCCATATGGAGGGCTCTGTTCCCAGGCCAGTCCTCTCTGCATGAAGACAGGGGTCTCTGGTGTTTAGAAGTCACCTGTGCTCCTGCCCTCCTAGCACATGCGCATGAGTGGGCCAAAGCTAAGGAGGCATTGGCCCTAGAGGGCAAATTTAACAGGCACCCCAATTTTGGTATTTGCATGAATCATACTTGAATGCAATATTAAAGAAAATGAAATGAATGTAAATACACTTAAGTATTAAATAAAGTGAGAATTTTTTTTAAAAGTATCTATCTTGACATGAAGACACAAATAGGGAAAGGTTTTTGTTGTGGCATTTTGGTTTTGCAGGATCCTTCCATGTGTGGATTGTCTTTTATTTTTTTTTTTGTCTTTTATTTTATCTATCTATCTATCTATTTATTTTTGTCAGCAGCTGGGGATACAGGGGGTTGAGAGAGGAGTATTTACGGACCATCTCAGCAGGGGACTGCATAGCTTCTGCAGTGCATAGAGCCACCTGTTTGGTGCTGTCTGCTGTAAGTTGTTGTTAGAGTCTGTAAACAAGTCAGGATGGCACCTGGCATTTTGCCAGAGGGAGTGGTTTGTGAAGTAACACCAGCGAGCCATTAAGTGTGGAGATTCCTTATTGGTTGTCTGCTGTATCTAGTTTATGTTAATTAGATAAGCTGTGTGGAATGTATAAATACCCTCCTGTCCTACAATAAATGGCTCCCACTCCTGCTGTATCAATGTACACAAGTTTTTCATCACCCCCCGGTTATTTTGCTGCAGCTGGACTGCAGCAGATGGTGGCCCATATGGGGAGCCCTGGGACACTCGGGGGTAAGTGATGAAAAATAGCTGCCCGTCCATAGATAGGACGGGAGCAAATCTGCTCATCCCTAGATAGGGCAAGAGGAAAAATGGCCATTTTGAGAAAATGGAGAAGATTGATACAGTATGTTTTGTTTGATTTGATGTTTTGTTTGATTGATACAGTATTGTTTTGTCTTGGTGTGTTGTATTGTCTTTGTGACAAAAATATGGAAGGGGTGAGAAGTAAATTACTAAGGGAAGGAAGCACCCCAGTGGAACCAAGAGCAGTTAGGGGATGTGTTGATGGAAGCCCAGGAACTCTAGTCAGAATGAAGAAAGTTCAGAGGAGGAAGGATTATCAGGAAAAATGTTGCAGCAAAAGGCTATTACTAAATACTTTTCATTACCGGAGGGTATATGAATTGGAACAGCGGCTGCCACGTGGGCAAGCTGGTCATAGCACAACAGCAGCGGGCTCTTCCCACCCCCCACTCAGGAAACGAGATGCCACTGCCAAGAGCCCAAATCTAGACCTGACCCGGAGGCCCAGTCTAGAAAGCTTTTGCTCCCTGTGCCCAGTGGCATTTTGAGTCCTGGATGCTCCTGTCTGGGGCTGCCTGAGGACACTTCAGCTGGGCAGAGCATGCACATGGCATCCCTGAAGTTTGATCATTTCCAAGGCCAGTAACTACAATGGTTCTCCCACACCTGGAAGCTAATGAGTAATGAGCGCCATTAAGGCCTATTTCAAATGTAAAAAACCTTGAGATAATGTACAAAATTTTCCAGAAGTTTGTTTTCTTAGTGCCTGCTGGAATACTACAGTATTTTCTTTAACATCATTGCTGGAGTTCCTGCCTTCATCCCAGTGCTGCTGAGGACTAGGGTGGAAGAATTTCCAGTGATGCTGAGAACCTGACAAGACTTCGGATTAAGCTAGCTGCCTGCAGAATTTACCTGGACTGTGATTTAAGCTAGCTGCCTGCAGAACTAACCTGGACTATGATTTAAGCTAGCTGCCTGCAGAACTTACCTGGACTGAAATTTACCTGGACTGTGAGTTAATCTATTGAGACACTGCCTTACGGAATGAGACAACAAACTGTAATCTACAACAAATTGTAACTCAGTATCTTTGCTAACAGTGTCATTGCTGGTATAATTTTTCCAAGGGCTTCTTGCATGGAGCCATCAAGTGGCATGGTATTGTGACATTTTGTATCCTCCCCTTCTGCTTGTAGCAGATTATTTATGGTGTTTGTGTAAAAACCACTATGGTTGTTATTTAAATTAAACAAAAGGGGGAAATGTAAGAGTCTGTAAACAAGTCAGGATGGCACCTGGCATTTTGCCAGAGGGAGTGGTTTGTGAAGTAACGCCAGGGAGCCATTAAGTGTGGAGATTCCTTATTGGTTGTCTGCTGTATCTAGTTTATGTTAATTAGATAAGCTGTGTGGAATGTATAAATACCCTCCTGTCCTACAATAAAAGGCTCCCACTCTTGCTGTATCAATGTACACAAGTTGTTCGTCACCCCCCGGTTATTTTGCTGCAGCCAGACTGTGGCAGGTTGTCAGGAGTGTCTCTCATGAGGGCAGAGCACTAGGAGTCCCTTTGGATGAACCAAGTCCAGGTCCTGGCACACACAGGTTCTGTTCGAGTTTGTTTCCCACATGTAGAATGCAGACAAAGGACAGGCAAGGGGTCTGACTCTTCATAACCTGATATTCTAAGATGCTGAAACAGCTCTGAGCCATTGGCCCCACATCACAGGAATCCTCACAAGAGGAAGGCAAAGGGCCCTGAAAAAGGAGAGTCCTTCACGGGACTGTGCAAATTTGGGCTGGGCCAGCACAGGGCAGCAGTGAGCACTCTCATTTCAAGGTCCCCTTCAGATCTTGCTGCTGTTCAGGGACCCTGCATGAGAAGGTGTCTGCACCATTTGTGGGAAATTAGGGAGAGTTGAAGAGTACGGGGGAAACTGGGCATTGCTCCTTGTGGGGTCAGGAGGCTACTGTAGACTGGTCTTGGTGCTCATTAGGGGGAAATATTTTTTTGGCTCTTCTCATGTTAGGGTGGGCAAAGCTGAAGCTTACTAGGTGGTGTGAGCCTGGGCACCATGAAGCCACCTGACCCCAGGGAGCATCTCTCTGGAGTGACCTCTTACTTGGAAGTCTCATGGAAGAAGACATATGTTTAACTTCACACACACAGGATAATAGGCGCAAATTTTGTTACTTGTGATGAGAAAAAGACAAAGTTTACGATCTGAGGTTCAAACTGTCCCAAGAGACAACAGTGGGGACAGGAAGGTATTTGTTCATTTCACACTGACCTTAGATGACAAAAGAAATCCCATATTGAGGGAGCTCATGAAATAAGTTCAGCGTATTTGTAAAGGTGTCTTTTGGATGTCTTTGATCCTGCTGTTTCTTGGATCTGGACTCTGTACTGGAGAAGGAGGATGGAACACCTGGTTTGACTTGATACCTGGTTTTGCCCTGAGCTCGTCTTGAACTCAGTGAATGACCTGGTTAGACACATCTGCTCTGCCCTCTTCCCTTGTTCCCATGACAGTTGGGTTCTGAACTTCTCTCTGGTTGTGAGTGTCTGCCCCATTTGATGGACAGGTGGGAGCTGTAGAGCATCATTGTGGAGAGCAGAGGGCACAGGACCCTGTGGACACAGAGGTGGCTCACATTCAGGTAGGTTCCTCTCACTGAATTCTGTGCTAGGATGTTCCACTTCTTGACCACCAGAGGGTGACATGAACCTGAATATGTACTCACCATAGCCTCATCCCTGGAGAGGCTGATCTATATTTCAAGCACAAATTTAATTTTACATTTTTATCTGTTAAGACAGCATCATTATAGGAACTGAGTGAGACACCGTGGTCTCTTGCTGCTGTCACTCAAGTTGTCTTTTGTGCATTCATAGCACTCAGGATGGAGGTCACCACTCTACTTGTCACAGTTGAAACCACAGCATATTGTTAAGGCTGTGTGCTCCTGGGCCAGGCAGGGTTGCTCCACAGAATCATGTGGGGACCCAGGCTAGGGAGGCTCCATCCCCGTGTGTGCACTATGTGAAGCCCATGGCCTTCTCCCTCTGCTCCTGTGGGAGAGGATGCCTGGAATGTGAGTGACTTTTTGAACATTATTTTTATCTGTTAAAGAAAACTGTTCCCCTCCCCCGAAAATCACTCTTTAACAAGGCAAACCATGAAAGAGAGAAAAAAAAGACACTCTTTATTTTTGCAGAGATAAGTCAGGTCATTAGCACTCTTACACTTCATGGACAATTCAGGGACTATTCAACACTTCTAGCCCTAGACCTTCTTTCTGTGATGCTAACATTATTTAAGGTGCATGCATGTTTTCATTACCCTGTGAAACAACATTACTTTGTGTGAACAATGGACAATACATCTTTGCCATCACTTTTTTAAAATTTCTTACTGTTTCTCTGCATGCATTGGATTATTTTGTGTAAAATGTTGCCCTAACCCAGCAGCTAAGCTATTAGCATCTTATCCTCCCCACCACCATGCCTTTCTGTGAGTGAGGAATCAGGCTGTGTATTCCTGTGTGGCCCTGGCTCAGCATTGATCTTGAGCATGTTGGGGGATGTTGGTCAGTGGTGGAGCAGTTGCCTCTTGGGCAGAAGCTCTGGTTTCCATTCCCACAGCCAGATGAATGACTTTTTCCAATCTATGAACCAGTATTTTTTAATTAAATTTATTTCCATTTTTTCTGCTAACACACTGCTTTTCAAGCTCTCCAGGTTTATGTACATTTCAATCTGCACAAGGTACTCACCCATCATTTGTGCAGCCAATATTAGTGCACATTCATCCACTAATTCATGTCTCCCTGTGTCTGCCTTTTACACACCTCTGTGTCTCTCTGAGTGATTGTTCCTCTGTGAGCAGCGTCTTTAGTGGATTCCAAATATTTTAAAAATTACATATTCACAACATTCTTTTTAAATTTAAAAAATTGTGAATTATTTTTCATCCACATAAATAAATATTTGCATATAAATTTAATACTCATCACAAATAGGACCTTGGGATTTCCATTACATTCACCAGAAGCTCTATTTTCTAGGAATCACCTTCCAAACCACAGCACAAACTTCTACCCTTTTGGTAACCTATGAGTGACTTTTCCAACTCTGATCCTTTCAAAGATAAAGGCGGGGAGTCAAGGGTGTCAGGCAGGGAGAGTGGAAACTTCATCCTCACTGTATCCCTGCTGGACACAGGAATAATAAGAGAGAAATACCAGATTGAGTGCCCAATTAATAAGCTGTCATTTTTGGTTCATAAGTTATTATAGGCTTAGGCATTTTTTGTGTTTGTGATTAGATTTGAATCCCAATTTCACAAAGAACAGCATTTGCAAGCATAAAGGGACCTGCAGAAGGTCACTATACCATCCCCTGCCTGAGGTAGAGTCCTTCATAGGCCCCAGGTCCTGCTCCTTTTGCAGTGTCCACTCTCATCCTGTCTACTCATTCAGAAGGGGCCTGGACACCTCTGTGTTGACCTCCACATGCCAGGTCAGGCTGCTGCAGTTGACAGGGCCACTCGTGGGTGTGACCTGAGATGTGGCCAAGGCAGTCCTGGTCCACAGCCCTCTGCTAACCCTGTTCCCTGAGTTCCCAGCACCTTCCGCTCACAGGGCAGAGAATCTGCTGAGCTGCTCCCCAGACCAGCAGCTCATGTGGCAGCTGGGCCACCCAGGCAGGGAGGTTTTTGTTTGGGGCTGCACCACTGTGGGAGGATGCTGTGTGGTTTGCCAACAGTAATACACCCCAGCTTCCTCAGGCTCCACCCTGCTGATACTCAGTGTGAAATCTGTTCCTGACCCACTGCCACTGAACCTGTCTGGGACCCCAGTGTATCGGTTGGATTCTTATATATTAGGTTCTGGGAGCCTGGCCTGGCTTGTGCAGAACCCAGTTTAAATAGGTGTTTCCATCACTGTGTAAGAGACTCTGACTGGACCTGCTGGAGATGGAGGCTGGCTGTCCCAGGGTGATGGGATCAGAGACAGGAGTCTGGGTCATCACAATATCCCCACTGGTTCCTGAAAAAAAATTATGGTTCAATACAAGATTATATAAATGCTTTAGGGGAATTTCTGCTTTTTCCTTTATTGTGTATTTCAGGTTAACTTATTTTTGTGATTTTGATTTGTACAGTAAAATTTTTTATGTTTAAAAATGCCTCACATATTGTAATTTAGAAGAGCCTCTTTAGAATTCACCTACAACATCCCCCTCTTATTATGTGACAATATTGATTAGAGCCCAGTCCCTTTCCCATTCTGGAATACTCTCTCACATCAATTAACATAGTGGCCTCATCCTGGAGGACATACCTGCACATCTCTCACATGGATGTAGCACACATGGGCAGAATGGGGGCTCAGGGCTCCCCTCCCTCCCCCTTCTCCCTCCTCATTCCCTCTGTCCTCACCAGGGATCCATAGAAACAGCAGCCCCAGGAGATGAGCAGGGAGCCTCATTTTGAGAAGCTGAGCTGAGGAGTCCTGGTGAGTCAAGGGCAGGTTAGAGCTGAGCTTTTATGTCAGCCTTGTAGGAAGGTCCTCCCCAAGGAGCAGCATGCAAATGCCCTGGTGGGTGCTGGGGGGGGAGAGGGAGGGAGGGAGCGGCCTAACTTGTGAGCCCAGGGACATCAGATGTCTTCTATTTTTGGAGGAAATATAGTAGAGAATCAGCCCAGGCTACCTGTGGTGTGAGGAGGAGGCCCCATCATGGAAGGCTGGCTCTGTTGGCATCAAGGTGCCCAGGGCTTCCTCCATAAGATAGCAGAGACCCAAAGATCTAGAGATAGCTTGCAGGTCAGCCCCTGGTAGGAAACATCCACCCTGCTGGCTCCCTCACAACTGAGGGGACAATGTGACAAGTCCTACTTCACAAGTGTTGATCTTTGAATTTCGACCCCTGACAGCACCCAGTGGAGTCAGTTCTTGAGCTTCTGTGTTTGCTGTTACCTGGAGAAATATGAGACTGTGAAGAAGAGTGTTAGATGTCACCTTTCTTCATGTTGAAAGCAGTAAGATGAAAAGTGTCAGAGAAGCTGGAGGGAAAAGGGTCCTGTGTTTCAGCTAGAGAGACAGTAGACCTGCTCAAGGCAGGAGAAGGGACATGTCCACCTGAGGCAGTCCATTGGAATTCCTGGGGTCCAGATCCACAAACTGGTGGACATCCTGTTGTAGTCACCTCCATGTGTGCGACTCAGCAGAGTCATGCAAACATTTCCCGAGAGAAGAACCACTTGAGTCCACTGGACAGGATGGTCAGGGAGGATTCTATGGAACTTCTCATTGATGGGGGAATTCCTTCCTCCCTCTGCTGCTCCTTGTGAGGGCACTTGGCAGCAGGTGTCACAAGTCCTATGCTGAACAGAACACTCCCTCTGTGACAACATGAATAAGTGGACTCTCTCCATGTACAAGGGTGATTCCCTCTGCCTAGAAATTCTCCTGGGCATTGCACCAGGAGAGGGCACTGGGGAAGCATTGTGGAGCCACAGCTCTGGGACATTAGTTTTAGACTTCCTCCTCCAGCTTGGGAGAAAATGAGCCTTTGTGATTTTGGTCTCCAAGGCTAAGCTGGATGCCAGCAGCTGAGGACCCTGTTATAGTTTCCCTTAGCACCAATAAACCTCAGTGGCTGTCCTTCCTGAGTGAGCAGCTGCCCTCTGCACAGGTAGGAGCAGGTGTGTGGACATGGTGGCCTTTCTGGGTTCTGAAGACCCAGATCTCCGTCTGTCTTATTTTCATAAGCAGAAGCAAATGGAATGACATAAAACGAGTAGGATATAATTGGGTCAGGCATAAAGCCAAAGCTTAGAGTTTATCAATTGATACAAGGGACAGGACAACTTGTCAGAAAGGGATTCAGGAGATATATGTCCTTTCACATGCTTATCCTCAAGAATTAGTATCTTCCTTGGGCTGGGGTTGTGGCTCAAACAGTAACATGCTCAACTGGCATGTGTGGGGCGCTGGGTTTTATCCTCAGCAGCACATAAAAATAAAATAAAGATGTTGTGTCCACAAAAAAACTGAAAAATAAATATTAAAAAATTATCTCTCTCTCTTAAAAAAAAGAATTAGTATCTTCTTCAAGCAATGTGCTATAGGGTTCACAAGTTGTCGTTCCTTGCAGTTCCAGGGGAGTTTGAATCTGATTTAATAATTCATTTTACTATTTCATTACTAAAAAATGATGTCACACATTGTCTATCTGAGACAAAATTAAGGGGCCATTCACACTGATTACATGGAAAAACTAAAGCATATATTTAGTTGTCAATATTATTTCTGGATTAATACTAAAATTCCCAGGTCAGTTAAATAATAGGCTTTGGATATCAAATACGCTAAAGTGTCAATAATATGCAGTCTGTTATAAATGTGTTTTTTAAAGTTTCTATTACTTTGCCTATCATGTCAAGTTCATGTTTTTTTTTTCCTTATCCTTTCATATTTCTAAATCGGAAGGGTGGGGACGTTTGGTTCCTTGCGTTTGATCTTCTATGTTGACTTCTGAGTTTTCCATTCACAAAACTACAGTATCTGTCATGGAATTTTTGGCTCTTTCTTTTATTATTTGTCAGATACATTCCCCATTCCCCTCCCACAGTCCAGGCAAATTTTCTTCCCTCTTTGCTGATGGCTTTGCAGAGGCCCCTGCAGCCCCGCCCAGCTGAACCCATTTAATACACCAGGAGTTTGACAGGAGACCTGAGCTGCCTCAGGCAGGCAGAGGCAGCAGGATGGTGTCCCACACACAGGGGTACATGATCCGGAATCTCTGGGCTTCACGTGAGAAATTTAACTACTGCAGTGTTGTCAGATGAATATGTTGGTAGAGTTGATGCTCTAATGTTAAGATATAGTGAGAATTAATGACTACTCTCCAAATGGATCTAATTTTTCCACACTTATAGGAAATTTTAAAGGACATATTTCAATGTGCATGTGAAAAATATTTTTTTGTGTGTGTTTGTGTGTGTACATTTGTGTGTGTGTGTGTTTTCATGGTTCATTCCTGATTTTCCTGACTGCAGGTGCCTGTGGGTACAGATTGATGACCCAGTCTCCAGGCTCCCTGGCTGTGTCTGCAGGAGACATGGTCACCATCAGCTGCAAGTCCAGCCAGAGTCTCTTATCCATCCACAAGTACTATGTGGCTTGTCACCAGCAGAAGCCAGGACCAGCTCCTGGGCTGTTCCCCTCCTGGGCATCTGCATGGGCAGCTGGGGTCCCCTGGAGGTTCAGGGGTAGAGGGTCAGGGGCAGATTTCAGTCTCCTCAACAGCAGCCCTAGGCTGAGGACTTGGCAGATTGTTCCTGTAGCAGCACCACAGTGCTCCTCCCAAGAGCCTCAGCCTCAGACCAAGCCTCCACCAGGCTGAGGGTCAGGGAGCCTTTGCTCAGCTGCTTCTTCCTTGCAGGGTTCTGGCTTCCTGTCTCCTCTCTTTTGACAGGTCACATTTTTTGATTGATTCCTTGGAGGGATTTCAGGTTCCAGGAGAAAATAAGAACACAGACGTTCTGAATAATTATTAGTTCAGGAGGATCCAAGTTCAAAGGCTGCAAGGGTCTTCTGGAGACAGTGTGTTTTCAGGTCCCAGGAATCTGCATGTTTCCATGGACAGATGGCATGACTGAGGCAACCATTAGTCCTCACCCTCATAGGACAATATGTTGATGTTCACACTCGGAGGATCACACTCATTCTGACTGTGGAAATAGATAGTGAAGCGTTCCCCTAGTGAGCAAACTCCAGTGGGGTAATGGCACCCCGATTCCCAGGATTGGAATGTCCAAAGATTCCCTGCTGAGGCTATTAGGATAACTGTGTGGATGAACTACCTGGTTTACACAGTGACATCTGGTGAAGGAGAGGGGCTCTGTTTGCATCCACCTGGACCTTATCTCAGTGAGCCAGCACTCAGGGATAGAGGAACACTTGCTGAAGGGTCATCATGGTGGGGGCAATATGTAACTTTTGGGTTATTAAAGAGAAGGCAGAGAGCAGTAAGCACCACTTTTGTCTGCCATCCTCTGTCTGTCTGCACTTCCCTGTGTGTCTGTCCTTTGTGGGCCTTCTCCACAGGTGTCCCTGCCCAGGTGTTCCTTACAGAGGACAGATTCTCCCTTTTCCTCCTCCAATCTGAACTTTGTCCATTTTCATTCCTTGTCCTCCTGGTCTCCTTCTTCACATGTCATCTCTTTCCACCTGGATGCTTCCAGGATTAGAGGCTCCACCCAGCAGTTCAAACCCTTTCACACAGAGAAACCTCTCTCTCTGTCTCTCTCTCCTTTGTCACCCTCCTACTCTCCCTCTCCCTTTACTGTCTCTTTCCAAGCCTCTGCTTCTCAGATGAGCCATTCTGGTGACATTCAATTAAGTGGTCCCTGCTCTGCCTCCTCTTTTGTCCTTCTCTATTTTTGTCAACTGTTCTAATAGTTTCCTTTTCATTTTTATAATTCACAAAAAATTGCAGAACAATAAATTCTTGGGCAAGACCTGAATGGCACCCAGTCAGAGTCCTTGGATTCTTTGCCAGAGTCCTGCCCAGGGCCCAGGTCCTTCTCCTCCTGCAGTGTCCATTCTCATCCTGTCTGCTCATTCAGAAGGTCCCTGGACACCTCTGTGTTGACCTCCACATGCCAGGCCAGGCTGCTGCAGCTGACAGGGCCACTCATGGGTGTGGCCTGAGCTGTGGCCCAGGCAGTCATAGTCCACAACCCTCAGCTACACCTGTTCCCTGAGTTCCCAGCACCTTCCTCTCACAAGCAGAGAATCTCGTGAGCTGCTGCCCAGACCAGAGCTCATTTGGCAGATGGGCCACCTAGGCAAGGAGGTTTTTGTTCGGGGCTATACCACTGTGGGAGGAAAATGTGTAGCTTGCCAGCAGTAATACACCCCAGCATCATCAGGCTCCATCCTGCTGATTCTCAATGTGAACTCTGTCCCTGACCCACTGAACCTGTCTGGCACCCCAGTGTACTGGTTGGAAGACTTATATATTAGGCCCTGTGGAGCCTGGCCTGGCTTGTGCACAACCCAATTAAAATACATGTATCCATTACTGTGTAGGAGGCTCTGACTGGACATGTAGGAGATGGAGGCTGACTGTCCAGCCATGACAGGCTCAGAGAGAGGAGTCTGGGTCAGCACAACATCCCCACTGGTTCCTGGAAAAAGAGAAAAACATAATTATTGTCAAGTATTATGAGACATATTTGTATTCCTTTGTATATTTCCATAGAAGTAATATTTGTGATTTTGATTTATGTGGCCTAAATATCAATTTTTAAGAAAGAAATCAAGTTTTCTAAGCCATAAGTGACTCTGGAGAATTCACCTATAGCATCCCCCTCTTTTCATGTGACAATATTCATCACAGGCAGGTAATTCCTCTTTCTGGAATGTTCCTCTCTCACACAGACCTACCCAGTGCAAGCACATCCTAGAGGCCAAGACTTGTACCTCTCTCATGAGGACAAAGAACCCATGGGCAGAATGGGGGCTCAGGGCTCCCCTCCATCTTCTGCCTCCTTATTCCCTCTGTCCTCACCAGGGATCCAGAGCAGCAGCAGCCCCAGAGCTGAGCAGGGAGCTTCATTTTGAGAAGCTAACCTAAGGAGTCCTGGTGAGTCAAGGGCAGGTTAGAGCTGAGTATTTATGTCAGCCTTGCAGGAAAGTCTTCCTCAGGGATCAGCATGCAAATGCCCTGGTGGGTGCTGGGTGGGGAGAGGGAGGGAGGGAGGGAGCGGCCTCCCTATGAGCCCAGGTATCAAGGTTTTTAGAGCCCCCTCCCCCCTCTTTCCTCCTGACCTCCAGGAGAGATTGGGGTGCATGCTCCAATTAGGAGGAAGAAGAAAGGTAAAGTTCCACTGGCTGCCTGCACCCAGCCCTCTCACTAGAAGACAATCAGATGCACCAGGGAGAACAGTCAAAGCAGGATCTCCTTGGTTGAAAAAATACACACAGCTAATATAACGTACAGGAGCCAATCAGGGTAAAGGTCAGCAAGGTGGGGAGAATTCACACATACACCTATCCTACAGGCAGTAATGGGAGACAAGAGCTGTCCTTGAGGGCAGAAGGGTTCTGAGCCTATCCTAGAGGTGGTCCCAATTTTCATCATAACCCAAGGCAATGCCTTCTGGCCAGCAAGTTAAGTTTCCTCTTTTCTGATGCAACATGTTCCATGTTACATCATGCCCTACACCCAGAGACATCAGAGGCTTTCTATAGTTGGAGCCAGTACAATACAGAAGCAGTCCAGGCTCTCTGTGGTCAGGGCAGAAGGCCTTATCATGGAAGCCTGGCTCTGTGTTGGTCATGGTGTCCAGGGCTGCCATCCTAGGACAGTTCTGACCCTAGGCTAGGGAGGTTGTCTCCAGGTCAGCCTCTAGGTGAGGAATGCCAACTGGTTGGCTCCCCCTGACCTAAGGAGAGAAGGTGAAAAGTGCCACCTGACTAGGATCCATCAATGGATTTTCTTCCAGCCACCGCAGGCAGTTGAGCCAACTGCAGAGCTTCTGGGTCTGCTATTACCTGGAAAAATAGGGGAGTGTCAGGGACAGTGTTAGATGGCAGCTTTTCCTGGCCTAGTGAATGCAATAAGGGCAGAAGAGTCAAAAGAAGAAGGTGGGAAAGGAACCTGTGTGTTGGCTGAAGATCCAGCAGCTCTGTGAAGACAAGAGGAGAAGGGACATGTCCACAAGAGCCAGTGGGTGTGAAATTCCTGGGAGCAAGGACTGCAGAGTCGTGGACATTCTGTCTTGGTCATCTTCATGTGTGTGACACTCAGAGTCTTCCCATCACTTCCTCAGAGAAGAACCCCTTGTGGCCACTGGGCAGAATGGACAAGGAGAAGCATTCTATGTTAGTTCTTTCTCACTGATGAGAGAGCATTTATTTCCCCTGCAGCTATTTTCTTTCAGAGTCACTGAGCAGCAGGTGTCACAAGTCCTGGGTTGAACAGGAGATTTCCTTAGCAGAAGAGGACTGAGTCCATGTTCCTCTCATGTCAGGATGATTGCATCTGAACTGATGATCTCCTGGGCTTTGCTCTAGTGGGTCACTGGTTAGTGGGTTCTGGGCCCACTGCACTGGGACATGGATTTCAGACTCCTTCTTCCCTGGCTGGGACAGAGTGAGCCTGTGTTGTTTTGGCCAACAAGGCTGTGCTGCTTTTCCAGACAGCCCAGGTCCTGACACTCCCTCCACACAGTGGGGAAGTTGGAGTGTGGGCCATGACCAGCCAAGGCCCCTCTCATGCTTTCTCTAGTACCAATAAACCCCTGTGGCTGTCCTCCTGTCCTGAGTGACAGCTTCCCTGAGAACACTCTGAGGAGAGGTGGGTTTGCATGGTGGCACTTCTGGATTTTGGAGGTGCAGTTCTCTGTGTTTCTTATCTTAATGAGCAGAAGTAAGTAAAATGAAAGAGAATGGGTTGGAGTACTTTTGAGGAGGAAGAAAGCAAAAGTTTTGAGTTTTACAGGGTCCAGAGGGCTGAACACCTTGGTAGGAAGTATGTAGGTCAGGGAGATTTGCTCATCTTTCAAATTATTTTTTGGGGAATATGGGAATGTCCTCTGCCTTGAACTGTGGGGCACTCTTATTGCAGAAGCAGATGGACTGTGAATCTCTCTCTCTCTCTCTCTCTCTTTTTCTTTTTTTGTGGTGCTGGGTAGTTTACCCAGCACCGTGTGCATGAGGCAAGTAATCTACAAACTGAGCTGTCACCAGCCCCCAGGTAAAGTGTGAATATGATTGATTATAATGTTTTATGAATAAAAAAGTGATGTCACCATATTATTTCTATTGGGTAAAAATGATTGATCACATTGAATAAATGAAAATATTAAAATTTACTTGGTTGTTAATAACATTTCTGGTTTGATGCTAAAATTTCAAGAAATGTTAAATAGTTTGCTTTGGATATTAAATGTCCTCCGTTGTCAATAATATTTAGTTTCTTAATGTGTTTTATGTTTTTAGTTCCATGTCCTGGCCCATCATGTCATTTTATAATTTGTTTTTTCAATGTGCTTTTATAGCCCCAAATCTAACATCTGGGAGGTCTCTTTGATGTATTATTTCTATTATTTTCATTCCTACTCAACTGCTTGTCCTGATTTTGGATGCAGAACTTCTGACTCTGTGGTCTTATGTGAGGATTCAAGAGGACTTGGGGTGGCCGTGCCTCCTCAGAGGCTCCACATGTCTGCTCAGCAGTGAGGCTCTAACTGAGTCAGGCTGGTGGCCCTTCCCCTCTCCAACATGCACCTTGGAATAGCAGCCTTGGCAGGGTTGGGGCCAGACCCTCTTCTCAGGGATTGTGCTTCTCCCTTCCCCTCCCTACTTACTCAGAGTCTGCTGCAGTCCTGGCAGTCCTGGAGGATGGTGTCCAGGGTCGTGGTCACACTGACCCTAGCTGAGAGCCCTACCCTTGGCTTGAATGGGGCCCTGGAGGGCTCTCAGGAGTGGGTCCTAGGCTGCCTTCTGGCTGTGGCTGCAGAGCCAGGTCCTGAGCCCTGGTGTGGGCAGTGCTGTCAGGGCCTCAGGGCCAAGGTGGCCGCAGCTCAGGCCTGTCCTGGTCACGTGGGATGGAAACTGGCCCCAATATTGTCACTTCCCTTTGTCTTCCTGTCTTTTTTAGACTTTCCTCCATCTTCCTCCCTTCTTTCATATCCTCATTTTTGTGGTTGTTGATGTTTTTCTAGAATTTTTAATATTATACAGTAATTCTTGATGTTAGGTGTTATTTCTGCAAAACTAAACCCGTTTAAATTCACTTCCTACCATTTCTGAACTCTATCTCCCTACTTACCTACCAATCCGGTATTTTAGTTTGTGTGTGTAGCCTACCATTTCTGTGAAAGTCTATGTATTAAAATATATTTCCTCTTACTTCTGAAACCAATCTCTCTCTCCCCCCCCCTTTCTCTCTCTCATTGTTTCCTTTTTATTTCCACAATTTAACAAAATTGTGAAACAACAAAGACCTGGGCCAAAGCTATGTGTCCACTGCAGGTCAAGGCCTTTGGCTCCTGGTGAGAATCTTCCCATACTCCACATGTTCTCCTGACCTCGGCTGTGCTCATTCTCCCACAGGCCATTCTCTAGTTCCTCAGCTCTGTCACCCTAGACAAAGGTGATGTATATTCCTGACCTTTCCTCATCCTGTGCCCACTGTCTTTTCAGGTCTACTCCTGGGCAGTTGTGTCTGATGTTGTGATGGGAGGAGGTGTTGCTCAAGTCCCCTCCACCTTGAGTGTTCAGACACAATTTGATCCATGTGCACCTGCAGGCACCAGGGCACCACCATGCAGCCTAGAGTGACCTCTCCACCTCTGATTGTTCCCAGATGGGTGTGGGCTCTTCAGGGTGAGAGGCAGGGAGAGTGGAGTGTGCACCTCACTGTATCCCTGCTGGGTTCTGGAATAATAAGGAAGAAGCACAAGACTGAGGTCAAGCACTAGCAGCCATTTCTATGATTGTCCTCTATTAATGATTGCAGGCTAAGTCATCTCTATGAGTTTCTGATTAGGTTTGATTCCCAATTTCACAAAGAGCAGCATTAGCAAGAACAAGGGGACCTCTAGAAGTTCCCTACACCATTGCCTTCCCTGTGCCAGAGTCCTGCCCAGGGCCCAGGTCCTGCTCCTCCTGCAGTGTCCATGATCATCTTGTCCTGTCAGAAGGAGCCTGGACACCTCTGTGTTGTCCTCCACACTCCAGGCCAGGCTGCTGCAGCTGACAGGGCCATGCATGGGTATTCCCTGAATTGTGGCTGACACAGTTGTGTTCCATAACCCTCAGCTGTACCTGTTTCCCCTTTCCTTCCTTCCTCTCTCCTTGCCTCCCTCCCTCCCTCCCTCCCTTTCCTTCCATCTGTACAGTGGATTAAACTTAGGGTTCTTTACCACTGAGCTCTGTTGCAGCACTTTTTATTTATTTATTTATTTATTTGGAGACATGGTCTCACTCTGTTGCTCAGGGAGGCCTCAATCCTGATCCACTCCTGCCTCAGTCTCTGTTGTAACTTGAATTCCACACATGAACCACCATGGCTGGCATTGTACTAATTTTCTATTGATTCACAAAAAATTAACACACCCCCTTGTGATCTCACAATTTCTGTGGGAGAGGAATTGGGCAGACCTAGACTGGGTCCTCTCCTTAGCTTCTCATTGGCTTCAATGAAGGTGTTTTCTCAGCTGCATCCTCATCTGCAGACTTGAAAAATCTGCTTCCAAGGACATTAAGGGTTTTGGCAGTTTTAGGTTCTTGGGGCTTGTGTGGTTGAGGATGCTGGGTTATTGGTGGCTGTTGGTCAGAGGCTATTGTAGGTCCCTGCAGGCCACCAGAAGATCCTACCATATGGGCTGCTCAGTAATGAAACCAGTTTAAAGAATCCTTCCCCAAGTGTGAGAGGCTGACTCCATTTTAAGGGCTCTGATGTGAATCAATCAGGTCCACCCAGAATAATCTCCTTTTGACTGACTTAAAAATGAACTGCCTTGGCATGTCAATTGTATCTGCATAATAATCCCTTCACCTTTCTAACATTTCCTGAACCAAAAGCAAACTTCATGTTCTGTCCACTGTGCCCATATCTCAGGATTAGTGAGTGTGAACTCCAGCTAGTAGGTATCTTGAGGAGGCAAAATTTTTATTTGGATATTTAAAAAAGTTATTTCTCCTAAATGGTCCCTGTGACAAAAACATTAAGAATAGATGCTCCTTCAGGTGAAGAGCATCAGAAATGTACCTCCAGGTGATTTCTAACCCAGTTTCCCAGGTCCTCATGTTTCTCAAATTCTTTTCAAGTGAGAGAAAATTCAGATTTTCTATTGCTTTATGGACAAATATAAACACATGAAGGAACAAATAATGCAATCATAGGACTCTCAATGTTTTTAATAGTAAAGAACAAAGAAAAGTTTAAAATCAATAGCCCAGCTTCTCTTTCAGCAAATTAATAATAGAAGAGCCGACCAAACCCACATCAAGCTGAATTAAGGAAGTCAAATTATAAATATAAAATCCTGAAAGAGGTTCTAAAGATGGTGTCAGAGGAAGACAGCACTGTCCACCTGTCCCTCAGCTCAGGATTGTCAATGGGAAGCTGTAACTTTCCATGGAGACTCTGCCTCAGAGCTGCTCTGGGAGCAACACATCCACTGTGAGCACTCTGTAGCCTACAGGACCCTGTACTATGAGACAGAAGCTGAGAACTACTGCAACCAGCTTTGGCTGAACTTTTTCAGGACCTCATGATCTTACACTTTTGGAGAGCTCACAAAGCTGTTTCATAGAGTGTCTGTCAATTAGGATGTTTGTCTACCACTCATGGTAGAAGTTAGCTGCAGCATCTCTGGCAGGAATATCTAGAAATGATGTTCTTCTGTTAGGGCTCCTTAGTGGGTGGTGCCTGATTTCAATCTGTCTCACTACTGCAGATGTTCACATGGATTCCTGGGTTAAAGGAATGTTCCAGACTTCTCTCCTGTAGTTCCTCTTTGGATATTTGAAATGAGCATGAGGTTCGGGTGTGACTGAGTGGCAGAGCACTTACCTAGCATTCCCAAGGTCCTTCCTGCGATCCATCTCCAACAATAGAGCTCAAAAAGAGTTAACATGAAATTGTTGAAAAGTTCCTCAATCTTTTATGGATATCCCATTCCTCTTCAAAGTATCAGTATCAGGCAGAACATCTTTTGTTCAATGGGTCAATTTGTCATAATTAAAATCTTGATTCTCAAGATTATCCAGACCGGTCCAGGTAGTTTCTCTTTACTTTTGCCAAGGTCTCATCATTTTTGGAGGGCATTTTGTGTTCCCAACTCAAGGTGGTGTAGGGGTTTCTTATCCTAAGATTCCTTTAGTGGCAAATAAATCTGGGCACTGTGAGTGCATGTTGGGAGCATGGGCTATTGTACCTGGATAAAAAGGAATGTGTAAGTAACTCTCTCCATCAACCCATCTATGTACCTCAACATCTATCATCTCCTTATCTATCTGAATGCACACTCCTGTCTATTCCTACATACAATTCTGAGTTTATTCTGATATTTCTGATTCTAGTCAAAATCGTGTTTGTTCTAGTAATGTCCCTTTTTGTTTGGGATCCCTTCCACCTACTGTGAGAATCATAGCTCTGATTGTCTCTAGTGCATTGTTTCTCACCAACATTCCTCTGACTGAAAGTTACCTCTTGACATTGGCCTGCCCTCCATTAGACAGCCTCATGGCCACTCGTGAAAGTACCCTGATCCTGCTCTGATACACTTTGCCAGGACACAACCCACTTTACACACAGGTACAGATGTTGTGTCTATTTCCTTTTGTCACTGTGAAAAAAAAACCTCTTGTCACTGTAAAAAAAAAAAAAAAAACTTTAGAGGATGGAAGAGTTACTCTGGTTCACAGTTTCAGTCCATGATCAGCTGGCTCCAAGGCAGAAGTATCATGGCGGAAGGGCTGGGTGGAGGAAAGCTGCTCAGCCATGGGTCCAGGAAGGTACGAGGAAGGGCTTGGGGTAAAGAAGCACCCTCCAGGGCACAATCTCAGTGCCCTCCTCCTTTCCACTGGGTTTTACCCCCTAAAATCATTTAAATCATTCACCCATCAAATGGATGAGTACCATAATGAGGTCTTCACCACATGAGACTTTGGGGGACCCTTCATATGTAAACTGTAACAGAAGCCATCCTCCCACTGCCTATATCCCCCACCTGCCCACTGGGGCCACACTGCAGTGTGTCTTCCTCACCGTGCTCCACATTTGACTTGCACAGGGGCCTGCACTATCACCATCTGCATGAGAGGAAACCTCCTCCCCTTGCTCCAGTGTCCCCTCCACCACCCAGGTATCCTCTTTGCTGCAGTAGCCTTGAGGGTGTTCCAGCCCTGTCCTCTTACACACCTTTCTCCTCACCAATCATGTCCCCCCAGCCTTGTACCAGCCTCTGGACAGTGTTCTTTTAGGACCTGGGTGAGATTTGGTGACAGAATAAAGACAGGTTAGGAAACATTGTAGACTCAGGGCATAGGAACAGCTGGTGCAGGAGACCTTTAGCTTCTGAAGCCAAAGCTCAGGTGGAGCTGGGGGAGGGGCACATGCAATAATGAGAGGATCTCAGGGAACAGGTGGCCTGATGAGTGAAGCAGCCTGCACACAGGGAGGGAGCTGACCTTTCAGGTGTGGAAGGGCCAACTCCTGACCTTGGCAGCCAAGGTCAGAGGAAGTGTTGGAGCCTTCAGAATGGAGCAGGACCAGAGTCAGCTGGGATGAAGGGACAGCACAGGCACATGGTCAATGACCTTCCCATCCTTATCAACCATGATGCCTGCACTTGATTTGTTGTGTCCCTTTCTGATGCTGCCTCTAACTGCCCTTTGCATTTCTGGCTGGTAACACTGATGATTTTTCATGCCCAGGTCTTCAAGGAGTCATGTGTAGAGGAAGCCTTTCTGGAATAACTATTTTGCTCAGGTATAAAATGGAAGAGGTCAGTCACTCTTCCTGCAGGTTGTGGGGCTGTGACAGATCTCAGGAAACTCTTCTTGTTTGGAGAGTGATCAGGAGAAGTATCCTGAACCTTGATGAGACCAAGAGGTCACTCTGCTCACAGGAACGAGGGATGGTTCTCTCCTGTGCCTCTCAGGATACAAATTTTCTCTAGGAAATCTGTGGTACCCTGGCCTATGCTGGACACCTGGGGACACTTGGCCAGGCCTGAGAGGAGCATCCCTGCAGCTGTGTCTAGCCTGCCCAGCCCTGCTGATTTGCATGTGACCACAGCACAGCCCACTGCCCTGAGGACTTCTTCAGAGGTTGCTCACACCCTGTGCAGGAGTCAGTCCCTGTCAGGACAAAGCATGGCCATGAGGGCTCCTGCTCAGCTCCTGGGGTTCGTACTGTTCTGCCTCCCAGGTAAGGAGGGACAGCACTGGGGATGTGCTCAGACCAATTTCATCAGTGCTGCCTGGTGCTCAGGGAAGTCCTCTTATGACATTATTAACTGTCTGCATATTTCTTCTCATGTTTTCAATTGTAGGTGCCAAATGTGACATTATAATGACCCAGTCTCCAGCCTCCCTGTCTAAATCTCAAGGAGAAACAGTCACCATCTGGTGCCAGGCCAGTCAGGGTATTGGCAATGAATTAAACTGGTACCAGCAGAAACCAGGGCAAGCTACTAAGCTCCTGGTCTATGGTGCCAACTGTTTGCAATCTGGGGTCCCCTCAAGGTTCAGTGGCAGTGGATCTGGGACAGATTATTCTCTCACAATCAGTAGCCTGGAGCCTGAAGATATTGCCACTTATTACTGTCTATAAGATTACAGTTTCCCTTCCACAGTGACACAGGCCATGACAAAAACCTTCCAGGGAGCACAAGTGTGAGGCTGGGCTGCCCCAGCTGCTCCTCCTGCTGCATCCACCTGCTGAAGGCACTGCTCACAGGCAGCCAGACTCTGAGGGCCACAGAGAGGTTTTTCTAGGCCTGGACAAGTTCCTCTGTGCCTTTTTTTTTTTCTCCTTGTTAGTCCCAGAGCTCAATCATCAGATCAGGCCCACATGAGTAGGTGTCCCTGAATGTGTGTGCCCTGCTCTGTGCAGTAATGCTCCACCAACCAGTGAGTGACAGGATGCTAAAAGAAGGCAAATCAGGAGAAGCACCATGATGAGTTCTTACCCTGTGGGTACAGGACTCTGGTGCTGGGAGCTCAGTTAAGCTGGCCAGGGGAAAAGAATTAGTGTTCAGATACTGATAAATGCATAGATGGTCAGTTTTTATGACAGAGATGTTATTACAAAAAGTATGAACAAAACTTCTTCATAGGAAAAGTTCTCCATCAGCCCCATGTGCAAACAGTCATCTAGTATATAAAACAGACTCAACATCAATAGTCATCAGAGAGTGAAAGTTGCAACAAAGCAGCAGAAACCTTCAGAAGAAAGGTCATAAAACTGAACCATGAAAAACATGGAGTGCAGTCTGAGGAATGATCTAGAACAGTGTCATGTGTTTGGAAATGTGAAGTGGTACCTGAGTTGGAGACCTGCCCTGACCATGCACGTACCTGTGATCCAGGCTTTCCACTCAGAGCACATGCAGATGTGCACAGATTCCCATGTGCAGGGACCTCACAGCATTATCTATGATAACTGCAACCTGAATCATCTAAATGCCAATCAAGGGAAGAATGGATAAATAGAAAAAGGGAAGTGCATGCAATGAAATGCTGTACACCAGTGAAAATGGCCACTAATTTCCAGAACCCTGCAAGAGTACAAAACAGCTAGATACACCACAGCTCATTACCCATGATTCTATATTTATGAGGATCAAAAACTGGCAAAATTTGATAATTGCTTAAAGATAGCTTACAAATAGTATGAGGAAAGGGGGGGGGGTCAATGACTGGTTATTCTTCCTTGAGAGTATTTTTCCTAGTATTTGGCAGACATTATTCTCTTTCCTCCTGCCTGCATGTTTATTCTGAGAATCTCTGATAGCCATATGGAAGTTCCCTTGGATGTTGTGAGTTGCTTTTCTCTTGTGGCTTTCAAAACTATCTCTGAAAATTTTAGTAATTTGTTTATATTATATTTTAGTGTGACCATCTTTAGGTTAGTCCTATTTAGGACCTTCAAGCATAGTTCACCTGAATGTCCAAATTCCTCATATCATCTAGGAAATTTTCAAGAATTATTACTTTTAACAATTTTTTACTCATTAAATGTCTCCTATTTTTATGGATTACATATATGGCATTTGTTGGTTTTTTTGAACCTGTCCCATATAGCCAGTATGTTTTATCCATGCCATTTCTTTCTTTTTCTTTATTCTCTTATGAGTGGATAATTTCACACACTCTAATTCATAGGTGCTTTATTCTCCAGGGTGGAGTCTGTTGTTGAGCTCTCTATAGCATTTTCTCATCACATTCAGTATCTTCTTCAGCTCTAGAATGTCTGTTTGAAGGGAAAATTAATACAGCAATGAAAGTTTCTTTGTAACAAGATAGATTAATAGATGTCAGAATAAAATTGAGTTTCAGCAGCCTGGAATAATTTGAGGCATGCCAAGGCAGGAGTGTGGATGGTGTGTGTAGTCAATACTTTGGCCTATTTCTCTTTCTTTCTTTATATATATATATATATATATATATATATATATATATATATATATATATACATTTTCTTTTTCTTTCTTTTCTTTTTTTCTTTTTCTTTTCTTTTTTTTACAATGCTTGGCATGAAATCCAGGGCCTCATGCATCCCATGCAACACTCTACCACTGAGCTAAACCCAGCTCTTGGCTCATAACTAAAATTCCAGGAATGTGGCTGAACTTATATTTTATGGATCTGTCGTATCTTGAGAAGTTTGACAAATCAAGAGAGTAGACACTATCTGGCCCTGCCCTGCAAGAATCCTAGAGAAGGATCATGACAGTGGGATGGGGAGAGGACGGAGGAAGAGAATCTGATATGTAGCCTTAACTATCGAGAAACAGAGAGTCAGAGACCTGGCATCCAATGAGAAATCCCCTCAGCACAGCCTTCAGGTTCCAACACTAGAGAGGATTTTATTTATTTATGTCCCAGGGAGCTGAGATAAATAAACCAGAAGCCCCATCTCAAAGCATCTGAAGAGATATATTCAGAGTATTTAAAATACTTCTTTTATGCTGGGCCTCTTGTCTCCTATTTTTTGCTGGACACAGGACTGGAGAAGGAGGATGGACACAACATTAGCCCTTGACACCTGGTTTAGACCTCAGCTCTGCCTGACCTCACTGAGTAAGTAACCTGGATGGACATTTCTGCTCTGGCTTCTTCCCGGGTTCCGAGGAGTGACAGCTGGTTTCTGGGCTTCTGAATATGAGTGTCTGTGTCATGAGGTGAACAGGTGGCTGAGCTGTCTTCCTGGAGCTGCAGAACATCAGGATTGATAGCAGAGGGCACAGGACCCTGTGGACACAGGGGAGGCTCACCTCATGTTCCTCTCACTGAATTCTCTGCTGGGATTGTCCATTCATTGCCCAACAGAGGGCGATATGCACCTGCAAATAAACTCACCAGAGCCTCAGCCCTAGAGAGGCTGATCTAGTTTTCAAGCATAAATTAAATTTCACATTTTAACTGGTTAGATGACAACATTATAGGAAATTAAGACACCATGGTCTCTCAAAGCTGATACTCAGATTTCATTTTATCCACTCATGGCACTCTGGTCCGGTGGATGTCACCTCTCCCCACATGTCATAGCTTGTACCAAAGAATCTTGCTCAGGCTGTGTTCTTGAGGGCCAGGCAGGGACTCCTATACAGAGTCACATGGGGACTCACACTGAGGAGGCTCCATCCCCTGTGTTTGCACCACATGGAGCACATGGCCTCTACCTGATGCTGCGGGAAATGAAGACAGGAATGTGAGTGACTTATTGAAGGTCATTTTACCTGTTACAAAAACCTCTTTCTTAAGGAGAAAAAGATATCACTGTTTACCAAGAGAAATAGTATAAGACATAACAAAGAACAACTCTGTAGTTTGCCAGAAAAAAAAAAAAAAAAAACTATACCTAACCTCCTCTGCAAGGTGCTAATAGTAAGCATAGGACTTCAGAGTGTCTGCTCACCCAGTGCAGCACTGTTGCTCTCTACAGCCAACAGAAAGTATGGTTTCCAATACTTCATCGACAGTCTGGCTATTTCTCTGTGTGCCCCATGTTGTCCTGTGTGAAATAATGCCCTACCCAGCAGCCTCATGTGTTAGCATTTTACTGTCCCCCATCTTTCTGTGACAGAGGAATCAGGAGGGGCTTCCCCGGTAGTTCAGGCTCAAGGTTTGTCCCCAGGTGTTGTGGGCTGTTAACCACAGGGGCAGACATGGAAGGACTTCTCTGGTGGGTCTCCAGGGGCCTCCCCTATGTTGGCCAGCTGAGACTGCCATTGACAAGGCCTGGGGTTCTCACCTGGCCCTGCCCTGTGCTGCCTGGGGGTCCTCACCAGGGGTCCTCTGGCTTCCTCTGGAGCAGTTGTCCTCCTCCGAGTGGTCAGCAGGCAGGCCTCTGGATTCACTCACTCAACTTCCTGGTCCTGGATTGGTAACAGGCCAGCCCTGTCCTGTGTGTGGGGAGAGTGTTGAACAGCTAGAGGGGATGCAGGAGGCAGGGCACTAGAGCCTCCTGGTGGCTGAGTCTGTTCCTGAATCTTGCTCTGGAGGCCTCCTGCCTGGAGGATCCTCTCAGCTTTCCTAGCAGCAGGATTCTGCAGGAAACAGTTGTCAACTGTGCTGTCCTCAGGCATTTGACTGTGGTGTGTTAAACAACCCATGATCACTGTTCTAATTATGAGTACACAGTGGATTACATATTAAAACAACATTTAAATAAGGAAAAAAAATCACAAAAATCAATCTTATTTTACAATCCTCTGTGCAACTGAGCCCTTCCTCTGCTGCCACCTGTCTTTACCTGGAAGAGTCATGTGGTCATTCCTTCCTGTGCAAGGGCAAATGACATGTTCTCCAGGTTCTGTGTTAAAAGGTTTCTATATTTTCCTTGGAAATGCTGATTTTCTGACTATAGAATTTGGTTGGACCTGGTATTTCAGTATGCTCAGGAGGGGTTTCTGTTCCTATCCCTCCACTGCCTTCCTCTCTTTCTCCCTCTCCTCCCTCCCTCCTTTCTCCTCCCTCCTCCCTCTTTCTTTATCTGCTTTGTTGTTTCCAGCTTGTTTTATTATTTGACCAGGATTATTAATCTGAGGTAATTAGCTTCATATTTTTTCCTACTGAATCCATTCCAAGTAATTGCAGTTAGAATAAAAGCTCTTCATTAATCCTCTGCCTATGCACAGTGTGGAAGGCTCTGCTCGGCCCAACAGTCCTGGCAGTTTGCTTCCTCATGAGCTACTGTCTTCACAGAGGCCCCTGCAGCCCTTTCAGTGCCCACATGTCATAAAGGAAGACTTTGCCAGGAGACCCGAGCTGTGACAGGCAGGCAGGGGCAGCAGGCTGGTGTCCCAGACCCTGGTGTGCATGTTCCTGTGGCTCTTGGCCTTGGGGATGCAACTTAAGTACTTCAGTGGCCTCAGAGTAATAACTTTGTGGAGTTGGAATAGCAATTAGAAGATGGACTGGGAAACAGTGGCCACTTCCATATGGGTCTTACTGTTTGCTGACTCACAAGACCCTGGCAAAGGGATTGTAAATGGTATTTCAAAGTCCAAAGGATACATTGTGTGTGTGTGTGTGTGTTTGTGTGTGTGTGTATGTATATTCATAGTTCATTGTTTCCTGATTACAAGGCTCCCTGGCTGTGTCTGCAGGAGACATGGTCACGATCAACTGCAAGTCCAGCCAGAGTCTCTTATCCAACCAGAGCACAATG
Organism: Marmota monax; assembly: GCF_021218885.2. NCBI lineage: Eukaryota > Metazoa > Chordata > Mammalia > Rodentia > Sciuridae > Marmota > Marmota monax. Next base: position 82,826 of record NW_026693173.1, read on the forward strand.
GGGCCTGGAACCAACAGAATCCAGGACAGGCTCCTGGTCTGATTCTCTCCTGAGTGTTCCCATGGCAGCTGGGGTCCCAGTGAAGTTTAGTGGCAGTGGGCCAGGAACAGCTTTCCTCAGCAGGCTCCAGGGTGAGGCAGAGTATTACTCTTAGCACCACCACATGCTCCCCCCACAGAGCTTCAGACTCAGATGTGAACCTCCTGCCAGGCCAAGGGTCAGTGAGTCTTTGCCAGCTGCTTCCTCCTCAGAGGACATTCAAGTCATCTCTTTGCTGAGATGTCACATGTTTCTTATTTAATCCTTGGAGAGTTTGTGGGGCCCAGGAAAAAAATTAAGAATACATGCCTGTTTTAGATCCTAAACTAATTAAAAATAGGACTACTTGGTGACCCAACTATCCCTCTGCTGGACATTAACTCAAGAAACCAGTTCACCAACTGATAAAGATGACCACACTACCATGATCACTGCAGAATTCTCCACAGTGTCTATTATGAGACAGAGGCTCACTTGGTGGTTGACAGGACAAAGGAATAGGCTCTTTGCAGGACAAATACAGGAGAGGCACAATTAGGAGGCCATTGCCAACACCCAGGTGGGCTGGTAGGGTCCTTGGTTCAGGGAGATTAAGGTGGGGGGAGCACTGAGGGGTGCATTTTGGAGATGGAGGTGAACACCATGCTGTGGTTAGATCAAGGGATGTGAGAGAAGGAGTCTCAAGATGACTCTGAGATCTTGCTTTGAGAAGCTAGCAGGGTGGAGTTGTCATTTGTTCTGAGAGAGAGGACTGTGGGGAGAGTGACATTGTAGAGGAGATAAGGCAAGTGGCTCTGGACGTTTGGGCTGGCCATGTGCATTAGACTGGCAGTGTGTTGCCAAGTAGCCCACAGAGTGTTTGAGGCTGGGGTTCAGGGGTGAGGTCTGCCTTGGGGACTGAGCTCTGATGACCACTGCAGTGAGGGCTGCACAGAGGAGAGGCCCAGGGCCTGAGTTGTGGGACAGGTGGAGAGGGAGGACCAGGAAGGTGACTGGGAAGGGGCAGTGGGAGGGGGAGCAGCAGGAGAAAGTGATGTCCTGAGGCTCAGGAAGAAAGTGCCTGGAGGAGGAGGGTGCTCTGAGGTGCTAAGTGACATTAGTGGGTCTAGTAGGATGAGGATTGGTGTGGACACTGGACTCGGCAGTGTGAATTTCTCAGGTCTACAGGTAGAATTTGTACTGCCTTAGGTCCATCCTACTAGATGGGAAAACACAGGAATAACATGAAAATCAAGGGAAAGACATGGCCCAAACAAACCAAGATGCTCCAATGGCAGAATCCATTTATAACACATTAGAATCAATATCCAAGAAGGAGTTCAGATTGCACATAGGTAATTTGATCTGTGAGGTAAGGAATAGTGTAAGGAGTGAAATCGAAGAAGATATAAAAGATGACTTCAATAAAGAGTTAGAGATTGTGAGAAAAATATAAGTAGAAATCCTGAAAATGAAGAAATCAATAAACCAAATGTTAGATTCAAAACAAGGCACCAACAACACATGAGACCACTTGGAAGACTGAACCTGAGACAATGAAGACAAAATATAACGACTTGAAAGTAGAGTGGAGAATTTCCCTGATTTCTTGATTTTCTTTGCATTAATCATTTCTTTATTATTGTTTTTCCTCATGGTAACTTGTTAATTATACATGAGTATATAATCTTTCAGGGAATGTTACCTCACATTTCTTTAAAAAATATTACAAATCTAAGTTTCAGGTTGAGGGTGGGGAAGAGAACCCAGCTGACCTGGGCAGTGGCATGGAGCCTCCTTGACAGGACAGGAGCTGAGCCCTGGACACCAGGCTGGGATTCTCCATGGACATGTGCTGTGCTCAGGGGGAGGAAAGGGGCTGAGTCAGAAAGCAGAGGACACCTCTCACATTCCCAGGGGACTCTCCCAGCATCCTGCCTGCTGTGGTTTCTGTGGCCAGTGGAGGGCACCTGAGCTCCCACTGCATCTCCTGCTGACCTTCCCAGCACAGCTCTGCCTTTGGATCAACATCATATTCACCTTGACCATAATGGCTCTCCTGAGTGACCATATCCCTGCAGTCATGCCCAGGCATCTGAGGTGGGCAGATGCCCTCAGGTCCCCTTGGCCAGAATGGGAACCCCGGAGCTCACCCTCCTTCCCATTCTTCTTCCTCATCCCTTCTGTCCTCACCAGGCATCCAGAGCATAAGCAGCCCTGGTGGCCCAACTAGAAATCTGTGAGATGACCTAAGGGGCTTCTAGCCAGGATCATTAGGAGTCACTGAGGCAGTAAAGACCCAGAGTCTGCTGGGCCCCAGGGACAACCTTCCACCCTCTGGGAGACTTATGAGTGACTTTTCCAACTCTGATCCTTCTCCCACATGGAGACAGGCAGTCCAGGGGTTCCAGGCAGGGTGATTGGAGACTGTGTCATCACTGTACCACTGCTGAATTCTGTAATTGTGGGGATCACATTGAGTGACCTGGCCTCCCAGTCCTGATCACCACTGGGACCTGAAAGATCACTGTAGTCTGTTAGGGTAGTACCATGACTCCTGACTTGGTCTTTTCTCTTTGTGGGGCATGTCCCTAGGGTTGAGTTATGCTCACCTGTTTCCTTTGTAATCCTACCCTTTGCTGTGTTAGGGATAGAAGTTTCCATGGAAACTCCCTTTGTGTGTCCCCTTCTCTTGCTTTGCCTTTGGGTGTCACTTTCCTAAATATAAGTCAATCTGCTGATAGCAGACATCACAAAGCTAGACTCCACACTTTGAAGCCTGACCCCTTGCCTCATTTAAATGGTTTCTTCTCACTAAAAGGGTTCAGCACTTGCTCCTCTCTCTCATTCCACAGACCCCTAAGGTCAGAGGAGCCACCACAGGACCCATAGAAAAAGGCATTGCTCTGTTCTGTGTGGTTATTTTGTGTAGCCCAGTTCACCTGGATTGACTTTGAGTGTTTAGTTGTGGAATGTGACATGTAATAATGAGAGAAATACAAAATTAATAAGTTAATTTTATGATTTTTATTTTATTAGTTATTGCTAGGTCAGAAGTGCACTCAGGTACTCTCCCCATGTTCAGGGGGTTCCATGTGCACTACTGTTCTCCTGGGACTTTCCCCAAGGTGTCTTGGGGAGAAAGTCCTTTTCCCTGCACAGGGACATTGATTTCAGCCCTCCTTGTCCACAGGTGGGACAAACTGAGCCTGTGTTGTGTTGGCTAACATGGGTGTGCTGCTTTTTTCCCCAGCCCAGGACCTCTGGCACACCCTCTCCACTGTGTGGAACATGGGCCACCAGCAGCCAAGGATCCTGCTATGTGTCTCTTAGTTTTACTGAACCTCTGTGGCTGTTCTGCCCTGAGTGGGCACCATCCTCTGAACCTGTGAAACGTGCATGTTTGCAATTTCCCCAGGCTGCGGTCTTCATGTGCTTTTTCTTAATGAGCAGAAGGAAAGGACATGAAGGAGAATGGGTTGGAACTCACTGGGCAGCAGCAGGAAATGTGCAGAGTCTCAGAAAGTTCCAGAGCACAGGATCCCTTGGGAGAAAGTGGTGGGCAGATCACTGTCTTCTTGCCCTAAGGATATCCTCAGGGTGTTACCTGGGGGATCTCATGATGGCCCTGAGCCATCTCAGGTGCAGTTTAGATCTGGTTATCTCAACTGATTTCCATAGTTTATGCCTGATTTACTTGTAAAGATATTTTCTAGGTAAGTAGATTTCCCTTTTCCATGACTCTACTTCAGTGCCCTATTTACTGTTTGAAATGCTCCTATTGGTGCATTGGAATTCTGCAAAACAGGTGGTTTCCTGGGCACATTCTGCAGGCCTGGGATACACAGTGCTCCATGTTAGTCCCTGGTACCCCTTCTTTCCCTTTCTTCCATTCCCACTCCCCTCCCTCTTCTCTCTTGTCTTCCTTCTGTTTATTCATCTGCTCCTTTGTCATTGGTGGGCTCTAGACCTCTGTGGAGCTGGACTCACTGCTGTGCTGAGGAGTCTGTGTCCAAGCACATGTTGTCATTTGGTGCATTCCTTCCACATTTCCTCCCTGTCCCAGTTCTCTGACCCTCCATCTCTGTCTCCTTTGCCACTGGTTGTCCTTCACTCCTATGACACATCACCTCCCTTTCCCCTTCCTTTGCTCTAGCTTTTGCACATGAGGGTGATATTGGACCGTCACCTTCCAGAATCTGGCTCTTTCACTTGTCAGGATGTTCTCCATTTCCATCCATTTTCCTTAAATGCCACCATTTCCTTCTTCTTTAAGGCCCCGAGTTCAGCCTGGATTGTGTGGGTGTGGACAGATCAGGAGGATCTCTGTGGCAGAAGAAGGCAGAACCTGACCACACTGCAGAGAGAGCAGAGAGCTGAGGGTCCCCTCAGTCATGAGCCATGTGGGACAATTGCTTCTTGTGTTTAGTTTTCTGATCCTTCTGATGAGATATGGCAGTGTGGTGTCTCTCCTAGTTTTTTGTGGCTGAGCAACAAATTGCCCCCTATTGAGCAGTGTGTTCTTTCCCAGGCCTGTCCCTTAGGAGTCTATGCTGCATCCTCAGCTCAGCCTGAGAAGACTGAAATGGAGCAGTCAGTGGGCAGCTCTCCTTGCTGAAGTTCTGGGTCTTCTTCCAGGTCCAGGGACTGAGGCAGAGTCATCTTTCCATAGTTGTAGGGTGATGCCCAATTTCCCTGTGGCCATCCGCACAGAGCTCCTGGACACTTCCCTAATTGCCACCTCCAAGAACAGCATTAGAGCATCTCCTCCCATCCAGTCTTCATGGCCTAAGGTCCTCCTTCTTCTGCCTCCATGTGCAGATGGACGGGCTTCAGTAATGAAGACAGATCTAGTGTGTACTCTCTCACTCTCTTATATTCCACTTATTTGATCATGTCTCCAAAATCTTTCATTTGAAATTTTTGTTTGAGTATCTGGGGAATGGGATGGTACAAGGCTGGAGTTTGGGGCCAACAATTTGGAATCCTGTCCACATACTACCATTTTTTTTTTCACTTACCATAATGAGTGAATCCCTATTGGACATTCAGAAGTTGGTGCTGTTTGGAGAAATCAGTTTTAATAAGATCATTTGATTCCAGGTAAGCAGAAGATAAAGAGGTAACCTACAGATGGCACAGGAATGACAAATGGCTTCTCCCGTCTTCTTGTGTGTCAGCTGCACCAGGCACTAAGTACTCAGGAACACAAGGCCTGATTCTCTCCTGGACCCACAGGTGCTCCCTGCCCTCAGCAGAGGCCTCAGGCTCCCTGGCAGAGCTTCATGGCCTCCCAGCCTCAGGCCCTGTCTGCTTCCACACACTGACTCTGTGTTTTCCTTCCATGGGACCAGCACATCCCTGTCCTTGCCCTGAGCAAGGCTGGTGTGTAACCTGGGATGGAGGGACAGGTCATTGAGTGGCCTCCCAGGCTTCCCAACCAGGCATCAGTCTTGGTCAATTCACCTATGGATTCCCACCTTAGACCTGCAGGCACATACACCTTGGTGCTTTATCATTTCCCAGTTTATCCACCCTGATGTCACATGCTCATGTCTTCCTGGAACCCAGACTTCTGCCCTTCCTGCGGGCTGGCTGTAACCTCCTCTGGCCCCCAGATTTGTTCCCAACTGGAAGAGGCATGGCACGTTCAAGTCAACCCCCACCCTCCCAGAGATGATTAGAAACTTGATTCTGCATGTGATGTTGGATTAGGTCCTTCACTTTACCCACACCTCAGTTTCTCATCTGCACTGAATGACATCTCTCTTAGAAAGTTGCCTGAGGAGAAACTCATATAGCATATGTGAATTAGGTAGCTTAGGGCCTGGGGACATACTACAGTTCTTAGTAATCACTGGTTTGTGCTGTTAGATCATCTTTCATGGGAAGCAAATAAATATGTGGTTGATGGTCGCTGGTTTTTCATAATATTGTCCTTCATACAGTAACCAGCATCATCTTATAATAACAAAGTAGCTGAGCTTGGTCGTGCGCCTGGATCCCCACTGACTCAGGGTGCTGAGGCCACAGGATCACAAGTGAGAAGCCAACCTGTGCAACTTGGCCAGATCCTTATCAAGGTCAAAATAAATAACAAAACCCCAAACACACCTATCTAACGTAACCTCTCTACGGGTTTCTCAGTGAGCTTAGGATCTTTCTGCCATAGTCTGGCTGGGCTGCCTAAGTCAGGCTGGGCAAAATAATGGAGAGGTGATAAGCAACTTGAAGGTTGAAACAGGAACTACTTTATTGCAAGCGATCTCAGCAGGAACTGAGAGCTCAAAGTAGTGGGCACCTGTAGATAGCAGGAGCCACCTCTCTGCAGGACTGCAAAGGTACATATGCCCAACTAATTACACACAGCTTAACTTAATTGACATCATCTAGACACAGCAGTCAGTCATTAAGGAATCCTCATCATCTTAATGGCTCGATGGTGTTGGCTCAGAAACCACTCCTCCTAGCATACTGCCAGCAGCCATCTTAACTTGGTTGTGGCCCTCATCAGCTTTCTGTCTTCCTAGGCCAACATCTGTGGTTCCCACATTTGACCTCTGGGTAGGAACCTCATGGAGCACTCTGTCAACTCTTGTTGCCTGGATCTGACCTCCCAGAGTCAGAAGAGCCTGGTCTATGAGGTTGGCAAAGGCACTTTATTATTATTACTATTAATGTCTTTGAAGTTCTGGGGATCAAACCCTGAATTTCCCACATGCTAAATAGTACAGAACACCAACCACAGCCTGAGAACTGGGATGTTGGTGAGCTCTGCAGGTGGCTGCAGTGATCATCCCTGCCCCCTGCTGCTGCCTAGTGGTGTTCCTCAGCAGGCCTCTGTCCCTGGAGCCTTCTGCCTCCACCTCCTGTCTGACCATGCAGTGTGCCAAGTTTTTTTTTTTTTCCTCTAAGGATCTCAGCCTCCTCTTACAGAACACAGTGCAACTGACCTTTCCCTCTGTTCCCTGTGGCTCTGGCCCTATTCAGAGCCCTGGAGCTCTCTCCTGAGGAGTCTGGTTGGAGGGTTTGAACCATCAGTCTTTCCCTTGGGGGGTCCAGAATCCCTTAGTCTTCCATGTGGAGGGTGCCAGGCCACACTCCTCTTCAATGAAGACTGGAGTCTCTGGTGTTTAGAACTGAGCTGTGCTCTTGGCCTCCAAACACATGCTCCAGATTATGCTGATGACAGGAAGACATTTGCCTTGGAGGCCAATTTTTATGAAGTCCCAATGTTGGTGTTGGCATGAATTGTATGTTAATTCAATATTTAAATATCTAAAACGAATCTAAAATCATTTCAATATTTAAAACAGTAAGACTTTTAAGAAACTCAAGATCTATATTGTGCACAAAGACATATCAATAACAAAGTTTTGGATTGTGGCATTTTGGTTTTGAAGGATACTTCCATTTGTGAAATATCTTTTCTCTGTCACCAGGAGATGGGAGGTGAGGGAAGAGCAGTACGCCTATAGTTAAAGACAACCTCAGCAGCAGAAAGCATTGCTGCAGTGCACAGATCCATGGGCTGTCAGGAGTGTGTCTTCCAGAGGCCAGAGCTCTAGGAATCCTAGTTGGATGAACAAAGCCCTGGCCCTGGCACACACATGTTCTATGTGAGCCTGCTTCCTGCATGTAGTATGAAGACAAAGGACAGGCGAGGGGTCGGGCTCTTTCATAGCTCAACACTCTGAGATACTGAAGCAGCTCTGCAGCTTCGCTGAGAATCATAGTCCTCAGAAAGAGGAAGGCAACCTTCCTGGAAAATGTGTGACCTTTAGGGAAACATGCAGTTTGAAGGAGTGGCCAGCTGATGGCAGTAGTGAGCACTCATCTTTCAAGATCCCCTTCAGATCCTGCAGCTGTTCAGGGAGCTCTCTGACCCTGCATGAAAAGGTTTCTGGAACATGCTTGAACCATGCTGGTGAGCTGGAGAGTGCAGCAACATTGGGCATTGGTGGACTCGGCATGCTGCTGTAGACTCTGGTCTTGGTGCTGGTGCTGCCATTAGGGGGAGGTTTCTTTAGGTCTCTTCTCATGTTAGGGTGGGCAAAGGTGGAGCTCACTAGGTGGTGTGAGCCTGGGCACCGTGAAGCCACCTCACCTCATGGAGCATCTCTCTGGAGTGGCCTCTTACTTGGAAGTCTCATGGAAGAAGTGTTATGTGTAAGTTCACACACAGGTACAGGATAACAGGCATAGATTTTTCTTTATTTGCTATGAGAAAAAGACAAAGTTTACAAGCTAAACTTTAAACTGCTCCAATAGGCAAGAGTGGGAGAGGAATGTATTTATTTACTTTACACTGTTGTTATATGGAAAAAGAGCAAGCCCCGTCTTAGACATCTAATGAAATAAATTCAGAGTATTTACAAAGTATTTACAGTAGTTTATGTTGGACACGTTTTACCTGCTGTTTTTCTGGACTCCAGAATGGAGAAGGAGCATGGACCCAAGATTTGCCCTTGACACCTGGTTTTGGCCTCAGCTGTACCTGAACTCAGTGAGTAACCTGGATAGACTTATCAGCTCTGGGCTCTTCTCGGGTTCCCAGGAGTGACAGCTGGTTTATAGGCTTCTCTCTGAATGTGAGTGTCTATGTCATGAGGTGGACAGGTGGCTGAGCTGTCTTCGTTGAGCTACAGAACATCAGTGTGGAGAGCAGAGGGCACAGGACCCTGTGGACGCTGAGCTGGCTCACCTCCAGGTTCTTCTTATTTAATTCTGTGCCCACTAGAGGGTGACATGAACCTGCAAATAAACACACCATAGCCTCAGCTCTGGAAATGCTGATCTATTTTACAAGTATGAATTTTATTTTTTATTTTAACTCATAAGACAGCAACATTATAGAAATTGAGAAGGACACCATGGCCTCTCACTGCTGTCATGCAGGTTTTCTATTGTGCCTTCATATCACTCAGGGAATGTCGATGTCCCCAATTCAACACATGTCACACCTGGCACCACAGAATCTTGCTCAGGCTCTGTGCTCCTGGGCCAGGCAGGGGCTGCTCCACAAAGTCCATGAAGGCACCCAGGCTGAGGAAGCTCGGTCCTCTTGTAAATGAAATATATTGAAAAACAGTATTCTATACACTTACAATGAATATTATTTTATAGAAACTGCATTCATTATTTAATATTATGAACTAAAAATGATTGCTGTCACTTTTTAGTTGTTAATAATTTTCAACGTGGTGAGATCATGGGATGATATTCATTGATTGATCTGCCTTTTATTTATGTTTTTTGATTCTAAAGCTTACATCCCCACATTATATTATAATTAAAACTAAAAGAAACTTCCAATTTCAATTATAAAGGAGTAGGTCCTAAATCAGGTATTGCATCATCTTCAACAGAGAACCAAAGTAAAATCAGATTTATAATAATAGTGACCCCAGGGAGATGTAGATGGTGTGAAGATGAGAAGTTCCAGAGAAGGACAAGCCATTGTAGGTCAGTTGCTGCTCAACTCTCATTATATTTTTCAGAGATATTTTCCAAATTTGATAGTCCCCAGAGATGGTTGTTTTTCTATGCAATGGACTCTTCAGAAGAACATAGTCCAGTGAAATTTTGCAATGGCATGAAGCCTCCTTAATCAATGGGACAGGAGCAAAGCCCTGGACACCAGACTGGGATTCTCCCTGGACATGTGCTGTGGCCAGGGAGGGGAAAGGGGCTGGGTCAGAAAGCAGAGAAATATTCCCCCATTCCCTTGGGTCTCTCCCCAGATGCTGCCTGCTTGTGGGTTCTGCGGGCTGGTTGAGGGCTCCTGGGCTCCCACTGCATCTTCTGATGACCTTTGCAGCCCAGCTCTGCCTTTTGGTCAACATCAGCTTAATCTTGAACAACATCAGGTCTCCTGTGTGACCATCTCCCTCAAATCATGCCCAGGCATCTGAGGAGGGAAGAGCCCCCTTTTGGAAGCTCATGTTTGCCCTGGTGGTCTGACTGGGACCATGTGAAATGACCTGGGGGTGTCTAGCCTGGATCTTGAAGAATCATGGAGGCAGTAGAGACCCGGAGTCTGCATGAAGCCCTCTTCCTTTGCACCTGCAGGGCCCCAGGACAAAACATTCCACCTCTAGGTGATTCACTCCTTTGAAGCTGCTCTGAGCCTGTGTCTTCTCCTGATCCACCTTACTCCATTACCCAGAGGGGTAGACTCCTGGGGCAAATGGATGCTAGAAACTCACTCATTGTGAGTAAGGGTGTTGGGCGAGGAAGGGTAAAGGGAGGTTGGGCTGCTCAAGGTGAGAGGAGAGGAGGTGGAGGCAAGGCTGTGGGGAGGCCCTGAAGAGGGAGGCAGTGAAGTAGGTGGGGAACAAGACGCTTTTGCTCTTAGAGGAAAATATGCAGATAGTGAGGGCAATGAACCAGCCAACAAGTAGAGCAAAAGGACACCAAGAACCAGGATCAGAAAAAAAGTATAAAACATAAAAAAAGGGAAATGAAACACAAAAAGCAAAAGAACAGAACCAAACAAAACCCTCAAACAAACCATAAAACTATGAAAAAAGACATTACCAAGAAAAACACAAAGAAAGAGTAAAGGGTTATGGAAGGGACAGAAATTATGCATTTGGGACAAAACCTGTGAAACATATTGAAGTGGCAACCCCCTCTCCACAGAAAATCTTAACTAAGCTCCTCCAGAGACCCTGACCATGACTGCTCTTGACCATCAGGAAAAAATTCTGAAAACAGTTTTCAGGCAGGAGACATGTTATTAAATCAAAGTGTGGTAAGAAAGAGCAACCAGGCTTCACAGGGGCCTTCGCACTTCAGAGAATAAGGGGTCATTGAAAACCAGAGGGAAGGAGAGGGGAGAACACCTTTCCCCTTCCTGGGCACTGCTTTTCTCAGACAGTGTCCTTGATTTAGTTTTGTCTAGGCCTGAGTTAACTGCTCAGGACAGTAGGAAAAAGAAAAACCACTACTTCTATGTGGACTTCTACCCTCCCCCTAGGCACTGGGAAGAGAGTTCTGAACATTTCTGAAGTTGGGGTTCAGGGCAAGAATCCTTAGGCAAGAGCCACCTCTGAACCCCGCAACCAGTAAACCTGCTTCCTGCTATTCTTCAGTGTCCAGCCCTGTGCATCCCTACAACAATATTATACATGTACATAGATGGATCAATCAGCAAATGTAGCCACAATAAAACATATATAATTAAACATACATAATAAAAAAGACAATGAAAAAAAGTACAATTCTAAATGAAAATGTTTAACTTTTTCCAGGAGTGTTGCTGGAGTTGAGTGTTTACATCTGCTCCACACTGTCCTTCTGTCGGCTTCTCCTTGGGCTGTGCACCTCATAGAGGGTGCCAGGGCTGGGCCATGTTAAACCAAACCTCCCTTTGAGATGTTCTCCCTCCCCAAGCTGAAGAGATTGGAAGTGGAGCCAGCTGAAAGGCCTCTCTGGCCCTCTGTTCTCCTTTACAGAACTGGAGGTACCTTCTGTGGGGATTTTTTTCTGACATCTTAGATTGTTGCTTTTCCTGAGTGGATTTAATGCAGAGATCCCTTTGGGCAGTTCGGCTGCTGGGGATTGTTCTATGTGGAACTTTAGAGCCATGCTTGGTGTGTGTGCTCCAGAGTGTTTACATCACTGCACTCCTGGGACTGAGGAGATATCAGTCTCAGCTGGGAGTCTGGGCTTTTGGGTCTCCCCATGGTCCTGTTTCTGGGGAGGGCTGTGAGACCACTCTGGATACAAGTTGCATGCAGGTTTTCTGTCACATGCCCACCACCAAAATATGTGTCTTCACATTTCCATCCCTAATGGAATCATGTCCCTCTGGTCCACCTCCCTGATTCCTCTCAGTGGGTTGTCACACCACAGAGCTCCAAAGTTTATTGAGTGTCACTCTCCTGCCCACAGTGTGATCACACCTGCAGGGACAAATTCTTCCATTATTTTAGGAGGTCATTCTCCTGCTGCAGGATTCAAGGAGGAGCAGACCACAGTCACCCCTGTACCTGTGAGCTGAATCTCCCTATTTCTGCTATTTCCTGACCGTCTTGAGATTGTGAATCCCCAGGTGGCTTTAGGTCACATGGTAAGACTGCTGAGGCAAACTGGAAGTGTCTGTTTAGGCCTCTTGAGTGCTCCTAGGGACAAAGGGTCATAAACCTGGAGCTGGACCTGCACTGCAGTTCTGCACTCAGAAGGTGAGAACTGCAGAGTTCACTTTTGTGTCGTGTGTGTGTGTGTGTGTGTGTGTGTGTGTGTGTGTGTTGCTCTTTCCTCTGTGTTGGCCTGCCTCTGTGGTGACCCACAGCACTGTCCCTGCTGCTCTCAGGTGGATTTGCTTCCATCCTCTGTTCACTGCCCTCTCTCTTGGGACTTCTCTGGGTCTCTGACCAGGGATATTTAATGGTTGTCTTTGAGCACCCGTCTCACTGTGAACTGTATCCCTGACATTCAAGTTCCAAACAGCAGAGCAAGTGGGAAGAGCCTCCTCTGGTCCACCATCTGCCATTGCCTCTCAGTCGTGTTTGAAATTAATATTCTAGGAGTGACTTGTCTGACATGATTGTTAATATTATTAGTAATTATTTAAAACTTATATACTAAACATTCATGGGGTGTGATAAGATAAATTCGTAGTGTAATCAGTTTGGTTATAATAAAGCTCTTATCAAATTAAGAAATCTACACTTACACATAAGCATCCAGTTATGTTCCCCTAGATGAAAAAGAAGTTGTGGTGGAAAAAATTTGAAAACACTTTACACACGTGTGTAATACTTGATGTATGTCTATGTAGGAATCCCTACTTATACACATGTCTAGTCTTATATAAATATGCACATCACATGTACACAGAAGTAACTGCACAGCAGCTTTTATAAATAGTACAACTGAAGTTCATAGAACCATCCACAGTGCAGATTAAGCAGAGGGCTGAGCGTCCCACAGCCAGAAGCCACATGGGAACACTACTGCTGGTATTTAGATTTCTGATTCTCCTTCTAACACGTGGTTCATTGGTGTCTCCCCTAGTTTTCTGTGGCTGAACTAAAAATTCCCACCTATTGAGCAGTGTGTTCCCTCCCAGGCCTGTCCCTCAGGAGTCCAGGCTGTGTCCTCAGCTCAGCCTGACAAGACTGAAATGGGGCAGTCAGTGGGTTCTGGTTCTGGTTCTGATGCTGCTCAGTCTCCTCACAGGGCTCCTTCGGCTTTCAGGACCTCACACTGTTTTCCAGACAGCAGAGCATGACCCACTGGGTCAGAGGGGCTCCTGGGAACAGCCTCTGATCCTGTGGTGGTAAAGAGAGGAAGTGCTCCCTGGTCCTGTGACTTGGTCTCTGTCCTGTTCTGTGTGCTGGCATTGAGCCCAGGGCTCCCATGTCTGGGCAGTGCTGCTCCTCTGAGCAACTCCCCAGCCCTGGGCTCATTACTGAGTGTGCAACTTAGGCTCTGAGCTTCAGGAAGACTGTCAGCTTCCTCCTTGTTCAGGGGTCTGGCTGGGGTGGCTGAAGTTGGTGCCTCTCTTCTCCCACGTGCAGGCCTAGCAGTGGGCAGAGTGGGATGTTTTCCTTGCTCCAGGTCAGCAGGCTCTGATAGACCCCTCAGGCTGGGCTTGGTTACTCAACTTCCCCTGAGGGCAGACCTTTTGGAATGGTCTGACATATGTCAGAATTGTGCTTTTCCTTTCCCCTGCTAAATTATTGCTTTCTTTTTGTGAGATTGTTCTGAGCTCCTGGAGGTAGAACTTATAGGAACTTCCCCATGATGGGGTGAACCAGGGTTTGTAACTATTCTATTTTTCCAGGCTAAGTCTCTGGCCAATTGTCAATTACAGTTCAGGTTTCCTGCCCATATCCCTTTTTCTTAGTGGCTCCTTCCTGCACCTGTTTGTCCTGTTGAGTGTGATCCTCTGCATCTGCCCTCTTTCTCCCCAGTCTTGGGCAGTGGCTGGCCCCTGGCCTCGCTTACCTGATGGGCTCCAGAGGAGGTGTTGAGTTTCCAGTTGGCTCAGCCTTTGGTGGAGGTGACTCCTACCTGCTGGCTGGAATGCTATGGTCTCTCCTGCCAGCAACTTAAAGTCTAGCTGGGTCCATTTAGGGTCAGTACTGGAAGAGACTCCTGGTGCCCTTACCCTTCTGCTGTCATGGGGTGTCCCAGGTTTTCCTCCTGTTGTGATCCAAGCCAGTGTCCTTAGCTCATCCTTGCATGATGTGTGTTTGGTATTCCCTCTTTCAATCAGCTTACATTCTTACCCTGTGTGTGTATTTTATAACAGCATGCAGTTTTGATTTCAATCCTTTTTATTTTTCTAAAATTTTACTTGAAATATTATAAAATTACTTGGAAAGCTGGGGCCAAACCTGGCATCCTTTCATTCATTGCATTTATTTGCTCTTTTGTATTAAGACCCATTTTCTTGCTTTCTTGATTTTTTTTTGCATTATTCAGTATCTAAATTATTGTTTTTCCTCATGTGAACTTCTTAATTATATATGCATTTATAATCTTGTAGGGATTGTTCACTCACATTTCTTTTAAAAACATTTTAAATTTATGTGGCAAGGGTAGATCAATGGAAGAGCACTCCAAGTAGAGTGCAGATGACCCAGACAGTTGCATGGAGCCTCCTTAACAGATGGGACAGGAGCTGACCCCTCAACACCAGCCTGGGATTCTCCCTGGACATATGCTGTGCTGAGGGAGGGGAAAGGTCAGAAAGCAAAGATTACCTCCCTGGTTTCCCTGGGACTCTCCCAGAATGCTGCCTGCTTGTGATTGCTGTGGGCCAGTGATTTGCACCTGGACTCCCACTGCATCTCCTGCTGACCTTTCCAGTCCAGCGCTGCCTTTGGGTCAACATCAACTTCACCTTGACCATAAAGTCTCCAGTGAGTGACACTCTCCCTCAAGTCATGCCCACACATTTTAGGAGGGCAGAATCCCCTTTTGGAAGATCACCTATGCCCTCCCAGCCTGCCTGAGATCATGTGAGATGACCTGAGGGGCATCTAGCTAGGACTTTTAGGAGTCATGAACGCAGTAGAGACCCAGAGTGTGTATGATGTCACTTCCCCTGCACCTGCAGGGACCCAGGGCACAGATTTGACCAACTAACAGACTTACAAATGTATTATTCGACTTTGATCCTTCCAGAGATAAAGGCAGGCAGTCAAGGAGTTACAGGTAGGGTTATTGGAGTCTGTATCATCCCTGTGTCCTGCTGGATCCTGCAATACTAAGAGAAATACAAAGTTGAGGGCCAGCTTAACAAAACATTTTCAAGTCATTAATCATCATAGGATATATCACTTTTGCAGGTTTGTGATTAGGTTTGAACCCCAATTTCACAAAGAATAGCATTTTCAAGCACAAGGAAGACATTGAGAAGTTCCCTACACCATCACTCTTCCTATGCTAGAGTCCTGCCCAGGCCCCAGGTCCTGCTCCCTCTGCAGTGTCCAGTCTCATCCTGTCTGCTCATTCAGAAAGGGCCTCAACACTTCTATGTTGTCCTCCACATGCCAGGCCAGGCTGCTGCAGCTGACAGGGCCATTCCTGGGTTTGGCCTGAGCTGTGATCCAGGCAGTCATGGTACACAGCCCTCAGCTGCACCTGTTTCCTCAGTTCCCAGCACCTTCCTCTCACAGGTCAAAGAATCCCAGACCAGCAGCTCATGTGGCAGCTGGGCCACTCAGGCAGGGAGGTTTTTGTTTGGGGCTGTACTACTGTGGGAGGAGCTTGTGTATGTTGAGTGCAGTAGTACACCCCAGCATCCTCAGCCTCCACCCTGCTGATTCTCAGTGTGAAATCTATCCCTTACCCACTGCCACTGAACCTGTCTGGGACCCCTGTTTCCCTATTGGAAACCCAATATATTAGGCCCTGTGGAGCCTGGCCTGGCTTGTGCCCAATCAAACTCAAATAGGTGTTTCCATTACTGTGTAGGAGGCTCTGACTGGACTTGCAGGAGATGGAGGCTGGCTGTCCCGGGACGATGGCCTCAGAGACAGAAGTTTGGGACATCACAATATCCCCACTGGTTCCTGGAAAAAGAGAAAAGAATGATTATTGTTAAGTATTATAAGACATGTTTGTATTTCTTTATATATTTCCGTAGAATTAGTATTTATGATTTTGATTTATGTGGCCTAAATATCAGTTTTTAAGAGAGGAATCAAGTTTCTAATCAATAAGTAACTCTGGAGAATTCACCTACAGCATGTTTCTCGTTTCATATGACAATTTTCATCACAGGCAGGTCCTTGCTCATTCTGGAATGTTCCTCTCTCACACAGACCTAACCAGTGCAAGCATATCCTAGAGGCCAAGACTTGTGTTTCTCTCATGAGGACAGAGAACCATGGGCAGAATGGGGGCCTCAGGGCTCATCTCTCTCTTCCTTATCCTTCTTCATCCCCTCTGTCCTCACCAGGGATCCAGAGCAGCAGCAGCCCCAGGAGCTGAGCAGGGAGCCTCATTTTGAGAAGCTGAGCTGAGGAGTCCTGGTGAGTCAAGGGCAGATTAGAGCTGAGCTTTTATGTCAGCCTTGCAGGATGGCCCTCCCCAGGGAGCAGCATACAAATGCCCTGGTGGGTGCTGGGTGGGGAGAGTGAGGGAGGGCGGGGCCTCCTTGTGAGCCCAGGGACATCAGATGTCTTCTATAATTGGAGGAAAGCAGGCTCTCTGTGGCGTGGGCAGAAGGCCCTGTCATGGAACCTGGCTCTGTAGGGGTCATGGGGTCCAGGTCTGATACCCTAGTACAGTACTGACCCTAGGCTAGGGATGTTGTCTCCAGGTCAACCTCTAGGTGGGAAATGCCAAATGGCTGGCTCCCTCTGAGCTAAGGAGAGAAGGTGACAAGTGCCACCTGACAAGGATCCATCAATGGATTTTCTGCCAACAACTGCAGGCAGTTGAGCCAGCTGCAGAGCTTCTGTGTCTGCTGTTACCTGGAGAAACAGGGGAGTGTCAAGGACAGTGTTAGATGGCCACTTTTTCTGGCCTGGTGAATGCAATAAGGGCAGAAGGGTCAAAAGAAGATGGTGCAGAAAGAACCTCTGTGTCGGCTGAAGATCTAGCAGCCTTGTTAAGGCAAGAGGAGAAGGGACATGTCCACCTGAGGCAGTGGGTGTGAAATTCCTGGGAGCAAGGTCTGCAAAGTCATGGACATTCTGTCTTGGTCATCTTCATGTGTGTGACACTCAGAGTCATCCCATAACTTACTCAGTGAATAATCCCTTGTGGCCACTGGGCAGAATTTACAAGGGGGAACATACTATGTTAGTTCTTTCTCACTGATGAGAGAGCATTTATTTCCCATGCAGCTATTTTCTTTCAGAGTCACTGGGCAGCAGGTGTCACAAGTCCTGGGTTGAACAGGAGATTTCCTTAGTAGAAGAGGTCTGAGTCCAGGTTCTCCTCATGTCAGGGTGATTGCATCTGTACTGGTGATCTCCTAGGCCTTGCTCCAGAGGGTCACTGGTGAGAGGGTTCTGGGCCCACTGCCCTGGGATATGGATTTCAGACTCCTTCTTCCCTGGCTGGGACAGAGTGAGCCTGTGTTGTTTTGGCCAACAAGGCTGTGCTGCTTTTCCAGACAGCCCAGGTCCTGACCTCCCTCCACACAGTGGGGAAGTTGGTGTGTGGGCTATGAGCAGCCAAGGCCCCTGTCATGGTTTTTCTAGTACCAATAGACCCCTGTGGCTGTCCTCCTGTCCTGAGTGACAGTTTCCCTGAGAACACTGTGAGGAGCAAGTGGGTTTGCATAGTGGCACTTCCGGATTTTGGAGGTGTGGTTCTCCATGTTTCTTATGTTAATGAGCAGAAGTAAGTAAAATGAAAGAAAATGGGTTTGAGATTCTTTGAGAGTAAGAAAGCAAAAGTTTTGAGTTTGACAGGGTACAGAGGGCTGGACAACTTGGTAGGAAGTGTGTAGGTTGGGGAGATTTGCTCATCTTTCAAATTCTTTCCTTGGGCATATGGGAATGTCCTCTTGCCTTGGACTGTGGGACACTCATATTGCAGAAGCAGATGGACTGTGAATCTCCCTTTCTCTCTCTCTCTCTCTCTCATTTTTTTTCCTTTTTTTGTGCATGTGAGGCAAGTTCTCTACCAACTGAGCTAAGTCACCAGCCCCCAGGTAAAGTGTGAATCTGATTGATTATAAGCACTGATTTTAATGTTTTGTAAATAAAAAAGTGATGTCAGCATATTATTTCAATTGGGTAAAAATGATTGATCACATTGAATAAATGAAAATATGAAAATTTACTTGGTTGTTAATAACATTCTGGTTTAATGCTAAAATTTCATGAAATGTTAAACAGTTTACTTTGGATTTGAAATGTCCTCAGATGCCAATAATATTTAGTTTATTAATGTGTTTTAATTTTTTAGTTCCATGTCCTGGCCCATCATGTCATTTCATAATTTGTTTTTTCAATGTCCTTTTACAGCTCCAAATCTGACATCTGGGAGGATTCTCCACTCCATCATGTTTATTGTTTTCATTCCTACTCAAGTTGTCCTTCTTATTTTGGGTGCAGAACCTCCAACTCTGTGGTCTTGGGACTTATAGGACCATGTGTGAGGATTCAAGAGGGCTTGGGGTGGCCATGCCTCCTCAGAGGCTACGTGGAGTGAGGCTACTCAGCAGTGAGGCTGTAACTGAGGCAGGCTGGTGGCCCTTCCCCACTCCAACATGCACCTTGGAATAGCAGCCTTGGCAGGGTGGGGGCAGCCCCACTTCCCAGGGGATCTTGCTTCTCCCTCCCCTCCCTGCTAACTCAGAGCCTGCTGCAGTCCTGGCAGTCCTGGGACAATGGTGTCCAGGGTCCTGGTCACACTGACCCTAGCTGAGAGCCTGACCCCTGGCTTGAAGGGGGCCCTGCAGGGCTCCCAGGAGTGGGTTCTTTGCTGCCTTCTGGCTGTGGCTGCTGAGCCAGGTCCTGAGCTCTGGTGTGGGCAGTGCTGTCTGAGCCTAAGGGCCAAGGTGGCTGCAGCTCAGGCCTGATCTGGTCATGGGGAAGGAAACTGGCCCCAAGGTTGTCACTTCTCTTTTTCTCCCTGTCTTTTTTTACCTTTTCTTCAATCTTCTTTCCTCCCTCCCTTCGTCCCTTCATTTCCACAATTTTTTCTTTATTTTGTTGTGTTTTTCTAGCTTTTAAATTGTTAAAAAAATTCTTGATATTAGGTGTCACTTCTGAAAAACTCAACACAAATGTATTTCCTATGATTGCTAAACTTCATCTATCTATATCTATCTATCTATCTATATCTATCTATCTATCTATCTATCTATCTATCTATCTATCTATCTATCTATCTATGTATTTATCTATCTACCAATCTATCTGGTATTTCAGCCTGTATATATAGCCTATCATTTCTGTAAATGTCAATGTATTGAAATATATTTCCTCACATTTCTGAAATCAATCTCTCTCTCTCTCTTTGTATATGTATGTGTATATATATATATATATATATATATATATATATATAGTATTTCAATTTATGTACTTAGCCTGTCATTTCTGTACAATTAAACCCATAAATATCACTTTGATTTAAACTAAGCCCCTCCTTCCATCATTGAGTAGATTGGATTCTTTGAACTTCTATGTTTTGTTCTGTGTTTTCTGTTCACCAAACTATACTTTCTGGTATTTTTATGTCTTAAATGCTATCAAATACTCCCCTCAACCCTGCAGTACATGTTTTTTTGCTTTCTTATTTGCTAATGGCTTTGCAAGGCTCCTGAAGGTCCAGCCCTGCTGCCCACAGTTTATACATGAGGACTTTACAATGAGACCTGAGTTCAAAGACAGACAGGCACAGCAGGATGTTGTCTCAGACACAGGTGTTCATGTTCCTGTGGCTCTGGGCCTTTGGTGAGAGATTTAAGTGCTGGATATCTTCATATTATTAGATTTCTAGGGCTTGCAGGCTAATTTTAAGATATAGTGAGAAAAAATGACTACTTCCCATATGGACGTATTAGTGTGCTGAATTTTAATACTAATTGAAAGTGAATATCAAATGAAATGTTCCAATGCATATGTGAAAAATTTATGTGTGTGTGTGTGAGAGTGTGAGAGTGTGTGTGTGTGTGTGTGAGAGAGAGAGAGAGAGAGAGAGAGAGAGAGAGAGAGAGAGAGAGAAAGAGAGAAAGAGAGAGAGAGAGAAAGAGATTTAGTTCATGGTCCATCCCTAGGTTATTCTGACCAAAGGTGCCTGTGAGGACATGGTGGTGTCCCAGTCTCCAGGCCCTCTGGCTGTGTCTGCAGGAGACATGGTCACCATCAGCTGCAAGTCCAGCCAGAATCTCTTATCCAATCAGAAGATCTACGTGGCCTGACACCAGCAGAAGCCAGGACAAGTCCCAGGTGGCTATTCTACTCGGCGTCCACCCAGGGAGCTGGGGTCCCTGGAGGTTCATGGGCAGTGGGTCAGGCACAGACTTCACTGCCCATCAGCAGTCCCAGGCTGAGAACGTGCTAATTGTTCCTGCAGCAGCACTATAGTGCTCCTCCCAAGAGCCTAAGCCTCAGACACAAGCCTCCCCCAGGCTGAGGGTCAGGGAGACCTTTGCTGTCCTGGCTGCTTCCCCCTCCCACAGCCCTGAGCTCTCCTGCCTCCTCTCCTGACAGGTCACAGGTTTTGATTCATTCCTTGGGGGATGTTCAGGGCCTAGTAGAAATTCAGGAAATGGGCCTGTTGGGGTTGTTTATTTATTTAACGGGAGTCATCAAGCACAAGCGCTGGGCAGGTCTCCTGAGGACAGTACAGAATTTTCATGTTACATGAACCTATTTCATGGACAGATCACATGACTCAGCCAATAATAGTCTTCACCCTCACAGAAGAACCTAGTGACTTTCACACACTGGGGAGTGATTCTCCTCATTCTTCCTCCAATCTGGACCTTAACATTTTGATTCCTTATCTTCCTGGCTCCTTCTTGACCTGTAATCATCTTCCATTTGCTTCCTTCAAGTAACGCCTCACCCTGCCTTGGTTTTCACAACCCTTGACATCTGTCTGTCTCTCTCTCCCTCTTTCTCCCTTCCTCAGACATTGCATGTCAGAGGAGCCTTTCTGGTGAGGTTCACTCTAAGTGGTTCCTGCTCTGCTCCCTCTTCTGACCCTGGCCCCTTCTCCTCATTTCTATCAGCTGTTCTCATCATTTTCTTTTAATTTCTGTAATTTATTACAAAATTGAAAACAAACAAAGACGTGGGGCAAAGCTAAGTGACCACTGCAGTTCAAGGCCTTTGGCTCCTAGTGAGGATCTTCCCATAATCCACAGGTTCTCCTGACCTCAGCTGTGATCATTCTCCCACAGGCCATTCTCTAGTTTCTTAGCTCTGTC
Source organism: Marmota monax (assembly GCF_021218885.2). Taxonomy (NCBI): domain Eukaryota; kingdom Metazoa; phylum Chordata; class Mammalia; order Rodentia; family Sciuridae; genus Marmota; species Marmota monax. The sequence continues at coordinate 104,208 of NW_026693173.1, forward strand.
ACTCTAGACAAAGTGATGGCATATTTCTGACCTTTCCTCATCTTGTGTCCACTCTCTATTCAGGTCCATTCCTGAGCAGTTGTGTCTGATGTTGTGATAGGAGGAGGTGGTGCTGAAGTCCCCACCACCTTGAGTGTTAAGACAGAATTTGATCTATGTGCACCCGCAGGGCACCAGTGCACCACCTTGCAAGCCTAGAGTGACCTCTCCACCTCTGATTGTTCCCAGATGGTGGTGGGCTCTCCAGGGTGAGAGGCAGGGAGAGTGGAGTGTTCACCTCACTGTATCCTGCTGGGTCCTGGAATAATAAGGGAGAAGCACAAGACTGAGGTCAAGCACTAGCAGCCATTTCTATGATTGTCCTCTATTAATGATTGCCAGCTAAGTCATCTGTATGAGTTTGTGATTAGGTTTGAATCCCAATTTCACAAAGAGCAGCATTAGCAAGAACAAGGGGACCTCTAGAAGTTTCCTACACTATTGCCCTCCCTGTGCCAGAGTCCTGCCCAGGGCCCAGGTCCTGCTCTTCCTGCAGTGTCCACGTCCATCTTGTTTTGTCAGATGGAGCCTGGACACCTGTGTGTTGTCCACCACATGCCAGGCAAGGCTGCTGCAGCTGACAGGGCCATGCATGGGTTTTCCCTTAGTTGTGGCTTACACAGTTGTGTTCCACAGCCCTCAGCTGCACCCGTTTCCCTTTTCCTTCCTCCTTCCCTCCCTCCCTTCCTTCCTCCCTTGATTTCTTTCCATCTGTACAGTGGATTAAACTCAGGGTTATTTACCACTGAGCTCTGTTGCAGCACTTTTTGTTTGTTTGTTTGTTTGTTTATTTATTTATTTATTTAGAGACATGGTCTCAGTCTGTTGCTGAGGTTGGCCTCAATCCTGATCCACTCCTGCCTCTGCCTCTGTTGTAATGTGGATTGCACACATGAACCACCATGGCTAGCATTGTACTAGCTTTCTAATTATTCACAACAAATTAACACACTCCCAGTGATCTCACAATTTCTGAGGGAGAGGAGTTGGGCTGACCTAGAGTGGGCTGTATCCTCAGCTTCTCATTGGCTGCAATCAAGGTGTGTTTTCAGCTGCATGTTCATCTGGAGACTTGAAGAATCTGCTTCCAAGGACACTAAGGGTTTTGGCAGAATTAGGTTCTTGAGTCTTGTGTGCTTGAGCATGCTGGGCTATTGGTGGCTGTTGGTTAGAGGCTATTGTTGGACCCTGTAGGCCACCCGAATGTCCTACCATCTGGGCTGCTCAGTAAAGAGACCAGTATAAAGAATCTTTCCATCAGAGTGAGAGGCCAACTCCCTTTTAAGGGCTCTGATGTGAATAAATCAGGCCCACCCAGAATAATCTACTTTTGACTGACTTAAAATGAATTCCCTTGGCATGTTAATTGTATCTACGTAATAATCCCTTCACCTTTCCAATATTTCCTGAACCAAAAGTAAATCTCATGTTCTGTCCACTGAGCCCATATCTCGGGATTAGTGAGTGTGAATACCAGCTAGTAGGTGTCTTGAGGAGGCAAGATTTCTTATCATTTTGATATTTTAAAGAACTATTTCTCCAAAATATTCCCTGTGAGAAGACCATTAAGAATGGAAGCTCCTTAGGTGAAGAGCATCAGAAATATACCTTCCGGTGATTTCTAACCCCATTTCCCAGGTCCTCGTGTTTCTCAGATTCTTCTAAAGTGAGACAAAATTCAGGTTTTCTATTTCTTTATGGACAAATGTAACCATATGAAGGAACAAATAATGTAAACATAGGGCTCTCAATCTTTTTAATACTAAAGAAAGAAGAAAAGTTTAAAATCAGTAGCCCAGTTTCTCTTTCAGCAAATTAATATCTAAAAAGCTGAGCAAACCCAAATCAAGCTGAATTAAAGAAGTCAAATTATAAACACCAAATCCTAAAAGAGGTTCTCAAGATGGTGGATCAGAGGAAGACGGCACTGTCCACCGGCCCTTCAGCTCAGGACTGTCAATGGGAAGCTGTAGCTTCCCATGGGGTCTCTGCCTCAGAGCTGCTCTGGGAGCCGCACATCCACTGTGAGCACTCTGCATCCTACAGGACCCTGTACTGGGAGACACAAGCTGAGAGCTGCTGCAACCTGCTTTGCTTAACTTTTCCTGAACTTCATGATCTTACCACTTTTGGAGAGCTCACAAAGCTGTTTTGTAGATGTCTGTCAATTAGGACGTTTGTCTACCACTTATGGTAGAAGTTAGCTGCAGCATCTCTGGCAGGAATATCTAGAAATGATGCTCTTCTGTTTGGGTTTCCTAGTGGGTGGTGCCTGATTTCAATCTGTCTCACTACTGCAGATGTTCACATTGATTTCTGGGTTAAAGGAATGTTCCAGACTTCTATCCTGTAGTTCCTCCTTAGCCATTTGAAATGTGCATGAGGCTGGGGGTGTGACCGAGTGGCAGAGCACTTACCTAGCATACCCAAGGTTCTTGCTGTGGTCCATCTCCAACAATAGAGCTCAAAAAGAGTCGACATGAAATTATTGAAAAATTCCTCTATCCTTTATAGATACCCCATTCCTCATCAAACTATCAGTATCAGGCTGAACTCATGGAAAATCTTTTGTTTAATGGGTTAGTTTGTCATAATTACAAATTTTGATTCTGAAGATTATACAGAGCTGACCAGTGAGAGGCTCCTTCCTGGTAGTTTCTCTTTACTTTTGCAAGGGTCTCATTATTTTTGGAGGACTTCTTGGGTTCCCAACTCAAGGTGGTGCAGCAGGTTCTTATCATAATATTCCTTTAGTGGTAAATAAATCTGGGCACTGTGAGTGCTTGTTCAGAGCATGGGCTATTGTGCCTGGGTTAAAGAGAATGTGTAAATAACTCTCTTAATCAACCCCTCTATGGACCTCAACATCTATCATCTCCTGATATATCTGCATGCACACTCTTATCTATTGCTATAAATAATTCTGAGATTATTCTGATATTTCTGATTCTAGTCAAAATCATGTTTGTCCTAGTGATGTCCCTTTTTGTTTGGGATCCCTTCCACCTACAGTGAGAATTGTGTCTCTGATTGTCTCTGGTACATTGTTTCCCACCAACATTCCTCTGACTGAAAGCAATCTCTTGATATTGGCCTGCCCTCCATTAGACAGCTTCATGCCCACTCATGAACGTACCCTGATCCTGCTCTGATACCCCTTGTCAGGGAACAACCGTCTTTACACACAGGTATGGATGCTGTGTCAGTTGCCTTTTGTCACTGAAAAAACCTGGGGGGTAAAACACTTTAGAGGAGGGAAGAGTTACTCTGGGTCATGGTTTCAGTCTATGATCAGCTGGCTCTAAGCCAGAAGTATCATGGTGGAAGGGCTGGGTGGAGGAAAGGTGCTCAGCCATGAGTCCAGGGAGGTATGAGCAAAGTCTCGGGTAAAAAAATGATTGTGTTAATTCATTCTATTTACTCATTTTACCTTGTATATACAGTATAAAATACCATGATATATTTAGTAAATAAACAAAGTTGTATTTGTCAATGAAAGAAATCATCGTATCACACCAAATTAAAAATAGAAAAATAGAAAAAAGCACCCTCCAGTGTACAATCTCAGTGACCTCCTCCTTCCCACTAGGTTCTACCACCCAAAAATCATTTAAATCATTCGCCCATCAAATGGATGAGTACCGTAATGAGGTCTTCACCCTGTGAGACTTTGGGGGACCCTTCATATGTAAACTGTAACCAAATCCCTTCTTCCACTGCCTAAGTCCCCCACCTGCACACTGGGGCCACACTGCAGTGTGTCTTTCTCACTGTGCTCCACATTTGACCTGCACAGGGCCTGCACAAACACCATCTGCATGAGAGGACACCCTCCTCCCTTTGTCCCGTCCACCACCCAGGTGTCCTCTTTTGCTGCAGTAGTGTGGAGGATGTTCCAGCCCAGTCCTCTGACATACCTTTATCCTCACCAAGAATGTGCCCCAGCCTTGCACCAGTCTCTGGGGACAGTGTTCTCTTAGGACCTGGGTGAAATTTGGTGACAGAATAAAGACAGGTTAGGAAACATGGTAGACTCAGGACAGAGGAGCAGCTGGTCTAGGGAGAAATTTAGCTTCTGAAGCCAAAGCTCAGGTGGAGCTGGGGAGGGGCATAAGCAATAATGAGAGGATCTCAGGGAACACATGGCCTGATGGGTGACGCAGCCTGCAGACAGGGAGGGAGCTGACCTTTCAAATGTGGAATGGCCAACTCCTGATCTTGGCAGCCAAGGTCAGAGGATGTGTTGGAGCCTTCAGAGTAGAACAGGACCAGAGCTCAGCTGGGATGAAGGGACAGCACAGGCACATGGTCAATGTCCTTCCTTCCTTACCAATCATGGTGCCTGCACTTGGTGTATTTGTCCCTTTCTGTTGCTTGATACACCACAGCTCATCACCCATGATTCAATTTTTTATGAGGATGAAAAACTGGTAAATTTTGATAATTGTTTAAAGTTAGCTTAGAAATTGTATGAAAAAAAATGGGGTCAATGACTGGTTATTCTTGCTTGAGAGTCTTGTACCTAGCATTTTGCAGACATTATTCTATTTCCTTCTGCCTCCATATTTTTTTCTGAGAATCTCTGATAGCCATATGGAAGTTCCGTTGGATGTTGTGAGCTGCTTTTCTCTTGTGGCTTTCAAAACTATCTCTGTCTGTAAATTTTCATAATTTGTCCATAATGTATTTTAGTGAGACCATCTTTAGGTTAGGACTGTTTGGGACTTTCAAGCATAGTTAATCTGAATGTCCATATTTCTCCTATCATCTGTGAAATTTTCAAGAATTATTACTTTTTAACAATCATTTTTTTCTGCATTAAACTTCTCCTATTTTTATGGAATACATATAGATCATTTGTTGTTTTTTTTTTTTTTGACCCTGTCACATACATCCAGCATGTTTTATTCATTCCATTTGTTTCTTTTTCTGTATTCTCTTATGAGGGGATAGTTTCATACTCTAATGCCCAAGTGTTTTCTACTACAGGGTGAAGTCTGCTTTTGAGCTCTTTATAGCATTTTCTCATCTCATTCAGTATCTTTTTCAGATCTAGAATTTCTGTTTGAAGGGAAAATTAATACAACCATAACATTTTCTTTGTAGCAAGATAGATTTATAGATGTCAGAACAAAAGTGAGTTTGAGCAGCCTGAAATGATTTGAGGCATGCCAAGGTAGGAGTGTGGATGGTGTGTGTTGTCACCATTTTGCTTGTTTCTCTTTCTTTTCTTTTTCTTTTTTCTTTGCAATGCTGGGCATGAAATCCAGGGCCTCATATATCCCAGGCAACACTCTACCACTGATCTACATCCCACTCTTGGCTCATAACTGAAATTCCAGGAATGTGGCTGGGCAGACTTAGATTTCATGGATCTGTCCTACTTATATCTTGAGCAATTAGACAAATCAAGAGAGGAGAGACATTCTGGCCCTGCCCTGCAAGTTTCCTAGAGAAGGACCATGACAGTGTTGTGGGGAGAGGAAGGAAGAAGATAATCTGACATGTAGCCTTAACTGTGGAGAAACAGAGAGTCAGAGACCTGGGATCCAATGAAAAATCCCCTCAGCACAGCCCTCAGGTTCCCCAAAACTAGAAGGGATTTTATTTATTTACGTCCCACTGAGCTGAGATAAAGAAATGTGAAGCCCCATCTTAAAGCATCTGAAGAGATATATTCAGAGTATTTAAAATACTTCTTTCATGCTGGGCCTCTTGTCTCCTGCTTTTTGCTGGACTCAGGACTGGAGAAGGAGGATGGACACAACATTAGCCCTTGACATCTGGTTTAGACCTCAACTCTGCCTGACATCAGCGAGTGTCCTGGGTGGACATTTCTTCTCTGGCCTCTTCCCGGGTTCCCAGGAGTGACAGTTGGTTTCTGGGCTTCTCTCTGAGTGTGAGAGTCTGTGTTATGAGGTAGACAGGTGGCTGAGCTGTCTTCCTGGAGCTGCAGGACATCAGTGTGGAGAGCAGAGGGCACAGATCCTGTGGACACAGGCATGGCTCACCTCAGGTTCCTCTCACTGAATTCTCTGCTAGGATGTTCCATTCTTCCCCCAACAGAGGTTGATGTGCACCTGCAAATAAACTCAACAGAACCTCATCCCTGGAAAGCTGATCTAGTTTTCAAGCATAAATTTAATTTCACACTTTTACCTATTAAGATAGCCTCATTATAGGAAATGAACAAGACCCTGTGGTCTCTTGCTGCTGCCATTCAAGCTTTCTTTTGTGCATTCAGAGCACTCAGGGAGGGTAGATGTCACCACTGCCCATGTCACAACAGGCAACACAGAATATTGCTCAGGCTGTTTCCTCCAGGGCCAGGCAAGTACAGCTGCACGTAGTGTTTCAGGGACCCAGGCTGAGGAGGCTCCATCCCCTTCTGTTTTCACCCTGTGGATCCCATGGTCTCTAGCTGCTGTGGGATAGGATCCCTGGAAAGGGAAATACTTATTGAAGGTTATTTTTACCTTTTACAGAAAAGTCTTTTCTTAAAAAGAAACAACATCACTGTTTCCAAGGTCACACAGTAGAAGAGATATTGAAGAACAACTCTGTGTTTTGCCAGCAAAAACTATAAGGTGCTAATAACATCGTGTATGGTAGGTCCTTCAGTGTGCATGCTCACCCAGGGAAGCACTGTTGCTCTTTACAGCCAACAGAAATTAGAGTCTTGCCAATCTTTTTAGAATTTTTTACTATTTCTCTGCATGCTTTGTGTATTTCAGTGTGAGATATTGCACCAAGTAATTTCAAGCATTACCATTTTATTCTCACTCCTCTTTTGTGAGAGAGAAATCAAGTGGGGCTTCCCAGCTGGTTCTGGCTTAAGGTTTGTCTCCAGGTGTTGTGGGCTGTTAATCACAAGGGAAGCTATGGAAGGACTTCTCTGAGGGTCTTCAGGTGTCACCCCAGTTGGGAGTCCCCCCGGCTCCAAAGACTAACTTCCCCATCCCCGATGAGAAGAGCCTTCCCATGGTGAGCCCTGCTGGCTCACATGATCCTTACCCACCAATCAGAAATCACCCCATGCCAACTGTCAAACCATTCAACCATTTAACTCTCATAACGGTAAAACCACCCCGGCTCTATAAATACGCAGAGCTGTTCCTCAATTAACGAGCATTTTCTCTGAGGACGAGCCTTGTTCCTTCTTTCATTGGTGTCAAAATCTGGGAGGGGGAATGCATTGCTGCTGGAGGGCCCCCTCTCTCAAGGCTTGCCAGCCTTGTCCACTCATTGGACCACTGCAACTACTCACACAGCACCTGCTCTTCAGTAGGTGGGTTCCCCTATCGGGTATCCAATTTCAGATGGGCTACGCAGGGGTTTTGGCTGTGATCATCCGGCAAACCTCTAACGCCCAATCTGGAGGAGAGAACACACCCCACCACGACCTTCACAGTCATGGTGGAATCTCTGGAACCCGGTTCATGAGCAGGAGGTCCTGAGGGGTGGAAGAATAGGCACTCCCCTCTCTCTCTTTTAACCACTCTTGTCCCCTCCTGACCTATGGGGGCCTTTCTTCCTTCCCTGCATACTACCCCTTATTAAATTCTACACACAAGATTGGCCTTACTATGATTTGGAGAATCAAAGCCAATGGCTCCCAAGAGGATCCCTAGATCCCGCAATTCTCAGAGATCTGTTTAACTTCTGTGAGTGCTTGAAAAAGTGGAAGGAGATCCCCTATATTGAGGCTTTTCCTTTTCTTCATTCTCACCCCAACCTATCTGGCAGATGAACCCCCTCCCTATTGACCTCCCCATTGGCTCCATCCAGCCCCTCAGGTGCTCCCCCTGACTCGGCCGACACCTTTAGTACCCCCCAAACTAGGTCTCACTCCCTATTCCCACAAACCATGCCTCCCTTAAGAGAGGTTGCTGGACCTGAGGGCATTATCCAGGTACATGTCCCACTCTCTATGAATGACCTCATGCAACTCTAGCTAATAAGGTTGGGCTCATTCACATAGAAGAGAGTTTCAATGGGTCCTCCAGGCTTTTAATCTCACTTATATGTTATTGGCTAATACTCTCCTTCTTGAGGAACTTACCAGAGTCTGGGAACTTGCCAGAGCCCATGCAGATGAAACTCACCGAGTTAATTCCAATCACCCTCTGGGGCCACTTGCTGCCCCAGAAACTCCTGACTGGGATTATACACAAACTGGCATACAGAGTAGGGGCCGATTCTCCCATGTATTATTTCTGGGCTCAAAAAAGCAGCACAAAAGGCTGTCAATTTCCAAAAATTACAAGAGACCCCATCCGAATTTCTGAATTGGCTTATGAAAGCCCTTTAGCAGTAACCTAGATCCCGAAACCCCAGAGGGCCGTCATGTCCTTATGACATATTTCCTCTCACAGAGCTACCCTGACATCTGGGCCAAACTAAGAAAGCTTGAACAAGGCCCTGCCACCTCCCAGACTGAGAAATTTCAGATGCTCGCCCTGGCCCTGCAGGGTGCTTCCTCGGGTTGCCACCCATCACTGCAGATCAACCCCCCCCCCCCCCCCGGGCGCCTGCTTCAAGTTTGGCAAAGAGGGACATTGGGCCAGGGCATGCCCAGCACCATTTACTCCACATACCCCATGCCCTAAATGTCAAAACAAGGTCATTGGGGCTCTGACTGTCCTAGATCTCATAGGAGGCCTATGGCCAGGGAACCTTCTGACTTTCTGGGCATGGCAATCAATTGACGGAGCCTTGGGTCCTTGTCCAAGGCCATAACGAGACAGGAACCCAGGGTGCCGATTCAGGTGGATAGGCACAAGGTTGATTTTCTCCTTGACATCAGGGCTACCTTCTCAGGCCTGACAGAATTCTGGGGGCAAACAGTGCCGTCCACCTCTCCTATTGTCAGGGTAAGAGGAAAGACCATCTATCCAAAAAAGACTCCCCTATTAATCTGTTCCATAGACAACTTCCCATTCTCTCAGATGTTCCTAGTTATGCACCAATGTCCAGTTCCTTTGCTCGGGCGAGATATTCTTTCTAAATTCAATACAACAATCAACATACACCTCCTGGCATTAGTCAGGCCCCAGAATCAGCCTGTTCATCTTTTCTGGCTCTTTTGGCAGACTGGCCATTCTGCTCCACTTGTGAGGCTGACATGAAACACCATACTAAAAAGGACCCCTTACCTATGAACCTGGTTGACCTGATTGTATGGGATACCCACACCCCCTCCACCGTTTTCTGCCCACCCAGTTAACATTCATCTCAAAGATCCCAACACCTTCCCCAATCAGGCTCAATACCCACTGTCCACAAAAGCTCTTCTGGGCCTACAACTTATTACTCAGGTCCTTCTTAGCAAGGGGTACCTCCGTCCTGCTCATTCCCCTTACAATACTCCCATACTAGCGGTAGAAAAGCCCAATGGGTCCTATCACTTAGTTCAAGGACCTACGACTCATCAACACCTCCATTAAGCCCATACATCTTTTGGTTCCCAACCCATACACCCTGCTGTCTCAGATCCCCCACACTACCACCCACTTCTCCGTCATAGATTTAAAGGATATCTTTTTGCCTCTAACCTGGACTGTCCTTCCTCAGGGATTTTGAGATAGTCCACACCTCTTTGGACAAACCTTGGCCTCTGACCTCCAATCTTTTCACCCCCAGTGCCCCGAATCCACCCTCTTGAAATATGTTGATTGTCCAGCAAATCTCTTTGCCCATCTGCAGGGAGGAAAGCACCCCACCACAGCCTTTAAGGCTACAGTGGCCCTCAGCGACTCCTTCCTTGGGCAGATTCCTAAAGTCCTAGTCTTCTCACTTTTAAGACTCAGCCACTAGAGAGATGCTTACCCTCCCCTTCCTCTCTCTTGCCCTGTCTCTCCCCTCTTTCCAGCCCCAGGAATATCTGGCCTCTCCAGGAGGGTTCCCAAAGAGCCTTGGCCAAGGTCTCCCACAGCTCCAGCTCTGTCCAGGATGAGAGCTTCGACTGTCAGGATTCGGTGACGATTAATCTCTGCAGCTTGAACTTGCCACTTAGGCACTCCTGATTTTTTGGCTCTAGTAGGATGACCCTTTTGCCAATAAATCAGTTTCCTCCTTCTCTGCACTGTCCTGCTTACATGGGTAATGTGTCCTCTCTGCCAGTCGACTGTCCCCTACAATGCCTCTTGGATCAAATATAGCACCCAGGCCTGGCCTACTTATCGCTTAGACAACCAAAGCAGATGGCCCCTTTTTGGGTCCCTGGGTCCCTCCATTCTAAGGGATCTCTATAATTACTGTGAGTGTCCAAAAAAAATTGTTCATTCTTTCATCCCCTGTGTTGTCCAGCTGAGGCTGCCGTTGGCAAGGTCTGGGGTTCTCACTGTGGCCCTGCCTTGGGATGCCTGGGGGTCCTCAGCAGGCCTCCTCTAGCTTTCTCTGGAGCAGTTCTCTTCTGAGAGTGGTCAGCAGGCAGGAGTCTCAGTGTCCTGGCCTCTGGAGTCATTCACTGCCACTTCCTGGTCCTGGATTGGTAACAGGCCAGCCCTGTCCTGTGTGGAGGGGAGAGTGTTGAACAGCTGGAGGGAACTCAGGAGGCAGGACACTGGGGCCTCCTTGTGGCTGAGTCTGTACCTGACTCTCCCCCTGGGGGTCTCCTGCCTGGAGGATTCTCCCAGCTTTCCAAGCAGCAGGATTCTGCAGGAAATAGTTGTCAACTCTGCTGTCCTCAAACATTTTACTGTCATAAGTTACACACCCCAGGGTGCCTCCTTATAATTTTGAGGACAGGTTCCATTAGCTATCACAGATATTCAAATACGAAAAGAAACTTTTTAAAATTCATTCCTGTTTTCCATCTTTGTACAAGTGAGACCTTCATCTACTGCCACCCACCTTTGCCTGGACGTGTCATGTGGGCATTTCCTGTCCTGTGCAAAGAACGAGAATGTGTTCTCCAGATTCTGTGTGAAAAGGTTTTTACATTTTCCTCAATCTCAAAATCTCAATTTTCTAGCTACAGAAACATGGGTTGAAAGTTATTTTGTAGTATTTGAAGATGTTATTTCTGTCCCTTTTCTTTCACTGCCTCCCTCCCTCCCTCCCCTCCCGGCCCCCCTTCTCCCTCTCCTCTCTTCTTCATATGATGTGTTATTTTGCAGCACGTTTTATTATTTTACCAGCATTATTAGTCTATATTCATTAGCTTAACATTTTTTTTTAGTAACGAATCCACTCCGAGTTATACTTGAGGTAAAACAGAAGGTCTTCATTAAATCATCTCCTTTTTTCATCTTTCTTTCTTTCTTTTTTTTTTACAGATTTGGTTTGTGCTCAGAACCCACCATAGGGAAGCAATGTGCTACCCTATCTGCTGAGGGCTTTGCACAGGCCCTGCACCATCCCAGCTGCCATCTTTTTAACCTGAGCTGAATCAGGCAGGTATGGGAAGCAAGATGATGTCCCAGACACTGGTGTGCATGTTTCTGTGGCTCTGGGCTTTAAAGGCTTCATAATTACAATTTTGTAGAGTTCAAAAGAAATTAAAACATGTGCTAGGCAATTATGGTGAATTCCAATATGGGCCTAATTATGAGCTGATCTCACATCCCTGGAGAATAGATTTTAAATGATATTTCAGAATATATTTATGAAATATGTGCATGCGTGTGTGTGAATGTGTGTGTGTGTGTGTGTGTGTGTGTGTGAGAGAGAGAGAGAGAGAGAGAGAGAGAGAGAGAGAGAGAGAGAGAAAGATATCAGGGTCCATTCCTGATTTTCCTGATTGAGGGTGCCTTTGGGGACAAGGTGAGACCCAGTCTCCAGGCTCCCTGGCTGTGTCTGCAGGAGACATGGTCACCATCAGCTGCAAGTCTAGCCAGAGTCTTTTATCCAACCACAAGGACTACATGGCCTGGCCCAGGAGAACCCAGGACAGGCTCCCAGGCTCCTCTTCTGGGCATCCACATGGACAGCTTGAATCCCATGCAGCTTCAGGGGCAGTGGGTCAGGGGCAGATTTTAGTCTCCCCAGCAGCAGCCCCAGGTTGAGGATTGTTCCAGCAGCAGCACTGCAGTGCTCCTCCCAAGAGCCTCAGCCTCAGACACAAGCCTCCACCAGGCTGAGGGTCAGGGAGCCTTTGCTCAGCTGCTTCCTCCTCACAGGGCTCTGGGCTTTCCTGCTTCCTCTCCCCTCACAGGCCATATTTTTTGATTGATTTCTTGAAGGATTTACAGGGCCCAGGAAAAAATCAAGAATGGAACCTTTATTGACCATGTAACTTCTTGTTCATCTCATGGGAGTCACCAAGCCCAAGGCTGGGCAGGACTCCTGGGGACAGTACAAGAGTTTTCAGGTGACAGGAATCTGCATGTTTCCATGGACAGATCACATGACTGAGCAAACATTAGTCTTCACCTCAAAGGGAAATCTGGTAACTTCCACACTCTGATGACTAGTACTTCCCTGTGCCTCATCCAATATAGAAGGTACCAATTTTTATTCTTTGTCCTCCTGGCCTCCTTCATGACATGCAATCTCCTTCTACCTGGGTCCCTCCAGTATGCGAGTCTTCACCCAGCAGTTCAACAACCCTCATATAGAGACAGACTCTCTCTCTCTCTCTCTCTCTCTCTATATATATATATATATATATATATATATATATATATACCTCTCTCTATTATTACCTACCCCTCTGTTTTCATCCTTGGTCAGACTCTGTCTTCTGAGGAGCCTTTCTGGTGAGGTCCTCTGTAAGTGGTCCCCCCACTCTCCCTTCTCTTGTGATCCTCTGCTCTAACTTCTGTCAGCTGTTCTCATAGTTTCCTTTTTAGTTCCACAGTTTATTACAAAATTGCATAAAATAAATTTCTGGGACGAAGATGAATTTCCACTCAAGTTGAAGTCCTCTGATTCTTTACCAGAGTCCTGCCCAGGGCCCAGGTCCTGCTTCCTCTGCAGTGACCAGGCTCATCCTGTCTGCTCACTCAGAAGTTCCCTGGACACCTCTCTGTTGACCTCCACATGCCAGACCAGGCTGCTGCAGCTGACAGGGCCACTCATGGGTGTGGCCTGAGCTGTGGCCCAGGCAGTTATGGTCCACAGCCCTCAGCTGCACCTGTTCCCTGAGTACCCAGTGCCATCTTCTCACTGGGCAGAAAATCTGCTGTGCTGCTGCCCAGACCCAAGCTCATGTGGCAGCTGGGCCACCAGGCAGGGAGGTTTTTGTTGGGGGCTGCACCACTGTGTGAGGTAACTCTTTAGCTTGCCAGCAGTAATACACCCCAGCATCCTCAGGCTCCACCCTGCTGATTGTCAGTGTGAACTCTGTCCCTGAACCACTGCCACTGAACCTGTCTGGGACCCCAGTGTCCCTGTTGGAAACCTGATATATTAGGCGCTTTGGAGCCTGGCCTGGCTTGTGCACCAACCAATACAAATATGTCTTTCCATCACTGTGTAGGAGGCTCTGACTGGCCCTGCAGGAGATAGAGGCTGACTGTCCAGGGGTGATGGGCTCAGAGAGAGGAGTCTGGGTCAGCACAATATCCCCAGTTGATCCTGAAATAATGACAAAAATGTAGGGTAAAGTCAAAGTAATAAGAGATATATGTATATTTTTCTTTCAAATAATTTATTATTTCAAATAAGTTATTTTTCAATTTATTCAACAAAAGTATTCAATTTTTAAAAAGGATGCAAACTTTCTAAGCTAGAGCAGCCTCTCTGGAATTCACCTACATCCTCCTCCTGTTTCTATATGGCAATATAACAGGGCCCAATCCTTGCCTCTTTTGAGTCTTCTGTGTCCCATTGATCAACCTCACATGTGTCATCCAGGAGGACAGATCTACACATCTTTCATGTGGATGTATCATAGATGGGAAGAATGGGGGCCCAGGGCTCCCCTCCCTCCCCCTTCTTCTTCCCAATCCCCTCTGTCCTCACCAGGGATCCAGAGCAGCAGCAGCCCCAGGAGCTGAGCAGGGAGCCTCATTTTGAGAAGCTGAGCTGAGGAGTCCTGATGAGTCAGGTTAGAGCTGAGCTTTTATGTCAGCCTTGCTGGAGGGTCCTCCCTAGGGAGCAGCATGCAAATGCCCTGGTGGGTGCTGGGTGGGGAGAGTGAGGGAGGGAACAGTCTCCTTGTGAGCCCAGGGACATTAGATGTCTTCTGTAGCTGGAGGAAATACAGTAGAGAAATAGCCCTGGGTGCCTATGGTCTGGGCAGGAGACCTCATCATGGAAGCCTTGCTCTGTGAGGGGTCATGGTGCCCAGGGCCAGCCCTCCTAAGTCAGCACAGACCAAAGAACATGCAGGTTATATGCACCTCAGACTCTGGGAGGGTATGGCTACCCTGCTGGCTCCCTCCCAGCTTAGGTGAAATCTTAGAATTCCCATCTCACAAGTATTGATCTTTGAATTTTCTTTCAGTGACAACATGCAGTTGAGGTAGTTCAAGATTTTCTAGTGTCTTCTGTTACCCAGAGAAATACAGAAGTGTCAGGGACAGTGTTAGATGTTATGTTTTCCTGGCCTAGTGCAGAAGAGCACAGCAGTGAAGAGAAGTTGGTGAGAAAGGAAAAACCTTTTTCAGTTGCAAAGCCAGTCAACCTGTTCAATGCAAGAGGAGAAGGGACATGTCCACCTGAGGCAGTGGGTGTGAGATTCCCCAGAGCTAGGTCTGGAAACTGGTGGACATCCTGTCCTAAGGATATCTATGTGCGGGACCCTCAGGGTCATTCATACACTACAAATGAGAAGAACCCCTTGAGGCCACTGGACAGAGTGGACAAAGAAGGATTCCATGTTTATTCTTTTTGAATGATAAATAAATCCTTCTCCATCTGATCCTCCTTTTCAGGGACCCTGGGCAGCAACATCCCAGCCTAAACTTCTAAAGGAGATTCCCTGTGTTAGTACAGGAATGAGTCCAGACTCTCCATGTCCCTCAGGGTCATTCCATTTGTTGGGCCAAGGGTGTCACTTTGAGGGTAGTCTGGGTCTACTGCTGAAGGACATTAGTATCAGACTTCCTCTCCTTAGCTGGGAGAGAGTGAGCCTGTGTTCTTTTGGACAAGAAAGCTGAGCTGCTTGCAGAGAGCCCAGGTCATCAGACACATCCTCTCCACAGTGTGAAGCCTTGGTGTTGGGCCCCAAGGATCAAAGTACACTGTCATGGCTCCTCCTGGTACCAATAAACCTCTGTGCTTTCCTCCTGTCCTGAATGTGCAGCTTCCCTGTGAACACAGGTGTGATTGCAGACTGGCATTTCTGGATTCTTGAGTCCTGGGTCTCTTGTGCCTTATCTGAATGAGCACAAGTATGTGAAATGAAGAAAATGAGTTGGAGCTGATTGGAGGGGAAATGAAGCAGATGTTGAGTTTGACAGGGTCCTGGGGGCAGGACAACTTGGTGGGTGGGGGAGACTAGCTGATCTTTCACAGTCTTTTCTTGAGGAATTGAGGACCTCCTCAAGCCTGGGTTTTGTGTTCATATGTTTTAGTATCAGCAGCCCCAGATGAAGTGTGAATCTGATTACAGGAATGTATATTAATGTTTTATAACTGATGAATTGATGTTACCATATTATTTCTATGATATAAAAAAATGGAAGATCACATTGACTAAGTGAAAACTTAATAAATATTTGGATGTTAATAATCTTTCTGCTTTAATGCTAAAATTTCATGGTAAATTATATAATTTGCTTGAATATGAAATACCCTCAGGTGTCCATAATATTTAGTTTATTCATGTGTTTTAATTTTTTCTAGTGCATGTCCTGGCCCATCATTTCATTTTTATGATTTGTTTTTTCAATATGCTTTCACAGCTCCAAATCTGACATCTGGGCAGAACTGTTTAACTGTATTATTTCTATTGTTTTTATTCCTACTGAAGTGATCCTTCTGATTTTGTGTGCAGAACCTCCGACTCTGTGGTCTTGGGCCTTAGAAGACCATGTGTGAGGATTCAATAGGACTTGGGGTGGCCTTTACTCCTCAGAGGCTCCATGTGGCTGCTCAGCAGTGAGACTGTAACTGAGACAGGCCGGTAACATTCCCCTCTCCAACATGTACCTTGGAATAGCAGCCTTCCCAGGGTGAGGGAAGCCCCATGTCCCAGGGGATCCTACTTCTCCCTCTCCCTCCCTGGTTACTCAGAGCCTGCTGCAGCCCTGGCAGTCCTGGGAGGATGGTGTCCAGGGTCCTGGTCACACTGACCCTAGCTGAAAGCCTGACCCCTGGCTTGAATGGGGCCCTGCAGGGCTCTCAGGAGTGGGTTCTGTGCTGTCTTCTGGCTGTGACTGCAGAGCCAGGTCCTGAGCCCTGGTGTGGGCAGTGCTGTCAGGGCCTCAGGGCCAAGGGGGCCACAGCTCAGGCCTGTCCTTGTCATGGGGGATAGAAACTGGCACCAAGGTTGTCACTTGTCTTTGTCTCCCTGTCTTTTTTTTACTCATTTCCTCCATATTCTTTCCTCCCTCCTTTCATCTCCTCTTTTTTTGTTTTTGTTTTTTTGTTGTTTTTTAAGAATTTTTAATATTATACAATAAATCTTGATGTTTGATATAACTTCTGCAAAACTAAACTCATTTAAATTCATTTCCTACCATTTCTGAACTCTATCTCCCTACTTATCTACCCATCAGTATTTCAGTCTGTGGACGTAGCCTACCATTTCTGTAAAAGTCCATGTATTAAAATATGTTTTCTCTTATTTCTGAAATCAATCTCTCTCTCTTTATCCCTCCCCTTCTCTCTCTCTCTCTTTCTCTCTCTCTCCCTTCTCCCTCTCATTGTTTCCTTTTTATTCCCATAATTTAACAAAATTGTAAAACAACAAAGTCCTGAGCCAAAGCTAAGTGTGCACTGCAGGTCAAGGCCTTTGGCTCCTGTTGAGGATCATTTCATACTCCACATGTTGTCCTGACCTCATCTCTGCTCATTCTCCCACAGGCCATTCTCTAGTTCCTTAGCTCTGTCACTCTAGAAAAAGGTGATGGTACATTCCTGACCTTTCGTCATCCTGTTTCCACTCTCTATTCAGGTCCATTCCTGGGCAGTTGTGTCTGATGTGGTGATGGGAGGAGGTGGTGCTCAAGTCCCCTCCACTTGAGTGTTAAGAAACAATTTGACCCATGTACACCTGCAGGGCACCAGGGCACCACCTTGCAAGCCTAGAGTGACCTCTTCACCTCTGATTGTTCCCAGATAGGGGTGGGCTCTGCAGGGTGAGTGGCAGGGAGAGTGGAGTGTGCACATCACTGTATCCTGCTGGGTCCTGGAATAATAAGGAAGAAGCACAAGACTGAGGTCAAGCACTAGCACCATTTCTATGATTGTCTTCTATAATGATTGCAGGTTAAGTCATCTCTATCAGTTTGTGGTTAGGTTTGAATCCCAGTTTCACAAAGAGCAGCATTAGCAAGAACAAGGGGGGGGGGCTCTAGAATTTTCCTACAACATCGCCCTCCCTGTGCCAGAGTCCTGCCCAGGGCCCAGGTCCTGCTCCTTCTGCAGTGTCCATGATCATCTTGTCCTGTCAGATGGAGCCTAGACACCTCTGTGCTTGTCTTCCACACACCAGGCCAGGCTGCTGCAGCTGACAGGGCCATGCATGTGTTTTCCCTGAGCTGTGGCTGACACAGTTGTGGTCCACAGCCTACAGCTGCACCCATTTCCCTTTTCCTTCCTTCCTTCCTCCCTCCCTCCCTTCCTTCCTTCCTCCCTCCCTCCCTCCCTCCCTCTCTTTCTCCCTCCCTCTCTTGCTTTCTTTCCATCTGCACAGTGGATTAAACACAGGGTTCTTTACCCCTGAGCTCTGTTGCAGTATTTTTTATTTATTTATTTATTTGGAGACATGGTCTCACTCTGTTGCTGAGGGTGGCCTCAATCGTGATCCACTCCTGCCTCAATCTCTATTATAACTTGGATTGCACACATGAACCACCATGGCTGGCATTGTACTAATTTTCTAATTATTCACAACAAATTAGCACACTCCCTGGTGATCTCACAATTTCTGTGGGAGTGGAGTTGGGCCGACCTAGACTGGGTCCTATCCTCAGCTTCTCATTGGCTGCAATCAAGGTGTTTTCTAAGCTGCATCCTCCTCTGCAAACTTGAAGAATCTGCTTCCAAGGACACCAAGGTTGTTGGCAGAATTAAGTTCTTCGGTCTTGTGTGGTTGATGATGCTGAGTTATTGGTGGCTGTTGGTCAGAGGCAATTGTAGAACCCTGAAGGACACCAGAAGTTCCTACCATATGGGCAGCTCAGTAATGAGACCAGTATAAAGAATCCTTCCACCAGAGTGAGAGGCTGACTCCCTTTTAAGGGCTCTGATGTGAATCAATCAGGCCAACCAAGAATAATCTCCTTTTGACTGATTTAAAATGAACTGCCTTGGCATGTTAATTGTGTCTGCATAAAAATCTCTTCACCTTTCCAATATTTCCTGAACAAAAAGCAAACCTCATATTCTGTCCACTGTGCCCATATCTCGGTATTAGTGAGTGTGAACACCAGCTAGTAGGTGTCTTGAGGAGTCAAGATTTCTTATCATTTTGATATTTAAAAAAATTATTTCTCCAAAATGTTCCCTGTGACAAGATTATTAAGAATGGAGCTCCTTCAGGTAAAAAGCATCAGAAATGTATCTCCAGGTGATTTCTAACCCAGTTTCCCAGGTCCCTGTGTTTCTCAGATTCTTCTCAAGTGAGAGAAAATTGAGATTTTCTATTGCTTTCTGGGCAGTACATAAACACACGAAGGAACAAATAATGTAAACATAGGACTCTCAATGTGTTTAATAGTAAAGAAAGAAGAAAAGTTTAAAATCTGTAGCTCAGTTTCTCTTTTAACAAACTAATAAAAGAAGAGCCGAGCAAACCCAAATCAAGCCGAATCAAGGAAATCAAATTATAAATACCAAATCCTGAAAGCGGTTCTCAAGATGGTTTTGGGTCAGAGGAAGGCAACACTGTCCACCTGCCCCTCAGCTCAGAACTGTCAATGGGAAGCTGTAACTTCCCACGGGGACTCTGCCTCAGAGCTGCTCTGGGAGCCACACATCCACTGTGAGCACTCTGCAGCCTACAGGACTCTGTCCTGGGAGACAGAGCTGATAGCTGCTGCAACCCGCTTTGGCTGAACTTTTCCTGAACTTCATGATCTTACCACTTTTGGAGAGCTCAGAAAGCTGTTTGGGAGAATGTCTGTCAATTAGGATGTTTGTCTACCACTCATGGTAGAAGTTAGCTGCAGCATCTCTGGCAGGAATATCTAGAAATGATGCTCTTCTTTTAGGGCTCCCTAGTGGGTGGTGCCTGATTTCAATCTGTCTCACTACTGCAGATGTTCACGTTGATTCCTGGGTTAAAGAAATGTTCCAGACTTCTTTCCTGTAGTTCATCTTTGGCTGTTAGAAATGAGCATGAGGCTGGGGTGTGACTAAGTGCCAGAGCACTTACCTAGCATGCCCAAGGTCCTTGCTATGATCCATCTCCAATAATAGAGCTCAAAAAGAGTTAACATGAAATTATTGAAAAGTGTATAGATATAGATATCTATAAATCCTTTATAGATATCCTATTCCTCATCAAAGTGCCAGTATCAGGCGGAGCTCATGTATCATCTTTTGTTCAATGAGTTAGTTTGTCCTAATTATAAATCTTGATTCTCAAGATTATCCAGGCCTGGGCAGTGAGAGGCTCCTTCCTGGTAGTTTCTCTTTACTTTAGCCAGGGTCTCATCATTTTTGGAGGACTTTTTGTGTTCCCAACTCAAGGTGGTACAGGGGTTTCTTATCCTAAGATTCCTTTATTGGCAAATAAATCTGGTCACTATGAGTGCATGTTAGGAGCATGGACTATTGTGCCTGGGTATGTGTAGATAAGAATGTGTAGATAAGTCTCTCAATCAACCCATCTGTGGACCTCAACATCTATCATCTCCTTATCCATCTGCATGCACACTCTTGTCTATTCCTACATACAATTCTGAGTTTATTCTGATATTTTTGATTCTAGTCAAAATCGTGCTTGTTCTAGCGATGTCCCTTTTTGTTTGGGATCCCTTCCACCTACAGTGAGAATCCTGGCTCTGATTGTCTCTGGTGCATTGTTTCCCACCAACATTCCCCTGACTGAAAGCAACCTCTTGACATTGGCCTGCCCTCCATTAGACAGCCTCATGGCCACTCGTGAAAGTACCCTGATCCTGGTCTGATACCCCTTGCTAGGACACAACCCACTTTACACACATATATGGATGCTGTGTCAATTGCCTTTTGTCACTGAGAAAAAAACTGGGGTTAAAACACTTTAGAGGAGGAAAGAGTTATTCTGGGTCATGGTTTCAGTCCATGGTCAGCTGGCTCCAAGGCAGAAGTATCATGGTGGAAGGGCTGGGTGGAGGAAAGCTGCTCAGCCATGGGTCCAGGAAGGTACGAGGAAGGGCTAGGGACAAAGAAACACGCTCCAGGGCACAATCTCAGTGACCTCCTCCTTCTCACTATGTTCTGCCTCCCAAATTTATTTAAGTCATTCATTCATCAAATGGATGAGTACCATAATAAGGTCTTCACCCCATGAGACTTTGGGGGACCCTTCATATATAAACTGTAACAGAAGCCCTCCTCCCATTGCCTATGTCCCCCACCTGCCCACTGGCGCCACACTACAGTGTGTCTTCCTCACTGTTCTCCACATTTGACCTGCACAGGGGACTGCACTAATACCATCTGCATGAGAGGACACCCTCCTCCCCTTGCTCGAGTGTCCCCGCCACCACCCAGGTGTCCTCTTTTGCTGTAGTAACATGGAATGGAGGGTTTTCCAGCCCAGTCCTCTGACACACCTTTCTCCTCACCAAGCATGTGCCCCCAGCCTTGCACCAGCCTCTGGGGTCAGTGTTCTCTTAGGACCTGGGTGAGATTTGGTGACAGAATAAAGACAGGTTAGGAAACAAGGTAGACTCAGGACAGTGGAGCAGCTGGTCCAGCAGACCTTTAGTTTCTGAAGCCAAAGCTCAGGTGGAGCTGGGGGAGGGGCACAAGCAATAATGAGAAGATCTCAGGGACCACGTGGCCTGATGGGTGAAGCAGCCTGCAGACAGGGAGGGAGCTGACCTTTCAGGTGTGGAAGGGCCAACTCCTGACCTTCGCAGCAAGTTCAGAGGAAGTGTTGGAGCCTTCAGAGTGGAGCCGGACCAGAGCTCAGCTGGGATGAAGGGACAGCACAGGCACATGGCCAACGACCTTCCCCTCCTTACTAACCATGGTGCCTGCCCCTGATGTGTTTGTCCTTTTCTGTTGCTCCCTCTAACCCCACTTTGCAATTCTGGCTAGAAATACTGATGATTTTTCATGCCCAGGTCTTCAAGGAGTCAGGTGTAGAGAAAGCCTCTCTGGAGTAAATATTGTGCTCAGGTATAAAAAGGAAGAGGTTAGTCACTCCTCCTGCAGGGTGTGGGGCAGTGATAGAGCTCATGAACCTTGTCTTAGTTGGAGAGAGAGCAGGAGAAGTGTGTTCTGAACCTTGATGAGACCAAGAGGAACTTGGAACAGGAACGAGGGGTGGTTCCCTCCTGTGCCTCTCAGGAAACACATTTTCTCTAGGCAAATCCGTGATGCCCTGGCCTATGCTGGGACACCTGGGGACACTTGGCCAGGCCTGAGAGGAGCCTCCCTGCATCTGTGCCCAGCTTGCCCAGCCCTGCTGATTTGCATGTGCCAACAGCACAGCCCACTGCCCTGAGAACTTCTTAAGAGGCTGCTCACACCCTGTGCGGGAGTCAGTCCCTGTCAGGACACAGCATGGCCATGAGGGCTCCTGCTCAGCTTCTGGGGCTCCTGCTGCTCTGCCTCCCAGGTAAGGAGGGACAGCACTGGGGATGTGCTCAGACCAATTTCATTAGTGCTGCCTGGTGTTCAGGGAAATCCTCTTATGACATTATTAACTGTGTGCATATTTCTTCTTATGTGTTCAATTGTAGGTGTCAAATGTCACATTATAATGACCCAGTCTCCAACCTCGCTGTCTAAATCTCAAGGAGAAACAGTCACCATCAGGTGCCAGGCCAGTCAGGGTATTGGCAATGAATTAAGCTGGTGCCAGCAGAAACCAGGGCAAGCTCCTAAGCTCCTGATCTATTATACCAACCATTTGCAATCTGGGGTCCCCTCGAGGTTCAGTGGCAGTGGATCTGGGACAGATTATTCTCTCACCATCAGCAGCCTGGAGCCTGAAGATTTTGCCACTTATTTCTGTCAACAAGATTACAGTTCCCCTCCCACAGTGACACAGGCCATGACAAATACCTCCCAGAAAGCAGAAGTGTGAGGCTGGGCTGCCCCAGCTGCTTGTCCTGCTGCCTCCACCTGCTGAGGGCACAGCTCACAGGCAGCCAGACTCTGAGGGCCACAGAGAGGTTTTTCTAGGCCTGGACAAGTTCCTCTGTGCCTTTTTTTTTTCTCCTTGTTAGTCCCAGAGCTCAATCATCAGATCAGGCCCACATGAGTAGGTGTCCCTGAATGTGTGTGCCCTGCTCTGTGCAGTAATGCTCCACCAACCAGTGAGTGACAGGATGCTAAAAGAAGGCAAATCAGGAGAAGCACCATGATGAGTTCTTACCCTGTGGGTACAGGACTCTGGTGCTGGGAGCTCAGTTAAGCTGGCCAGGGGAAAAGAATTAGTGTTCAGATACTGATAAATGCATAGATGGTCAGTTTTTATGACAGAGATGTTATTACAAAAAGTATGAACAAAACTTCTTCATAGGAAAAGTTCTCCATCAGCCCCATGTGCAAACAGTCATCTAGTATATAAAACAGACTCAACATCAATAGTCATCAGAGAGTGAAAGTTGCAACAAAGCAGCAGAAACCTTCAGAAGAAAGGTCATAAAACTGAACCATGAAAAACATGGAGTGCAGTCTGAGGAATGATCTAGAACAGTGTCATGTGTTTGGAAATGTGAAGTGGTACCTGAGTTGGAGACCTGCCCTGACCATGCACGTACCTGTGATCCAGGCTTTCCACTCAGAGCACATGCAGATGTGCACAGATTCCCATGTGCAGGGACCTCACAGCATTATCTATGATAACTGCAACCTGAATCATCTAAATGCCAATCAAGGGAAGAATGGATAAATAGAAAAAGGGAAGTGCATGTAATGGAATACTATACACCAGTGAAAATGGCCACTGACTTCCAGAACCCTGCAAGAGTACGAAAGAGCTAGATATACCACAGCTCATTACCCATGATTCTATTTTTATGAGGATCAAAAACTGGTAAAATTTGATAATTGCTTAAAGATAGGTTACAAATTGCATGGGTAAAAGGGGGGTCAATGACTGGTTATTCTTCCTTGAAACTCTTTTTCCTAGTATTTTGCAGACATTATTATCTTTCCTCCTGCCTGCATGTTTCTTCTGAGAATCTCCTGATAGCCATATGGAAGTTCCCTTGGATGTTGTGAGTTCCTTTTCTCTTGTGGCTTTCAAAACTATCTCTGTAAATTTTTATAATTTGTTTATATTATATTTTAGTGTGAACATCTTTAGGTTAGTCCTACTTGGGACTTTCAAGCATAGTTAACCTGAATGTCCATATTCCTCCTATCATCTGGGAAATTTTCAAGAATTATTACTTTTAACAATTACATCCTCATTAAATGTCTCCTATTTTTGGAATATATATATATATATATATATATATATATATATATATATATATTATATAGCATTTGTTGGTTTTTTTGAACCTGTTCAATACATCCAGTACATTTTATCCATGTCATTTGTTTCTTTTTCTTTATTCTCTTATGAGTGGATACTTTCACACACTCTAATTCACAGCTGCTTTCTTCTCCAAGGTGGAGTCTGCTGTTGAGCTCTCTATAGCATTTTCTATCTCATTCAGTACCTTCTTCAGCTCTAGAATTTCTGTTTGAAGGGAAAATTAATACAGCAATAAAATTTTCTATGTAGCAAGATTGATTTATAGATGTCAGAATAAAAGTGAGTTTCAGCAGCCTGGAATGATTTGAGGCATGCCAAGGCAGGAGTGTCGATGGTGTGTGTGGTCACTACTTAGACATATGTCTCTTTCTTACTTTACCTTTTTTTTTTCAATGCTGGGCATGAAATACAGGGCCTCATGCATCCCAGGCAACACTCTACCACTGAGCTAAACCCAGATCTTGGCTCATAACTGAAACTCCAGGAATGTGGCTGGACTTAGATTTCATGGATCCGTCCTACCTATATCTTGAGCAATTAGACAAATCAAGAGAGGAGAGACAATCTGGCCATGTCCTGCAAGTATCCTAGAGAAGGACCATGACAGTGGGGTTTGGACAGGAAGGAGGAAGAGAATCTGACATCTAGCCTTAATTATGGAGAAACAGAGAGTCAGAGACCTGGGATCCAATGAGAAATCCCCTCAGCACAGCCCTCAGGTTCCCAAGAATTAGAGAGGATTTTATTTATTCACGTCGCACTGAGCTGAGATAAAGAAACCAGAAGCCCCATCTTAAAGCATCTGAAGAGATATACTCAGAGTATATAAAATACTTCTTTCAAGGCAATAAATTGCCCCAAACAAAACAAGATGCTCCAAAGACAGAACCCACTGATACCACAGTAGAATCAACGTCCAAGAAGGAGTTCAGATTGCACAGTGGAAATGTGATCTGTGAAGTAAGGGATAGTGTAAAGAGTGAAATCAAAGAAGATATATAGAAAGTGAAAGATCACTTCAGTAAACAGAGATTGTGAGAAAAATACAAGCAGAAATCCTAAAAATGAAGAAACAATTAACCAAAAGTTAGAATTCAAAAGAAGGCACCACCAACACAGAGACCAGTTGGAAGAATGAACCTCAGACAATGAAGACGAAATATAATGTCTTGAAAATAGAGTGGAGAATTTCCAGGTTTTTGATTTTCTTTTTATTAATCATTTCTTTATGATTGTTTTTACTCATGGTAACTTGTTAATTATACATGAGTTTATAATCTTGCAGGGAATGTTACCCCATATTTCTTTAAAAAAATATCACAAATCTATGTTTCAGGTTGAGTGTGGAGAAGATAATCCAGCTGACCTGGGCAGTGGCATGGAACCTCCTTGAAAGATAGGACAGGAGCTGAGCTTTGGACCCCAGGCTGGGATTCTCCCTGGACGTGTGCTGTGCTCAGGGGGAGGAAAGGGGCTGAGTCAGAAAGCAGAAGACACCTCACCCATTCCCAGGGGACTCTCCCCGGACTCTGCGTGCTGTGTTTTCTGTGGCCAGTGGAGGGCACCTGGGCTCCACTGCATCTCCTGCTGACCTTCCCAGCCAAGCTCTGCCTTTGAGTCAACATCATATTCACCTTGTCCATAATGGCTCTCCTGAGTGACCATCTCCCTGCAGTCATGCCCAAGCATCTGAGGAGGGCAGATGCCCTCAGGTCCCCACCCTTGGGCAGAATGGGAACCCCAATGTTCACTCTCTTTCATATTCTCCTTCCTCACCACTTCTGTCCTCACCAGGGTCCAGAGCATCAGCAGCCCTGGTGGCCTGACTAGAAAACTGTGAGGTGACCTGAGGGGCATCTAGCCAGGATCTTTAGGAGTCACTGAGGCAGTAGAGACCCAGAGTCGCAGGTCCCCAGGGACAAACTTCCACCCTCTGAGAGAATAATGAGTGACTTTTCCAACTCCTATCCTTCCCCAGATAGACTCAGGCTGTCGAGGGGTCCCAGGCAGTGTGACTAGAGTCTGTGTCATCCCTCTACCTCTGCTGAATCCTATAACTGTGGGGACCACTTTGAGTGACTATGCCTCCCAGTTCTGATGCACCACAGGGACCTGAAAGAGCACTGTGTATGGCAGGGTAGTGCCATGACTCCTGACTTGGTCTTTTTTCTTTGTGGGGCATGCCCCTAGGATTGAGTTACCCTCACCTGTTTCTTTTGTAATCCTGCCCTTTGCTGTTAAGGATAGAAGGTTCCATGGAAATTCCCTTTGGTATCCCCTTCTCTTGCTCTGCCTTTGGATGTGGACTTCCTAGATGTCAGTCAATCTGCTGACAGAAGACACCACAAAGCTGACTCTACCCCCTGAATCCTGACCCCTTGCCTCATTTGAATGGTTTCTTCCCAAAAAAAGCGTTCAGCACTTGCTCCTCTCTCTCATTCCAGGGACCCCTAAGGACAGAGAAGCCACCAAAGGACCCAAATAAAAGGTATTACCCTGTCCTTTTGTGGGTATTTTCTGCAGCCCAATTCATCTGGAGTGACCTTGAGTGTTTAGCTGTGGAACGTCTCATGTAATAATAAGAGAAATGCAAGATCTTATGCAAAATTAATAAGTTAATTTCATGAAGTTCCTCTTATTAGTTATTGCAGGCAAAGTCATTTCTCTATTTCATTTGTTTGTTTGTTTTATTAGGTTTGTATTTGAATTTCACACAAAACAGCTTTTGGAGGGACCTCTAGCATTTCACTTCATCTCTTCACTAACTTGGCCAACTCCTGCCCAGAACAGGTCCTGCTCCATCTGCAGTGCCCATGCTCATCCTTCCTGCTCATTCAGAAGGTCCCTGGACACTTCTATGCTTGTCCTCCTCATGCCAAGCTAGGCTGCTGCAGCTGACAGGGTCACTCATGGATGTGGCCTGAGCTGTGACCCAGGCAGTCATGGTCCAAAGCCCTCAGCTGCACCTGTTCCCTGAGTTCCCAGCACCTTCCTCTCACAGGGCAGAGAATCTGCTGAGCTGCTGCCCAGACCCAAGCTCATGTGGAAGCTGGGTCACCCAGGCAGGGAGGTTTTTGTTCAGGGCTGCACCACTGTGAGAGGAGCATGTATATCTTGCCAGCAGTAATACACCCCAGCATCCTCAGGCTCCACCCTGCTGATTCTCAGTGTGAAATCTGTCTGTGACCCACTGCCACTGAACCTGTCTGGGACCCCAGTGTAGCGGTTGGATACAAGATATATTAGACCCCGTGGAGCCTGGCCTGCCTTGTACACAACCCAGTGCAAATACATGTTTCCATTACTGTGTAGGAGGCTCTGACTGGACCTGCAGGAGATGGAGGCTGGCTGTCCAGGGGTGATGGGCTCAGAGAGAGGAGTCTGGGTCATCACAATATCCCCACTGGTTCCTGTAAAAATCACAGAATAATGCATGATTATATATAAACTTTAAGAAAACATTTTGCACTTTTTCTTTTCAGTATATTTCAGAGTAAATTAATTTTTGTTTTTGATTTATACACTAAAACTATTTATATACATAAAGAACTCCAATTGAGTAAGTTCTAAAAGCTTCTCTAGAATTCCCTTTAACATCCCCCTCTTATTATGTGACAACTTTCATCAGAGTCAGTTCCTTGCACCTTCTGGAATACACTCTCACATCAATTGACCTCAGCTGCCTCATCCTGGAGGATAGACCTACACATCCCTTATGTGGACACAGCACACATGGGAATAATTGGGGTCCTTGGCTCACCTCCCTCTGTCCTCACCAGAGATCCAGAGGAATAACAGCCCCAGGAGCTGAGCAGGGAGCCTCATTTTGAGAAGCTGAGTTGAGGAGATCTGATGAGTCAATGGCAGGTTAGAGCTGAGCTTTTATGTCAGACTTGCAGGAAGGTCCTCCCTAGGGAGCAGCATGCAAATTCCCTGGTGGGTGCGGGGTGGGGAGAGTGAGGGAGGGAAGGGCCTCCTTGTGAGCCCAGGGACATCAGATGTCTTCTATATTTGGAAGAAATAGAGCAGAGAAATAGCCCTTGGTGCTTGGGGTGCAGGCAGAAGGCCTCAATATGGGAGCCCCACTCTGTGAGGGGTCATGGTGCCCAAGGCCTGCCCTCCTAAGGCACCACAGAAGCACAGATAGGGAGAGGGCCTGGAGTTGAGCCTCTGTGAGGAAAATGACCATCCTGCTGTCTTCCTCTCATCTGAGAATAGAAGGTGACAAGTGCCATCTCACAAGTGTTGATGTTCAAAATTTCTTCCAGCCACAGCATGAAGTTGAAGAAGTTCAAGAGCTTCTTGTTTCTGATGTTACCTGGAGAAATGCAAGTGCATCAGGGAAAGTGTAGATGACAGCTTTTCCTGGCCCAGTGAATGAAATAAGAGCAGCAGTGTGACAAGAAGCTTGTGGGAAGAGAATTCATGTTTCAGCTGAAGAACAAGTAGCCCTGCTCAAGGAAAGAGGACAAGGAGCATGTCCCCTGAGGTAGTCACTATGAAGCTCCTGGGGCGAGATCTGTAACTGGTGGCCATTCTTTCCTAGTCATCTCCATGCATTTGACACTCAGAGCTACCAAACATTCCCTGGGACATGGACACCTGAGCCCATGGGATAGTGTTGATAAAGAGGATTCTGCATTAGTTCCTTCTCATAGATGATAGAGACATCCGTCCCCGTGTGCTCCTCCTTGTCAGGGACACTAGGGAGCAGGTGCCACCACCCTGGGTTTTAAAGTAGATTCCCTAGGTCAGAACAGCACCCAGGTACTCTCCCCATATTCAGGGGGTTCCATGTGCACTACTGTTCTCCTGGGACTTGCCCCAAGGTGTCTTGTGGAGAAGGTCCTTTTCCCTTCACAGGGACATTGATTTCAGTCCTCCTCCTCCACAGGTGGGACAGAGGGAGCCTGTGTTGTGTTGGCCAACATGGCTGTGCTGTTATCTTCCCATCCCAGGACCTCTGACATACCCCTTCCACTGTGTGGAATGTGGGCCACCAGCAGCCAAGGACCCTGCCATGTGTCTCTTAGTTTAACTGAACCTCTGTGGCTGTCCTGCCCTGAGTGGGCAGCATCCTCTGAGCCTGTGAAACGTGCCTGTTTGCCGTCTCCCCAGGCTGCAGTCTTCCTGTGCTTTTTCTGAATGAGCAGAAGGAAAGGAAATGAAAGAGAATGGGTTGGAACTCACTGGGTAGGAATAGGAAAAGTGCAGAGTCTCAGAAAGTTCCAGAGCACAGAACCCCTTGTGAGAAAGTGTTGGGCAGATCGCTCCTCTGTCTTCTCCTTGTCCTAAGGATGTCCTCAGGGTGTTTCCTGGGAGATCTCATGATGGGCCTGAGCCATTTCAGGTGCAGTTTAGATCTGTTTATCTCAACTGATTTCCATAGTTTATACCTGAATTACTTGTAAAGATATTTTCTAGGTAAGTAGATTTCCCTTTTCCATGACTCTACTTCAGTGCCCTGTTTACTATTGTAAATGCTTCTATTGGTGCATTGGAGTTCTGCAAAACAGATGGTTCCCTGGGCACAAACTGCAGTCATGGAATACGCTGCACTCCATCTTAGACTCTGGTGCCCTCTTTCCCTTTCTTCCATCCCCATTCCCCTCCCTCTTTTCTCCTGTCCTCCTTCTGTTTATTCATCTGCTCCTTTGTCATTGGTGGGCTCTAGACCTCTGTGGAGCTGGGTTCACTGCTGTGCTGTGGTGTCATTGCTCAAGAATATGATATCATGTGGTGCATTCCTTCCACATTTCCTCCCTGTCCCAGTTCCCTGAGCCTCCATCACTGTCTCCTTTGCCACTGGTCATCCTTCACTCCTATGACACATCACTCCCCTTTCCCTTTCCTTTGCTCTAGCTTTTTCACAGGATGGTCACATAGGACCCTCACCTTCCAGAATCTGGCTCTTTCACTTGTCATGATGTTCTCCACTTCCATCCATTTACCTGAAATGCCACCATTTCCTTCTTCTTTAAGGCCCCAAGTTCAGCCTGGATTGTGTGGGTGTGGACAGATCAGGAGGATGTCTGTGGCAGAAGAAGGCAGAACCTGACCACATTGCAGAGAGACCAAAGAGCTGAGGGTCCTCTCAGTCATGAGCCATGTGGGACAATTGTTTCTTGTGTTTAGTTTTCTGATGCTTCTAATGAGATATGGCAGTGTGATGTTTCTCCTAGTTTTCTGTGCCTGAGCAACAATGTCCTACCTATTGAGCAGTGTGTTCCTCCACAGGCCTGTCCCTCAGGAGTCCCCGCTGGGTCCTCAGCTCAGCCTGAGAAGACTGAAATGGACCAGTCAATGGGCAGCTCTCCTTGCTGAAGTTCAGGGTCTTCATTTAGTTCCAGTGGCTAAGGAAGAGTCATTTTTCTACAGTTGTAGGGTGAGGTCCCAATTTTCCTGTGGCCATCAACACAAAGTTCCTGGAAGCTGCCCTAATTGTTTGAAGTGTGGCTCCTGCTGCCTCCAAGAGCATTAGAGCATCTCCTCACATCCAGTCTTAATGGCCTGAGATCCTCCTTCTACTGCCTCCATGTGCAGACTGATGGGATTCAATGATGGAGACAGATCTAGTGTGTACTCTCTCCCCCTCTTAAATTCAACTAGTTTGGTTATGTCTTCCAGATCCTTCGTAAGAATTTTTTTAAAAAAAATCCTGTTTGAATACTGGGGAGTGGAATGGTACAAGGCTGGGGTTTGGGGTGAACAAGTTAGAATCCTGTCCACATACTACCATTTTTTTAACTTACCATAATGACTGGATCCCTGTTGGACATTCAGAAGTGGGTGCAGATTGGAAGAATCAGTTTTAATAAGACCAGGTGATTCCAGGTAAGCAGAGGATAAAGAGGTAAACTGCAGTTGGTACATGAATGACAATGGCTTCCCCTGTCTTCCTGTGTGTCAGCTTTACCAGGCACTAAGTATTCAGGAACACATGGCCTGCTTCTTCCCTTGACCCACAGGTGCTCAGTGCCCTCAACAGAGGCCTCAGGCTCTCTAGCAGAGCTCCATGGCCTCCCAGCCTTAGGCCCTGTCTTCCTCCACACACTGACTCTGTGTCTTCCTTCCACAGGACCAGCCGTCCCTCTCCCAGCCCTGAGCAAGGCTGGTGTGCAGCCTGGGAACATGGGGACAGGATAAGAGTGACCTCCCAGGCATCAGTCTTGGTCAATTCACCTATGGATTCCCACCTTAGACCTGCAGACTCATTGTCCTTTCATGATATTTCAGAGCCCCCTGGATTCCTCCTGGTAACCCATGCTGATATCGTAATGGAAACCAGACACCTGGCCTTCCTGTAGGCAGGTTGATGGCTTCTTCTGGTCCCCAGGTGTCTTCCCAGCTGGAGGAGGCATGGGGTGTCCCATGCAGCACCCACCCAGAGAGGATTAGAATCTTGGCTCTGCCTTCACAATTGTGTGTGACAACAGGTTAGTTTCTTCACTTTCCCCACATCTCAGTTTCTCATTATCAGTATGGGAATAATAACATATATCTTAGAAAGTTGCCTGAGGATTCACTAAAATAGCATATGTGAATATTGTGTACTTTAGTATCTGGGCACATACTACATTCTTAGTTATCACTAATTTTTATTGTTTAGATCAATTTTCCTGGGAAACAATTGTACAGAGGGGTTGATGATCAATGAGTTTCCATATTCTTCTGTTTCACACAGTAAACAGTATCTTCTTAATACAATAAAGCAGCTGAACTTGGGGGTGCATCCTTGGGATCCCAGTGACTTAGAGTGCTGAGGCAGAAGGATTGCAAGTTAAAGGCCAGCCTGGGCCACTTTGCAGGACTTTTATCAAAATAAACATAAATAACCAAACCCTGAAGCATGTCACATTCTACCCTGGATAACTCTTGGGTGGTTTCTCACTAAGTTTAGAATCTTATTTTTCTTGTCCTAGGGAGACACCTGTGGTCCCCACACTTGGTATGTGGGTTTGGAGCCCCACGGGCACTCTGTTACCCTGTTGCATAGATCTCAGCCCATGAAGAGAGCCACTGCCCTGGTGAAGGTGGGCCTGGCATTACCCCCCCCCCCCCCGCAGTTTTCCCTGCAGTTCTGGAGATCCAACCAGAGTCACCCACATAGTAAGTAGCCCACACCTGCCAACCACACCTCAGAACTCAGACGTAGGTGAGCTCTCATGGTGGTTTAGGTGACCACCCTGACCCCTGTTGCTGCCTGGTGGTATTTCTTAGCAGGCCCCTCTCCCTGGAGCTCTCTACCTGGGCCCCCTCTCTGACCTGCCCATGTGCTGAGTCCTTCTCTATCAAGAGTTCTGCCTACACTTGCAGAAACTGCTGCTACCTCCCTTCCTCTGGTTTTCTGTGGCTCCGGACCTGCTCAGAGCCCTGAAGCTGTCTCCTGAGGAGTCTGTGTGGTGTGCCTTTCTCCTCCAGCTTCTCTTCTGCAGAGAGCTGGAAGCCCTGACACTTCCATGTGGAGGGCTCTGTTCCCAGGCCAGTCCCCTCTGCATGAAGACAGGGGTCCCTGGTGTTTAGAAGTCACCTGTGTACCTGGCCTCCTAGCTGTTGCATGGAGTAGGCCAAAGCTAAGGATGCATTGGCCCTGGAGGGCAAGTTTAACAAGCTCCCCAGTTTTTGGATGTGCATGAATCGTATATAAATGCAATATTAAAGAAAACTAAATAAATGTAAATACACTTCAGTATTAAATAAAATGAGAATTAAAAAAAACAAACACATGATCTATCTTGAACATAAAGACACAAATAGGAAAAGGTTGGTGTTGTGGCATTTTTGTTTTGAAGGATACTTTCATGTGTGGATTATCTTTTATTCTATCTATCTATCTATCTATCTATCTATCTATCTATCTATTTAGTTTTGTCACCAGTTGGAGATGCAAGGGGTTGAAAAAGGAGTGATAAGCCGGTATTTAAGGATCATCTCAATAGGGGACTGCATAGCTTCTGCAGTGCATAGAGCCACTTGTGTGGGTTGCTGTCTGCTGTGGGCTGTGAGGAGTGTCTCCCATGAGGGCAGAGCACTAGGGGTCCCTTTGGATGAACCAAGTCCAGGTCCTGGCGCACACAGGTTCTGTTTCAGTCTGTTTCTCACATGTAGAATGCAGACAAAGGACAGGCGAGGGGTCTGACTCTTCATATCCTGATATTCTGAGATGCTGAAGTAGCTCTGAGTCAATGGCCCCTCATTACAGGAAGTCCAAACAAGAGGAAGGCAAATGGCCCTGAAAAAGGAGAGACCTTCAGGGGACAGTGCAAAGTGTGGGCTGGCCAGCAGAGGGCAACAGTGAGCACTCTCCTTTCAAGGTCCCCTTCAGATCTTGCAGCTGTTCAGGGACCCTGCATAAGAAGGTGTCTGCACCATTTCTGGAAAATTAGGGAGAGCTGAAGAGTGCAGGGGACACTGGGCATTGCTCCTTGTGGGGTCAGGAGGCTACTGTAGACTCTGGTCTTGCTGCTCATTTGCAGGAGATATTTTTATGGCTCTTCTCATATTAGGGTGGGCAAAGCTGTAGCTCACTAGGTGGTGTGAGCCTGGGCACCGTGAAGCCACCTGACCTCAGGGAGCATCTCTCTGGAGTGACCTCTTACTTGGAAGTGTCAAGAAGAAGAGATATGTTTAAGTTCCCACACACACAGACAGGATATAGGTGCAAATTTTGTTACTTGTGATGAGAAAAAGACAAAGTTTACAAACTGAGGTTCAAACTGTTCCAAGAGACAACAGTGGGGATAGGAAAATATTTGTTCACTTCACAATTATCCTAGATGACAAAAGAAGTCCCATCTTGAAGGAGCTCATGAAATAAGTTCAGAGTATTTGGAAAGGTGTTTGTTGGCTATCTTTGATCCTTCTGATTCTTGGATCTGGACTCTGTACTGGAGAAGGAGGAAGGGACACCTGGTTTGACTTGACACCTGGTTTTGGCCTCAGCTCGTCCTGAACTCAGTGAATGACCTGGTTAGACACATCTGCTCTGCCCTCTTCCCTTGTCCCCCGGCATAAGAGTTGGGTTCTGAAATCTTTACTCCTCACACTTCAGATACAGCCCTAATATCCAGAGTATACAAAGAACTCAAAAAAATTAGACAATAAGAGAACAAACAACCCAATCAAGGACCAAGGACCTGAACAGACACTTCTCAGAGGAGGACATACAATCAATCAACAAGTACATGAAAAAATGCTCACCATCTCTAGCAGTCAGAGAAATGCAAATCAAAACCACCCTAAGATACCATCTCACTCCAGTTATATTGGCAGCCATTAGGAAGTCAAACAACAACAAGTGCTGGCGAGGATGTGGGGAAAGGGGTACACTTGTACATTGCTGGTGGGACTGCAAATTGGTGCAGCCAATTTGGAAAGTAGTATGGAGATTTCTTGGAAAGCTGGGAGTGGAGCCACCATTTGACCCAGCTATTCCCCTTCTCGGTCTATTCCCTAAAGACCTAAAAAGAGCATGCTACAGGGACACTGCTACATCGATGTTCATAGCAGCACAATTCACAATAGCAAGACTGTGGAACCAACCTAGATGCCCTTCAATAGATGAATGGATAAAAAAATGTGGCATTTATACACAATGGAGTATTATACAGCACTAAAAAATGACAAAATCATGGAATTTGCAGGGAAATGGATGGCATTAGAGCAGATTATGCTAAGTGAAGCTAGCCAATCCCTAAAAAACAAATGCCAAATGTCTTCTTTGATATAAGGAGAGTAACTAAGAACAGAGTAGGGATGAAGAGCATGAGAAGAAGATTAACATTAAACAGTGATGAGAGGTGGGAGGGAAAGGGAGAGAGAAGGGAAATTGCATGGAAATGGAAGGAGACCCTCAGAGTTATACAAAAGTACATACAAGAGGAAGTGAGGAGAAAGGGAAAAATAATACAAGGGGGACAAATGAATGTCAGTAGAGGGGGCAGAGAGAGAAGATGGGAGGGGAGGGGAGGGGAGGGGGGATAGTAGAGGATAGGAAAGGCAGCAGAACACAACAGACACTAGTATGGCAATATGTAAATCAATGGATTTGTAACTGATGTGATTCTGCAGTCTGTATATGGGGTAAAACATGGGAGCTCATAACCCACTTGAATCAAAGTGTGAAATATGATATATCAAGAACTATGTAATGTTTTGAACAACCAACAATAAAAAATTAAAAAAAAAACATAAAATTAGACTATAACTTCCTAGGGCTCACATTTATGCAAAAAAAAAAATTCAGATTTCTTTTTAGAATTTGGTCCCTCAAACTGAATGTAATTTAATTTGTAGTGAAATCCTCACAACCTATGGGAGGAAGAATGTTCCCTTTAATCCCTCATGTGAATTACAAGGATTTGAGTTTATACAATATGTAATGTTACGTTCTCTTTCATAACTTAATTATTTTATCAAAACCTAAGGTGAAATTGGCAGGTGTCCTTAGTTTAGCATCCAGCCAAAGATGAATCCAAGAGCAATTTGCTGAAAATAAATAGAGAAACTTTCTCTTCTGCCAAACTTTCTCATTCCTGCTGCTCTTGAAAGCTGTCTGTATGGGGGAAAAAATCTATAAACACAGATATAAAAAGCAACAGTTTCCTCTGTTCAAGTTCCCATCACATGTGACCTGATTTTCTAGTTCTCTGTGATGCCCAGACCCTTGCTTCCCAGCAAGAGCCAAAGCAAACTGCTTTCAAGAGTCTCCATCTCTGTTTGCAAACCATACCCAGTTTACCTATTAGACAGGCATCTGGCATGGGGACCACAGCACAGCTTCCTCCTGTACCCAAAGTCTGAGACAGGGGCTGAGCTGTATTCTGTCTGGTCTCATCTGTAGATGCAGAGGTCAGTGTTTGATGAGATAAATTTACTTGTTTTTGATCCTAGGACAAAACAAAACATTTTGGGGACCATAAATGGCCTGAGGCTGATTTGTTTTCTGGAGAAGGACAAAGAGTATAATATACTATAGACTGCCCTTGGAAAAAATGTTACAAGGGGAAAGAGTAACTCTGAAGAAGGGCTAGAGACCAGGGAGAGACTGACTACGTAATTAATAACCCAAAGCTACAGTCTGTTGCCAAATTTTTCTAGTGATTTCCCCTAATCTTTCAAATTCTTCCTAAAGTCTTTTGAAAGATATTTTTGCAAGATACAACATTAACTTCCATTCTATTTTGCTATCATTTGTATTTTTTTCTTTTCTATGTTCATGAACTAGAGCTATTTCCTGACCTTTTGGACAAGGCCATTATTTTCAGAGTCAAATTAAAAATTTTGGTTAAGGATGCTTATGTATTCTGGAAAAGAAAATTCTGAAGATAGCATTTGTGTTCTTAGGCAAATTATGACACTTAGGATTGTTTAACCTTAAAAAATTCTTTTATAATTAAAGCATTAATAGAAATATTACTTATATAAGTTTATTGTTGCATAACCAATGATTCCAAAACTTAAAATGGATATTAAAACAATATTCATTAACTTAGTTTATATTTCTGTGGGATGGAAATTTAGGGTGTTTTCATCTTACAGTTATGGGTCTTGGCTGGGCCCTCTGTGCTGTCACGTGCATGTCAGTTCAGCATGTCTGCTTCTAGGAGCTCTCTGATTGTCAGAATGACTGTGAGACTAGGCTGCATTTCTCCCACCTTCTAGTTGGTTTGTCCAGATATGTTTATATGTGGTCACAAGAGTGGCTTGACTTAGAACTGGTAGACTATTAGCCTATAACAAGTAACAAATTTGGCTCAATTTATCAGGTAGGGAATTAGACTCCATGATTTCATGGAGGAGCTTGTACTGACCTTGCAAAGGTGCAAAGAGGGGCTGTATTTGCAATTGACCTCAATAATCAATGGCACTACATGCTAGGCAATTTATATACATTTTCACCAATTTTTACAATAACACAATATGTTAATGATCACTTCCTCACTTAAGAGTTGAAGGCACTGAAGTTTAGAGAGACTAATTGCCTTGCCCAAGATTGTAAATAATAATCAGACAAGCTCTATCTTGGACAATAATTTGTGTGAAACAAAATTTAGGTTAATTTTTTTCTTGTTCAATTTCATATATTTTTTTTTCTTTTTAATAAATACAGGACAACAGTGGAATGCATTACAATTCTTATTACACATACAGAGCACAAATTTTGGTATCTCTGTATATAAAGTATATTCACACCAATTTATGTCTTTATACATGTACTTTTTTGCATTACAATTCTTAATACACATATATACCACAATTTTTCATTTTTTATCTTCATAGTTTCACCTTCTGTTAAGTTCTGGCATCAAATTCTACCATCTTTCTTCCTCTGTTAAAAATCTTATTATACTTTAACACTATATTATTTTTTTCCAGTAATAATTTCTTTTTCTGTAATAAAAAACCAAAAAATAAAATGTTTTTTCTTTAAAAAAAAAAAAAGAGTTGGGTTCTGAACTTCTCTCTGGGTGTGAGTGTCTGCCCATTTGATGGACAGGTGGGCAATCTGTCTTCCTGGAGCTGCAGAACATCATTGTGGACAGCAGAGGGTTCAGGACTCTGTGGACACTGAGGTTGCTCCCCTTCAGGTAAGTTCCTCTCACTGAATCCAGCACTAGGGATGTTCCACTTCTTGCCCACCAGAAGGCGACATGAACCTGGAAGTATACTCACCATAGCCTCAGCCCTGGAGAGGCTGATCTATATTTTAAGCATAAATTTAATTTTACATTTTTTCTGTTAAGACAGCATCATTAAAGGAACTGAGCGAGACATTGTGGTCTCTTACTGCTGTCACTCAGGTTGTGTTTTGTGCATTCATAGCACTCAGGATGGAGGTCACCACTATGACTGTCATAGCTGGGACCACAGCATATTGTTAAGGCTGTGTGCTCCTGGGCTAGCCAGGGTTGCTCCACAGAATCATGTGGGGACCCAGGCTAGGGATGCTCCATCCCCATGTGTGCACCATTGGAGCCCATGTCCTCCTCCCTCTTCTCCTGTGGTAGAGGAGGCCTGGAATGTGATTGACTTATTGAACATTATTATTTTTTTAAATTTAATTTAATTTTAATTTTTTTAAATTAAATTTTCTTTTTTTCTTTTTTTTTAATTTTTAATTCTTTCTTTCTATCTTTATTTATTTATTTTTAGTCATATATGACAGCAGAATGAATATTGACATATAATACATACATGGAATATACATACATGAACATTATTTTTATCTGTTAAAGAAAACTGGTTTCACCCCAAAAAATCACTCTTTAACAAGGCAAATCATGAAAGAGAAAAACAAAAGACACTCTTTATTTTACAGAGATAAGTCAGCTCATTAGCACTCTTACACTTCATGGACAATTCAGGAACTGTTCAACACGTCCATCCATAGACCTTCTTTCTGTGATGCTAACATTATGTCAGGTGCATGCATGTTTACGTTACCCAGGGAAACAACATTACTTTGTGTGGCGAATAGACAATACAGCTTTGCCATCAGTTTTTTTTTTTAAACTTCTTACTGTTTCTCTGCATGTATTGTATAATTTTGTGTAAAATATTGCCCCACCCCAGCAGCTAAGCCATTAGCATTTTATCCTCCCCACAACCCTGTCTTTCTGTAAGTGAGGAATCAGGCCGTGTCTTCCTGTGTGGCCCTGGCTCAGGGCTCATCTTGAGCATGTTGTGGGATGTTGGTCAGTGGTGGAGCAGGTGCCTCCTGGGCAGAAGCTCTGGTTTCCATTCCCACAGCCAGAGAAATGACTTTTTCCACTGTATGAAACAGTATAATTTTTAATTATATTTATTTCCTTTTTTTTTTTTGCTAACACAGTGATTTTCAAACTCTCTAAGGTTTATGTACATCTCAGTCTGTACAAGGTGCTCACCCTCGTTTGTGCAGAAAATATTAGTGCACATTCACCAACTAATCCATGCCTTCCTGTATTTGCTTTTTACACACCTCCATGTCTCTCTGAGTGATTGCTCCTCTTTGAGCAGCATCTTCAGTAGTTTCTCCAAAGCAAGGACAACTAACTCTCTGGTTTTAATCACAGTTTCCTTTTACTACAATTGCTTCTTTCACCTTTCTGGGATTCCAAATATTTTTTTTTAAAATTACTTATCCACAGACTTCTTTTAAAATTTAAAAAATTGTGAATTATTTTTCATCCACATAAATAAATATTCACATATAAATTTAATTCTCATCACAAATAGGACCTTGGGATTTTAGTTACATTCACCAGGAGCTCTATTATCTAGGAATCACCTTCATCACCATGGCACAAACTTACACCCTCTTGGTGACATATGAGTGACTTTTCCAACTCTGATCCTTTCAAAGATGAAGGCAGGGAGTCAAGGGTGTCAGGCAGGGAGAGTGGAAACTGCATTCTCACTCTATCCCTGCTGGACACTGGAATAATAAGAGAGAAATACCAGTGTGAGTGCCCAATTAATAAGCCATTTCCATCATTTCCCTTTCATAAGTTCTTACAGAATTTGTAATTTTTGTGTTTGTGATTAGATTTAAATCCCAATTTCACAAAAAACAGCATTTGTAAGCACGAGGGTACTGCAGAAGGTCCTACACCATCCCTGCGCCAGAGTCCTGCCCAGGCCCCAGGTCCTGATTTTCCTGCAGTGCCCACACTCATCCTGTCTGCTCATTCAGAAGGTCCCTGGACACTTCTGTGCTTGTCCTCCACATGCCAAGCCAGGCAGCTGCAGCTGACAGCACCACTCATGGGTGTGTCCTAAGCTGTGGCCCAGGTAGTCATGGTCCAGAGCCCTCAGCTGCACCTGTTCCCTGAGTTCCCAACACCTTCCTCTCACAGGTCAGAGAATCAGCTGAGCTGCTGCCCAGACCAGATGCTCTTGTGTCAGCTGGGCCTCCCAGGCAGGGAGGTTTTTGATCCGGGCTGTACCACTGTGGAAGGAGCATGTGTACCTTGAAAGCAGTAACACACCCCAGCATCCTCAGCCTCCACCCTGCTGATTCTCAGTGTGAAATCTGTCCCTGTCCCAATGCCACTGAACCTGTCTGGGACCCCAGTGAACTGGTTGGAAACCTGATATAGTAGGCCCTGTGGAGCCTGGCCTGGCTTGTGCATAACCCAGTTCAAATAGGTGTCTCCATCATTGTGTAGGAGCCTCTGACTGGACCTGCAGGAGATTGAGACTGACTATCCTGGAGTGAAGGGCTTGATGAGAGGAGACTGGGTCATCACAATATCTCCACTGATTTCTATAAAAATCACACAGGAATTCAAGGTTATGTAGAAACTTTAAGAAATGTTTTCCCATTTTTTGTACATTTCAGACTAAATTAATTTTTGTTTTTGATTTATACACTAAAACTATTTATATACATAAAGAACTCCAATTGAGTAAACTCTAACAGCCTCCCTAGTATTCCTTTCAACATCCCCCTAATATGGTGTGACAATATGCATCAGAGCCAAGTCCCTTGCTCCTTCTAGAACACTCTCTCATATTGATTGACCTCAGCGGCCTCATCCTGGAAGACAGACCTGCGCATTCCTCATGTGGGCAGAGCACACATGGGCAGAATGGGGGCCCAGGGCTCACCTCCCTCCTCCTTCTCCCTCCTCATCCCCTCTGTCCTCATCTGGGACCCAGAGCAGCAACAGCCCCAGGAACTGATCAGGGAGCCTCATTTTGAGAAGCTGAGCTGAGGAGTCCTGGTGAGTCAAGGGCAGGTTAGAGCTGAGCTTTTATGTCAGCCTTGCAGGAAGGCCCTCCCCAGGGAGCAGCATGCAAATACCCTGGTGGGTGCTGGGGTGGAGAATGAGGGAGGGGACTGCCTTGTGAGCCCAGGGCCATCAGATGTCTTCTATATTTCGAGGAAATAGAGCAGAGAAATTTCCCTTGGTGCCTGTGGTGTGGGCAGGAGGACCATTCATGGAAGCCCCACTCTGTGAGGGATCATGGTGCCCAGGGCCTGCCCTCCTAAGACAGCACAAATGCCCAGATATGGAGGTGGCCTGCAGGTCAGACTGTGTGAGGAAAATGACCATCCTACTGTCTTCCTCTCAGCTAAGAAGAGAAGGTGACAAGTGCCACCCCAGAAGTGTTGATGTTTGAAATTTCTTCCAGCCATAGCATGCAGTTGAAGAATTTCAAGAGCTTCTGGTGTCTGATGTAACCTGGGAAATTACAAGAGTATCCGGGATAGTTTAGATGTCACCTTTTCCTGGCCAGTGAAAGAAATGAGAGCAGTAGTGGACAAGAAGCTGGTGGGAAGAGAAATCTTGTTTCAGCTGAAGATCAAGTAGCCCTGCTCAAGGAAAGAGGACAAGGAGCATGTCCACTGAGGTAATCACTGTGAACCTCCTGGGGCGAGGTTTATAATTGTTGGCCATCCTTTCCTAGTTGTTGGGAGTCTCCCTGAGAACTCCCTGGGCCTTTCAAACATGGCGGTGGGCAAATTGCCAGTGGGCTGCTAGAATTCCCCGGGCCTTTCAAATAAGTAGCCCCTAATGCAACATGGCAGCGGGCAAGTTGCCAGTGGGTGGATAACAAGTTATTTTGAATATTTTCTAATTGGCCCTCCCATCTTCCGTACTCGTGGACAGTTCATGCCCCCCATGCATCTTATGCAGGGTGGACATGCGTGCACCTAGGTGATGACTTGACCTTTACTATGATTGGCCCTGGGAGTTTCCTGGTTTAAGATAACTGACTCTCACTTTCTATATAAGTTAGCACCAGCTTGCAATAAGGGGCTTCATCTTTGTCACTGCTATCTGTGTGTGTGTGCATTTTAATCTCCCATGATGAACATTGGCCTTTCATTGGTGCTGAGACCCGGGAGAGGAAATTCCTCATTCTGAGGACCTCCTCTCTCAAGTTTCATAGTCCTCGTTCACCTTTTTGAGCGCTGCTACATTCCACCCAACATCAGCTCTCCAATAAGTAATTCCTCTGATCAACAACCAGTGAGTCCCCTCCCGCTCTTTGGGAATCCATCTCCAAATGGCTATATGCAAAGGCTTTGGCTGTGAACATCCAGCAAGGCACTTGACACCTAGTTTGGAGGAGAGAATGCACCCCACAACTTTCACAGTTACAGTGGACTTTCTGGATGCCCATTTCATGGTTGATGAGCTATAAGGGACAGAAGAATAGGCACTCCCTGACTCTCTTTTTCTCCTCCTCTCCTGGAAAAACCCTGACATCATGTGGCCTGTGACTCCTGCCCTTAAGGTCTCACTGGCTGGGCTCTTGGGTGACAATTCATTTGCCCTCCCAGCCCCAACTTTCCCAAGTCTCTTTGGTTGACTTCTCCTTTCGGGGACTCCTGAAGGAAACTCAAAAAAAATCTGTTCCAGTCCAGGCCATTCACCTCTTCTCTTCCTGTCGAGAGTCATCATGGGAGCCTCTTCTTCCCTCCCAGCTGATTCCCCACTCAAATGATTCCTGGCTAAACTTAACCCGTTGTCCCTCACTCCGGACATCATACCCAAACTCCTCATCAAATTCAGTACACAGAATTGGCCATATTACCAATTAGACAACCAAAACCAATGGCCCCAGAGGGGTCTC
Organism: Marmota monax; assembly: GCF_021218885.2. NCBI lineage: Eukaryota > Metazoa > Chordata > Mammalia > Rodentia > Sciuridae > Marmota > Marmota monax. The sequence continues at coordinate 146,524 of NW_026693173.1, forward strand.
TGGATCCTCAAATTCTGTGTGACCTTTTTAACTTCTGCAAGTGCTCAAAAGGGTGGAAGGAGATCCCCCTATGGGGAGGCCTTTTCCCTCCTTCACTCCCACCCTGAATTATGCTTCTACAACAGATCCTCACCCTCAGGCTTCTGCCCCAGACTCTCTGCTGTCACTCCCACCTCAGCAACCTGATTTCTCCCTTCCATTTATTGGATCAAAAACCCAAACCTCCACCAGTTCTCAGACCATTGCCCCCTTGCTGAGGTAGCAGGTACTGAGCTACTCCTCCACCCATTCTCTCCTCTCTTCTTCTGTCAGTGCCCACACCGGGTCCCAACATGTCCTTTTACCAGCTAACCCAAAGCTCAAACCAGCTGAGGAGAGCCCTCAAACTCCTATTCAAGATCTGGTGAAAATGGCCTTTAAAGTTGCTTTGTCATCACTGAAAACAGGTTACTAAGAATTAAAGTCCCTTACAGGCTTTTTGGGATACTCACTCCCGTCTTCCCCTCTGCTCTACCTGTCCTACTGCTCAAGTTTTCATTGCTAGGAAAATCCCAAGCCCCTTTCCCATTATTCTTTTACATCTCTTTTTCCTCATTCTCAGATCCACCAGAGCTGCTCTCAGCCCTGCCTTCCTGTCTTCCCCCTCCCTACCAGGCCCACAGAAAAGTCTTAACTGACCTTCTCCAGGACTTTCAGCAAAAGAATCCCTATAAAAAAATTCAGTGTAGATAAACTTCCTCTTTTCATGTTGCCCTGTTCTACTTGGCCACTGGCTGGAAAAATCAGCACTCCAAAATCTAGACACCCCCTTACTAGTTTTTCACAAAATATGTGAACAAGGCCTCTGGCCTTGAGCTGGGGCTTCACAGAGATGGCTACATTTCTAAGATAAGGAGTTACCAACTGGGGTCCATGGGAACAGCTGGCAGGGGGAGGAAGAAAGGGAAAAAAAGTTCTCCCCCTCCCAGGTGTCCTTAAAAAGTTAACTTGCCCAGAACAGAGGAAAAAACAAAAACAAAAACTGCTTTTTGTGAACTGCAGACTGTGAACTTCTGAGCCCCTCCCCTTACATGCTGGATGCAAAATTCTGAAACTACCTAAACTTGAGGTTCAGGGGATTAATTGATTACAACAGAAGCAGTGCCATCTGAATCTGGCTGCGACCAAATAGGACTGTTTCCCTATCTTTGGTGCTATCTTAGGTGCCTTGCTTTGTCTGTCCCTACAACAGTATAATTCTATATACTTAAACATTGTTTATGTTTTCATGAAATGGTCAACATTTGTGATTTATTGTGTACTGCAAAACACAAAAGTACTTTGCTACTTTTCTACAAAAGGTTGAAAGTTTCAGCCTTTCTTTAATTCATGTTTTAAATGTGATATTATATTGTGTTGGCTAATATTCATGTAAACTTAAACAACAATTTATGTAAACTTTATAAAATGATATTTAAAAATCAAAGATCAGCTTCAGAACTACAGCACTTAAGATTTATGAAGAGCCTGCCTTACCTGTGATAAAGCTATGCCTCCCATCTTACTACATGTCAGAATGACTCCAAAGTAAGCCAGACTTCAGGTAAAGCCCAGTACTCTTAATTTAAAGTGAAACTGACTTTGCTGGATGTTTATGATCAAGATTTAAAGTTAAATTAAAAGGGCCAAAAAAACGAATGTTTGGCTCTTGCCCTCTGAGTCAATCTAAATCTAGGGAACATGGAACTTCTCTAAAGAGCTTTGTAACTCTGGGCGACATAACCTCCTGATCAGCGAGATTAATGAGACCACTGGAAAATAAAAAGCCAATCCATGCATTTGCTGTGAATAGGAGGGTCACTGGAGAAGGGAGACATCCCTGATGCTTCCAAGGGAAGCCACATGGTCAAGCAAGACCTGGACTCATCCTAACACAAACGGCACTAGCAGAACTAAGAAGCTGCTCTCAAGTTCCCCCACGAGCGACCCTGATGGGAACTCAGCTGACTCTTAACAATAGATAGAAACAAAGTCAATTTTGACCAGCTTGATCTTAAACACCTACCCAAAACAGTTAAACCAAAAAGTCATTCCTAGGAGTAATAAAAGACAAAAACAGCTAAAAAAAAAAAGAGGAGACAGCAACTAGCCAACAGTCTCCATGGGGAATGTTCAGTAAAGTATGGTCTTGGCTCCTCCCCCTCACAGGACCCCTATTAGTCCTCTTTATGTTTCTCCTAGTAGGACCAATAATAGGACCACATCTGTTAAATTGCCTACGGAAGTTCCTGCAAGATGAGATATATAGATTCACCAAGCAGTCAGTCAATCAACTACTTCTTTAAAATTACCAGCCCTGGTGCCCAAGATGGAGACCTACGACTCATGACAAACTCCTCTGGCTCCAGAGACTCTGTGCCCATCTAAAACACTCTCTAACCCCTTTTTCCAGTTTTCACAATCCCTCTTTCACTTCATAGGAATGATAACTACTCTCCAGCAGGTCCACTCTTCTTATTCTGTCTGCTCTACAGTATCCCCACAAGGAAGCATCAAACCTAAACTCTCCACACCTCAGATGAGGAGCCACCAGCCAGGCGAAGACTGGTAGATCAACTTCACTCATGTGCCTAGGCACAAAAAGCTTCGATACCTACTTACTTTGGTTGATTCTTTTTCAGGTTGGAACGAAGCCTTCCCTGCATCCAGGGAAACTGCTGACACTGTTGCCTCCATCCTCATTGAGCAGATCATTCCCAGGTTCGAACTTCCCGCCTCTGTCCAGTCAGACAACAGTCTAGCCTTCACTTTTCAGGTTGTTCAACTAGACTCCAAAGGCCTCAACATCACTTGGAGGCTCCACATCTCCTACCAACCCCAATCCTTGGGTAAGGTTGAGGGGCCTAACAGCATTCTCAAGGATCATCTCACTAAATTCGCTATTGAACTTAGGCTCTTCTGGCCCAATCTCCTGCTGTTGGCCCTCACCTAAATTCAGGCAGCCTCAAGGGCCCTCTCAGGCCTTAGCCCCTTTGAGCAACTCTATGAGTGCCCTTTCTTAACCACCTGAAGCTTTTCAATCACTCCTCCTCCCCTTGTGTCCTACCTGCCCTATCTCACACTTCCATCCAATCAGATAATGACCCAGAATTTACCTCACAGATAACTCAGGGGATAGCTAGCGCATTATCACTCCCTTGGCATTTCCATGGCCCTTACCATCCCCAAACTTCCGGGAAAGTTGAAAGAACTAATCGGTCTCTCAAAGAAACCCTCACCAAATTCACCATGGAATTAAGCTTAGACTGGACTAAGGTCCTCCCCTTGGCCCTGTTGCATCTCAGGACTTTACCAAAGAAACCATCCAACCTTTCCCCATTTGAGGTTATATACGGCCATTCATTCTTAACCCCCCAAAATACAGACTGAACAATTACCTGTACCTGATTCCTACGCTCTACCTCTCCTTTTCCATCTATGCTCTAAACTTTGGAAATACCAGGACTGGCTTTTACCTGACCCAACCATTACTCAAAACACCCTCACCCTAACACCCAGCCAACAGGTATATTACTGCACCCCAGGTGAAAGACCCCAACTGCACCCCAGATGGGAGGGCCCTGCCTCGGCTATCATGTGCACCCCATTGGCAGCAAAACTCAGACTCACAAATAATCAATTAACTCCATGGATTCACATTTCCAGGCTCAAACCATGCATCCAGGAAACTGATTCTGGCAACATCGGACCAGAGGACTCACAAGAATGCACACCTACATACTCTTGCTCTCCCCACCCTACTGACCCTTTAAAAATTTGTCTCTCTTGTGTTTCTGCCCATACACCCATAGCTGAGAACATATCCGAAAATGTACCTTAACTTTCTGATCCTCATCCTCATCCTCACCCCAAGGGTAATGCCTTCACCATCGTATGTCTGGAGATTCAAAATGAGAAAAATATACACACAAAAAACACCCGGACCACCAACTTGGCTACCACTTCTGACTGCCCTCTAACAGTGTGCTCCCCAGCCATCTATATTGTACTCTCTTCCTCTTCCTCTGAGCTCATTAAACAAGCCAGCCACTCTTACTTATGTTTTCTATATGACCAAAATAAGGATTACTGCAAACAGTGGCTGGAAACCTATGGAGGCTGCCCCTATTGGTCATGCAGAATTCATGATGCATATTCAGGGCAATTAAATATAGGAAAATTTAAACTTGAGTCTGCCTCCCACCAATACAAGCTGACCATCCCAGACCCTGGGAACCCATGCTGGGCAGCAGGAGTAAAGGCTTCCTTTTATTGTGGTGGGTATGGTTCCACTCCCTGTGGTTCCTTATCCATTACCCAGGAATATGTTTCCGTAGAGTCCCCAGTCTCTCTTGTCTCAACCAACACAAAACACTCAGAACAATGGCTGCTTGCATCCCTAGAAAGCCAACACACTTCTGACTCTCAGGCTTCACCAATCTATACCTGGTTACAGATCATCACTGACACATTATCCTACCTAAACCAAACTTTCCCTGCTGCAAGTCCAGCAAATTGCTTTCTGTGCACTTCCCTAGCACGGCTCTTAGTTGCCACAGTTCCAATAAAAGTTTCCAGTGCAGATATTTCCAGTTTGCTCAACTCATCCTACAAAAAGGATCCTATTAAACCCCTGCAGAATGTTCCTTTATGGGAACCCGAGGAAAATAACCACACCATAATTCTTCGGCTTTGCCTTCTGGGATCTACAACTCCCAATTCCCTTCTGGCAGTTTTTTTTGCCACCGTAACCTAACCATCAACCACACCATTTATTCCCCACTGGGTATCTTCTTCTGGTGCAATGGCACTCTCACCGCCATTATATCCTCCAACATGTCTAGCCCATGTTTATTAGTCACCATAGTTCCACAACTCACTCTCTATAGCAACTCTAAAGTAAAATCCATCCTTAACCCTCTAAAAGATGGAAAATAGGCTGCATTCCTTCCATTAGTGATAGGCATTTCATTAACAACCTCAGCCCACATGGGTGTGGCCCGAGTTGTGGCCCAGGTAGTCATGGTCCACAGCCCTCAGCTGCACCCTGTTCTCTGAGTTCCCAGCACCTTCTTCTCACAGGGCAGAGAATCTGCTGTGCTGCCACACAGAGCAGCAACTCATGTGGCAGCTGGGCCACCTAGGCAGGGAGGTTTTTATTCAGGGCTGCACCACTGTGGGAGGAATATGTAGACTTTGCACACTGTAATATATTCCAGCATCATCAGGCTCCACCCTGCTGATTCTCAGTGTGAAATCTGTCCGTGACCCACTGCCACTGAACCTATCTGAGACCCCAGTGAACCGGTTGGAGACTCCATATATTAGGACCTGTGGAGCCTGGCCTGGCTTGTGCACAACCCAGTGCAAATAGGTTTTTCCATCACTGTGTAGGAGGCTCTCACTGGACCTGCAGGAGATGGAGGCTGGCTGTCCAGGGGTGATGAGCTCAGAGAGAGGAGTCTGGGTCATCACAACATCCCCACTGGTTCCTGTAAAAATCACAGAGCAATGCAAGGTTATGTAGAAGCTTTAAGAAATGTTTTCCCATTTTTTGTCCATTTCAGTTAAATTAATTTATGTTTTTGTTTTATACATCCTAAACTCTTCATATATATAAAGAACTCTAACTGAGTAAGCTAAGAGCCTCTCTAGAATTACTTTGAACAACTTGCTCATATTATGTGACAACTTTTATCAGAGCCAGTCCTTAGCTCCTTCTGAAATACTGTCTCACATCAAATGACCTCAGCTGCTTCGTCCTGGAGGACTGACCTGCACATCACTCATGTGGACAGATCACACATGGGCAGAATAGGGGCCCAGGGCTCCCCTCCCTCCACCTTCCCCTTCCCCATCCCCTCTGTCCTCACCAGGGATCCAGAGCAGCAGCAGCCCCAGGAGCTGAGCAGGGAGCCTCATTTTGAGAAGCTGAGCTGAGGAGTCCTGGTGAGTCAAGGGCAGGTTAGAGCTGAGCTTTTATGTCAGCCTTGCAGGAAGGTCCTCCCTAGGGAGCAGCATGCAAATGCCCTGGTGAGTCCTGGGAGGGGAGAATGAGGGAGGGGACTGCCTTGTGAGCCAGGGACATCAGATATCTTCTACAGTTGGAGGAATTAGAGCAGAGAAATAGCCCTGGGTGCCTGTGGTGTGGGCAGGAGGCCTCATCATGGAAGCCTCACTCTGTGAGTGGTCATGGGGCCCAGGGCCTGCCCTCCTAAGACAGCACAAATGCACAGATAGGGAGGTGGCCTGCAGTTCAGCCTCTGTGAGGAAATGACCATCCTGCTGTCTTCCTCTCAGCTGAGAAGAGAAGGTGGCAAGTGCCACTTCACAAGTGTTGATGTTTGAAATTTCTTCCAGCCACAGCATGCAGTTGAAGAAGTTCAAGAGCTTCTGGTGGCTGATGAAACCTGCAGAAATACAAGAGCATCAGGGACAGTTTAGATGTCACATTTTCCTGGCCAGTGACTGAAATAAGAGCACAAGTATAACACGAATCTGGTGGGAAGAGAAATCGTGTTTCAGCTGAAGATCAAGTAGACCTGCTCAAGGGAAGAAGACAAGGAGCATGTCCCCTGAGATAGTCAATGTGAAGCTCCTGGGGCGAGGTCTGTAATTGGTGGCCATTCTTTCCTAGTCATCTCCATGCATTTGACACTCAGAACCACCAAACATTTCCCAGGAGATGGACCCCTAGCACACGGGACAGTGTGGACAAGGAAGATTCTGTATTAGTTTTTTTCTCATAGATGATAGAGACATCCCTCCCCTTCTGCTCCTCCTTGTCAGGGACACAAGGGAGCAGGTGCTACAACCCTGGATTTTAAAGTAGATTCGTAGGTCAGAACAGCACTCAGGCACTCTCACCATGTTCCGGGGGTTCCATGTGCACTACTGTTCTTTTGGGATTGGCTCCAAGGTGTCTTGAGGATAAGGTCCTTTTCCCTGCACAGGGACACTGGTTTCAGTCCTCCTCACCCACAGTGGGACAGAGTGAGCCTGTGTTGCATTGGCCAACATGGCTGTGCTGCTTTTCTCCCCAGCCCAGGACCTCTGACACACCCACTCCTCTGTGTGGAACTTGGGCCACCATCAGCTGAGGACCCTGCCATGTGTCTCTTAGTTTAACTGAACCTCTGTGGCTGTCCTGATTCGAGTGGGCAGCATCCTCTGAACCTGTGAAATGTGCCTGTTTGCAGTTTCCCCAGGCTGAGGTCTTCCTGTGTTTTTTTCTGAATGAGCAGAAGGAAAGGAAATGAAGGCGAATGGGTGGGAACTCACAGGGCAGGAACAGGAAAAGTGCAGAATCTCAGAAAGTTCCAGAGTACAGGACCACTTGGAAGAAAGTGGTAGGCAGATCACTCCTCTGTCTTCTCCTTGCCCTAAAGATGTCCTCAGGGTGTTTCCTGGGGGATCTCATGAAGAACCTGAGCCACCTCAGGTGCAGTGTAGATCTGGTTATCACAACTGACTTCTATAATTTATGCCTCATTTACTTATAAAGATATTTTCTAGGTAAGTAGATTTCCCTTTTCCATGACTCTACTTTAGTGCTCTCTTTGCTATTGTAAAGGCTCCTTTTGGTGCATTGGAGTTCTGCAAAACAGATGGTTCCCTGGGCACAATCTGCAGGCATGGGATATACTGTGCTCCATCTTATTCCCTGGTGCCCCCTCTTTCCTTTTCTTCCATCCCCACCCCCTCCCTCTTCTCTCCTGTCCTCCTTCTGTCTATTCATCTGCTCCTTTGTCATTAGTGGGCTCTAGACCTTTGGGGAGCTGGATTCACTGCTGTGCTGTGGTGTCTGTTCCCAAGCACATGATGTCATGTGGTACTTTCCTTCCACATTTCCTCCCTGTCCCAGACCCCTTCCCCCAATCTCTGTCTCCTTTGCCAGTGGTCGTCCTTATCTCTTCATGTCATCTTACCCCCCTTTCCATTTCATTTGCTCTAGCTTTTGCACCAGAGGGTGACATGGGACCCTCACCTTTGAGAATCTGGCTTTTTCACTTGTTATGATGTACTCCACTTCACTCCATTTACCTGACATGCCACCATTTTCTTCTTTAAGGCCCTGAGTTCAGCCTGGATTGTGGGGTGTGGACAGATCAGGAGGAAACCTCTGGCAGAAGAAGGCAGATCCTGACCATACTGTAGAGAGAGCAGAGAGCTGAGGGTCCCCTCAGTAATGAGCCATGTGGTACAATTGCTCTTGTGTATTGTTTTCTGATCCTTCTGATGAGATATGTCAGTTTGATGTCTCTCCTAGTTTACTGTGGCTAGCAAAAAATTCCCACCTTTTGAGCAGTGTGTTCTTTCCCTCGCATATCCCTTAGGAGTCCAGGCTGGGTCCTCAGCCCAGCCTGAGAAGACTGAAATTGGGCAGTCAGTGGGCAGCTCTCCTTGCTGAAGCTCATGGTCTTCTTCCAGGTCCAGTGGCTGAGGCAGAGTCATCTTTCCACAGTTGTAGGCTGAGGTCTCAATTTCCCTGTGGTCATCATAACAGAGTTACTTGAAGCTGATCTAAATGCTTGCACTGTGGTTAGTGCCTCCTCCAAGACCAGCCTTATACCATGTCCCCACATCCAATCTTCAATGGCATGAGATTTCCTTCCTCTGACTCTACATGCAGATGTGAAAGGCTTTCCTCTCTTACACCATCTGTGTCATTACATCTATAAAATCGTTCAAAAGAATTTTTCCAGAAATCCTTTTTGAATTCCTGGGGTGGATTTTGATACAGGGACTAGGTTCTTTGGGAGAACCACTTAGAATCCTGACTATCTACTGCCTTTGGTTATCACCATAATGACTGGATCCCTGTTGGATGTTTGGAACTTGATATCTTTGGAGGATTCCATTCTTCTGTGGTCAGTTGATTCTAGATATGGAGAGGATAAAGGGCTAACCTGCAGTTAGCATGGAGGTGACAATGGCTTCCCCAGTCTTCCTGTGTGTCAGCTGCACCAGGCACTAAGTCCTCAGGAATACAGGGCCTACTTCTCTCCTGGACCCACATGTGCTCCCTGCCCTTATCAGCAGCCTCAGGCTCCCTGGCAGAGCTCCATGGCCTCCCAGCCTCAGGCCCTGTCTGTCTCCACACACTGACTCTGTGACTTCCTTCCACAGGACCAGCCTGTCCCTCTCCCAGCCCTGAGCAAGGCTTCTGTGCAGCTTGGGAATGTGGGGACAAACCCCGCAGTGGCTTCCCAGGCTTCAATCTTGGTGAATCATCCTATGAATTTCCACCTGAGACCTGCAGACTCACATCCCTTTGGTGATATTTCAGTCCCCTGTGGATTCATCCTAATCCCATATGCTTATGTCTTCATGTAACCTAGATGCCTACCCTTCCTATAGGTGACCAGTGGCCTCTTCTGGTCCCCAGGTTTCTTCCCAGCTGGAGGAGGTGTGGCATGTTTAATGCAACACCCACCAGAGACACTTAGAATCTTGACACTGCAACTTAAGAATTGTGTGTGACATTGGGTTAGTTACTTCATTTTGCTCAAGCCTCAGTTCCTCATCTCCAACATGCTAGTAATAACATCTCTCTTATAAAGTTGTCTGAGGAGTAACCTAGGTACATTCTATGATCTTGGTTATGACTCATTGTTTTGGTTAGATCTAGTTTCATGGGAAGCAAATGTGCAGACAGGTGGCTCATGGTCAATAGGTGCTTCATATTTTTATCTTCCCATAATAATCAGAAATATCTTGAAACAAAACCAAGACCTGAGCTTGGTGGTGCTGGCCTTTGATCCCAGGAACTCAGGTGCTGCGACAGCAGGACTGCAAGTTAGCGGCCAGCATGAGAAACTTAGAACTTATTACAATAAAAATAAATAAATACATTTGTAAGTAAATAAAAGAGAGGGAGGGAATCTGAGTGGTAGAGTGCCCCAGTGTTCATTCTTCAGTATTAAACCAAAAACCACAACCACAACAATGACCACAAAACTAAACAACCACACAACAGCCCCAGAAATAAGAAGCCACCACCTCCCCAGGTAAACACTTTGAAGGTCTCTCAGGAACTTAGAAGCTCATTGTCCTCATCCTGGGTTCTCATGAAGTTTCCCATCCTTGGCCTGTGGCCTTGGAACCTCATGGCAGTATCTGCACACTACTCTGCTTGGGTCTCAGCCCACAGAGCCAGAGAAGATGGTCTGATGAGGGTAGGCGTAGCTTGATGATGATGATGATGATGATTACTTGAGGATCACTTTTCAACCCCAGAGTCTGGGACAGGACATGCAGAGCTCACCAACGTCCCCCTTCTGGGGCTGAGGTCAGTGTGAGGCCTGCCTAGCACCAGGGAGACTCTGGGTTGAGCCTTCTCCCTAGGCCTCCTTTCCCCCTGCCAGTGTGTGGGGTGCTTTCCCCTCTCAGGACCGGGCCTCCTGCAGAGCCTGGGCTACCTCCCCTCCCTCTGTTCTCTGATGTTCTAGCCCATCTCAGGGCCCTGGAGCTTATTCCTGAGGAGTCTGGGTGGACGGCTTCCACACTCAGACTCTCCCATGGGCTCCGGAGCCCTGCGTTGTCCTTGTGGAGGGTGCTGTTCCAGGCCAGTTTCCTCCTCAGTGAAGGTGGGGTCTCTGGTGTGTGAAAGTCACCAGTGTCCTCACCATCTATGGGACTTGCTCCACACTAGGCTGAGGGCAGGGAGGCGTTGGCCTTGGGGCCAAGTGTAAGGAGCTCCACAATGTGGGTATTTTCATGAATTTTATTTTAATGCAATATTTTTAAAATGTTAAAATTCATGCAAAAATACTTCAATATGAAAAAAAGTAAAAAATTAAAAAAATAATAATGGATCTATCTTGTGAATGAAGACTTATATCTAAGGTACTGGTTTGTAATGTGGCAATCTGTATCTGGAAATTACTTTGGTCTGTGAATTGTGTTGTTTGTGTCACCAGGTGGAGTTGACCAGGGTTGCAGTGTGTAGTGAAGGAACATGGGATGTGATCCCACCAGAGTAGTTAAAAACCATCTCATCAGAAGACAGAAAGTTGTGCAGTGCACAGAGAAACCTGTGGCATTTTGTGACCTTGGCTGTCAGGAGAGTGTCCCCATGAGGACAGAGCCCTAGGAATCCAGTTGCATGGACCAAGAACACATCCTGCATACACATGTTCTGTGTGAGCCTGTTTCCTACATATAGGATGAAGACAAATGTCAGGCAGGGGTCTGGCTCCTCATAACTTAATACCCTGAGATTCAAAAGCAGTTCCTCAGCTTGGCTCTGATCACAGGAGGGCCTCCTGAAGAGGAAGCCTGCTGAGTGCTTCCTGGAAGCACTCAGCAGAGGGAAGCACTGAGTCCCCTGTTTCCAGGTCACCTTCAGATCCTCCAGGGGAGCAGGGAGCTCAGAAGAGGTGTCTGCACAATGCTTATATCATGCTCAGGAACTGGAGAGAGCAGGGGATACTGGGTAATTACTCCAGAGAGACAAGTAAACCCTGGAAGCTGTTTCAGACTCTACTCTTGCTGCTAAAATGCCCAACGATATCATTTTCTTTTTTGATCTTCTCAAATTCAGGTGGGTCAAGTTTTAGCAAGCCAGATGGTGTCAGCATGGGCATCATGGAGCCATGTAACCTGAGAATCATTGCTCTGGAGTGTCCTCTTATCTGAATGTCTCAGGTAAGAAATGTCATGTTTAAGTTCACACACATGCAGGATGAAAAGCACTGGTTGTTTTATTCGCTAGGAGAAATTTCAAACTAATCTTCCAAGTGCTCCAATAGACAACAGCAGTGGGGTGGAGGTTGATTATTCTCTTCACATTGACCTCAGATGAATACAGGAGAAGCTCAGTCCTAAATTATCTAAAGAAACAAATTCAGAGTATTTATAACTGTTTATATTGGCCCTCTTTATCCTGCTGTATCTGGACTCTGACCTGGACAAAGAGGATGGACACAACATTAGCACCTGGAGATAAACTCACCAGAGCCTCAGCCCTGAGAGGCTGATCTATATTTCAAGCATAAATTTAATTTCAACTTTTACCTATTAAGACCGCCTCATTTTAGGAAATGAACAAGACCCTGTGGTCTCTCTCGGCTGTCATTAAAGTTTTCTTTTGTGCATTCAGTGCACTCAGGCAGGGTAGATGTCACCACTGCCCATGTCACAGCAGGGACAACACAGAATCTTGCTCAGGCTGTTTCCTCCAGGGCCAGGCAAGGACAGCTGCACATAGTGTCACAGGGACCCAGGCTGAGGAGGCTCCATCTTCTTGTGTTTGCACCCTGTGGATCCCATGGTCTCCAGCTGGTGTGGGATAGGAGCCCTGGAAAAGAAGTAACTTATTGAAGGTTATTTTTACCTTTTACTGTAAAGTATTTTCTTAAAAAGAAGCAACATCACTGTTTCCCTGGTCAGACAGTAGAAGAGATAGTGAAGAACAACACCATATTTGGCCAAAAAAACTATAAGATGCTAATAACATCATGTAAGGTAGGTACTCCAGTGTGCATGCTCACCCAAGGAAGCACTGCTGCTCTTTACAGGGAACAGAAATTAGAGTCTTGCCAATCCTTTTAGAATTTCTTACTATTTCTCTGCATGCACTGTGTATTTCTGTATGAGAAATTGCACCAACTAATTTCAACCATGACCATTTTATTCTCACTCCTCTTTTGTGGGATAGGAATCAGGAGGGGCTTCCCAGGTAGTTCTGGCTCAAGATTTGTCCCCAGGTGTTGTGGAGTGTTAACCACAGGGGCAGCCATGGAAGGACTTCTCTGGTGGGTCTCCCGGGGCCTCCCCTATGTCAGCCAGCTGATGGTGCCATAGCAAGGAGCTGGAGTTCTCACTGTGGCCCTGCCCTGGGCTGCCTGGGGGTCCTCACCAGGGGTCCTCTGGCTTCCCTGGAGAAGTTCTCCTCCAAGAGTGGTCAGTAGGCAGAGATCTTATGTCCTGGCCTCTGGAGTCACTCACGGCCACTTCCTGGTTATGGATTGGTAAGAGACCAGCCCTGTCCTGTGTGGAGGGGAGAGTGTGAAAAGCTGGAGGGAATCAGGAGGCAGGGCACTGGGACATCCTGGTGGCTGAGTCTGTTCCTGACTGTCCCCCTGGAGGCCTCCTGCCTGAAGGATCCTCTCAGCTTTCCTAGCAGCAGGATTCTGCAGGAAACACTTGTCAACTGTGCTGTCCTCAGGCATTTGACTGTGATAAGTTACACACCCCAGGGTGCCTCCTTATAATTTTGAGGACAGGTTCCATTAGCTATCACTGACATTTAAGTAAGAAAAGAAAGTTTATAAAATTCATTCCTGCTTTCCATCTTTGTACAAATGAGACCTTCATCTACTGCCACCCACCTTTGCCTGGACGTGTCATGTGGGCATTTCCTGTTTGAAAGGTTTCTACATTTTCTTCAATCTAAAAATCTCTGTTTTTTAGCTGTAGAAACTTGGGTTGAAAGTTATTTTTTAGATGTTGTTTGTGTTCCTTTTCTTCCACTGCCTCCCATCTTTCCCCTTTCCCTCCCTCCCTCCCTCCCCTCCTGGCCCTCCTTCTCCCTCTTCTCTCTTCTTCATACGATGTGTTATTTTGCAGCAGGTCTTTTTATTTTACCAGCATTATTAGTCTATATTAATTAGCTTAACAGTTTTTTGAGTAATGAATCCACCCTGAATTATATTTGAGGTAAAATAGAAGCTCTCCATTAATTTGTCTGCCTGCTTACAGATTCTCTTAGGACCTGGGTAAGATTTGGTGACAGAATAAAGACAGGTTAGGAAACAAGGTAGACTCAGGGCAAAGAAGCAGTTGGTAAAGGAGACCTTTAGCTTCTGAAGTCAAAGCTCAGGTGGAGCTGGGGGAGGGGTACAAGCAATAATGAGAGTATCTCAGGGAACATGTGTCCTGATGGGTGACATAGCCTGTGGACCGGGAGGGAGCTGACATTTCAGGTGTGGAATGGTCAACTCCTAACCTTGGCAGACAAGGTCAGAGGAAGTGTTGGAGCCTTCAGAGTGAGCAGGACCAGAGCTCAGCTGGGATGAAGGGACAGCAGACACATGGTCAACCTCCTTCCCTTCCTTACCAACAATGATGCATTCACTTGGTGTGTTTTGTCCCTTTCTGTTGCTCCCTCTTACCCACCTTTGCATTTCTGGCTGGTAACACTGATAATTTAACATGCCCAGGTCTTAAAGGAGTCAGGTGTAGAGGAAGCCTCTCTGGAATAAATATTGTGCTCAGGTATAAAAAGGAAGAGTTCAGTAACTCCTCCTTCAGGGTGTGGGGATGTGACAGAGCTCATGAACTTCATCTTGGTTGGAGAGTGAGCAGGAGAAGTGTGTCCTGAACCTTGATGAGACCAAGAGGTCTCTCTGCTCACAGGAACGATGGATGGTTCTCTCCTGGGCCTCTCAGGAAACACATTTTCTCCAGGCAAATCTGGGCTGCCCTGGCCTATGCTGGGACACCTGGGGAAACTTGGACAGGCCTGAGAGGAGCCTCCCTGCAGCTGTGCCCAGCCTGCCCAGCCCTGCTGATTTGCATGTGCCAACAGCACAGCCCACTGCCCTGAGGACTTCTTAAGAGGCTGCTCACACCCTGTGCAGGAGTCAGGCCCATCAGGATGCAGCATGGCCATGAGGGCCCCTGCTCAGCTCCTGGGTCTCCTGCTGCTATGCCTCCCAGGTAAGGAGGGACAGCACTGGGGATGTGCTCAGACCAATTTCATCAGTGCTGCCTGGTGTTCAGGGAAATCCTCTTGTGACATTGTTAATTGTGTGCATATTTCTTCTCATCTGTTCAATTGTAGGTGCCAAATGTGACATCACAATGACCCAGTCTCCAACCTCCTTGTCTAAATCTCAAGGAGAAACACTCACCATCAGTTGCCAGGCCAGTCAGGGCATTAGGAATTACTTAAACTGGTACCAGCAGAAACCAGGGCAAGCTCCTAAGCTCCTGATCTATTATACCAACAAATTGCAATCTGGGGTCCCCTCAAGGTTCAGTGGCAGTGGATCTGGGACAGATTATTCTCTCACCATCAGCAGCCCGGAGCCTGAAGATTTTGCCACTTATTACTCTCAACAGTATAGCAGTTCCCCTCCCACAGAGACACAGGCCATGACAAAAACCTCCCAGGGAGCAGAAGTGTGAGGCTGGGCTACCCCAGCTGATCCTCCTGCTGCCTCCACCTGCTGAGGGCACTGTTCAGAGGCAGCCAGACTCTGAGACCAATGTGGGGTTTTTCTAGGCCTGGACAAGTTCCTTTCCACCCTGTTTCTTTCTCCTTGTCAGCCCCAGCACTCAACCATCAGATCAGGCCCACTGAGTGGGTGTCTCTGAAGGTGTGTGCCCTGCCCTGTGCAGTAGTGCTCCACCAACCAGTGAGTGACAGGAAGCTAAAAGAAGTCCAATCAGGAGAAGAACCATGATGAGTTCTTACCCTGTGGGTGCAGGACCCTGGTGCTGGATGAGCTCAGCCAAGATGCCCAGTGGAACAGAATTGGTGTTCAGATATAGATAAATGCTTAGATGGTCAGTTTTTTATGACAGAGATGACATTACAAAAACTATGAACAAAACTTCTTCATAGGAAAATTTCTCTCTCAGCCTCATGTGCAAACAGTCACCTGGTGTATAAAACAGGCTCAACATCAATAATCATCAGAGAGTGAAATTTCCAACAAACCAGCAGAAACCTTTAGAAGAAAGGTCACAAAACTGAACCATGAAAAACATGGAGTGCAGTCTGAGGAATGATCTAGAACATTCTCATGTGTTTGGAAATGTGAAATGGTCCCTGTGTTGGAGACCTGCCCTGACCATTCACGTACCTGTGATCCAGGCTTTCCACTCAGAGCACATGCAGATGTGCACATATTCCCATGTGCAGGGACCTCACAGCATTATCTGTGATAACTGCAACCTGAATCAGCTAAATGCCAATCAAGGGAAGAATGGATAGATAGAAAAAGGGAAGTGGATGGAATGAAATACTATACACTAGTGAAAATGGCCACTGACTTCAAGATCCCTGCAAGTGACACAGGCCACAGATACACCACAGGTCATTACCCATGATTCTATTTTTATGAGGATCAAAAACTGGCAAAATTTGATAATTGCTTAAAGATAGCTTACAAATTCCATGGGGAAAAGGTGGGTCAATGACTGGTTATTCTTCCTTGAGAGTCTTTTTCCTAGTATTTTACAGACATTATTCTCGTTCCTCCTGTCTGCGTATTTCTTCTGATAGCCACATGGAAGTTCCCTTGGATGTTGTGAGTTGCTTTTCTCTTGTGGCTTTCAAAACTATCTCTGTAAATTTTCATAATTTGTTTATATTATATTTTAGTGTGACCATCATTAGGTTAGTCCTATTTGGGACCTTCAAGCATAGTTAACCTGAATGTCCATAATCCTCCTATCATCTGGGAAATTTCCAAGAATTATTACTTTTTACAATCTTTTTTCTTATTAAATGTTTCCTGATTTTATGGAATGCCTATAAAGCATTTGTTTGTTTTTTTGACCCTGTCCCATACATCCAGTGTGTTTTATTCATTTCAAATACAGAAAAAAAAAAGATCACTTCAATAAAGTGTTAGAGATTGTGAGAAAAATACAATCAGAAATCCTGAAAATGAAGGAATCAATAAACCAAATGTTAGATTCAAAAGAAGGCATCAAAACACAGAGAACACTTGGAAGACTGAACCTCAGACAATGAAGTCAAAATATACTGTCTTGAACATAGAGTGGAGTATTTCCCTGATTTCTTGATTTTCTTTGCATTAATCATTTCTTTCTTATTGGTTTTCCTCATGGTAACTTGTTAATTATACACGAGGGAATGTTACCTCACATTTCTTTAAAAAAATATTACAAACCTATGTTCCAGGTTGAGCGTGGGGAAGAGAACCCAGCTGACCTGGGCAGTTGCATGGAGCCTCCTTGACAGATAGGACAGGAGATGAGCCCTGACCTCAGTCTGGGCTTCTCCCTGGACATGTGCTATGCTCAGGAAGAGGAAAGGGGCTAGGTCAGAAAGCAGAGGACACTTCCCCCATTCCCAGGGGACTCTCCCAGGATCCTGCCTGCTGTGGTTTCTGTGGCCAGTGGAGGGCACCTGGGCTCCCACTGCATCTCCTGCTGATCTTCCCAGCCCAGCTCTGCCTTTGGGTCAACATCATATTCACCTTGACCATAATGGCTCTCCTGAGTGACCATCTCCCTCCAGTCATTCCCAGGCATGTGAGGTGGGCAGATGCCCTCAGGTCCCCACCCTTGGACAGAATGGGAACCCCATAGCTCACCTTCCACCACATTCTCCTTCCTCATCCCTTCTGTCCTCACCAGGGGTCCAGAGCATCAGCAGCCCTGGTGACCCAACTAGAAAACTGTGACATGACTTGAGGGTCATCTAGCCAGGATCTTTAGGAAGCCTTGAGGCAGTAGAAACCCAGAGTCTACAGGGCTCCAGGGACAACCTTCCACCCTCTGGGAGACTAATGAATGACTTTTCTAACTCTGATCCTTCCCCACATGCTGGCAGGCAGTCGAGGGGTTCCAGGCAGGGTGACTGGAGTCTGTATCATCCCTGTACCTCTGTTGAATCCTGTAATTGTGGGGACCACATTGAGTGACCAGGCCTCCCAGTCCTGGGACCTAAAAGATCGCTGTGTCTGGCAGGGTAGTGCCATGACTCCTGACTTGGTCTTTTATGCCCCTAGGGTTGAGTTACACTCACCTGTTTCCTTTGTCATCCTGCCCTTTGCCTGTTAGGGATAGAAGGTTCCATGGAAACTCCCTTTGTGTGTCCCCTTCTCTTGCTCTGCCTTTGTTGTGGCCTTCCTATACTTCAGTCAATCTGCTGACAGCAGACACCACAAAGCTGACTCTACCCCCTGAATCCTGACCCCTTGCCTCATTTGCATGGTTTTTTCCCAATAAAAGGGTTCAGCACTTGCTCCTCTCTCTCATTCCACGGACCCTTAAGGTCAGAGCAGCCACCAGATGACCCTAACAAAAGGTATTACTCTGTCCTTTTGTGTGTATGTTGTGGAGCCCACTTCAACTGAAGTGACCTTGAGTGTTTACTTGTGGAACATGACATGTAATAATGAGAGAAATACAATACCTTATGCAAAAATAATAAGTCAATTTTATGCTGTTCATTTTATTAGTTATTGCATGAAAAGTCCTTTTTCTGTTTTATTTGTTTATTTTTTATATTAGGTTTTAATCTGAATTTCACACAGAGCAGCTTTTGGAGGGACTTCTAGCATTTCACTTCTTCTCTCCATTAATTTGGCCACATCCTGCCCAGGGCCCAGGTCCTGCTCCCTCTGCAGTGTCCATGCTCATCCTGTCTGCTCATTCAGAAGATGCTGGACATCTCTATGCTTGTCCTCCACATGCCAGGCCAGGCTGCTGCAGCTGACAGGGCAACTCATGGGTGTGGTGAGCTGTGGCCCAGGCAGTCATGGTCCACAGCCCTCAGCTGCACCTGTTCCCTGAGTTCCCAGCATCTTCCTCTCACAGGGCAGAGAATCTGCTGTGCTGCTGCCCAGACCAGAGCTCATGTGGCAGCTGGGCCACCCAGGCAGGGACGTTTTTGTTCGGGGCTGCACAGGAAACTCTTTAGCTTGTAGTAGTAGTAATACACCCCAGCATCCTCAGGTTCTACCCTACTAATTCTCAGTGTGAACTCTGTCCCTAACCCACTGCCACTGAACCTGTCTGGGACCCCTGTGTCCCTATTGGAAACCTGATATATTAAGCGCTTTGGAGCCTGGCCTGGCTTGTGTGCAAACCAATGCAAATATGTCTTTCCATCACTGTGTAGGAGGCTCTGACTGGCCCTGCAAGAGATAGAGGCTGACTGTCCAGGAGTGATGGGCTCAGAGACAGGAGTCTTGGTCAGCACAATATCCCCAGTTGATCCTGGGCAGCAGCAGACTAGTAGCTCATGTGGCAGCTGTGCCACCCAGGAAGGGAGGTTTTTGTTCAGGGCTGCACCACTGTGGGAGGGTACTCAATACCTTGCCAGCAGTAATACACCTCAGCATCCTCCGCCTCCACCCTGCTGATTCTCAGTGTGAAATCTGTCCCTGACCCACTGCCACTGAACCTGTCTGAGACCCCAGTGTAGCGGTTGGAAACCTGATATATTAGGCCCTGTGGAGCCTGGCCTGGCTTGTGCACAACCCAATACAAATATGTGTTTCCATTACTGTGTAGGAGGCTCTGACTGGACCTGCAGGAGATGGAGGCTGGCTGTCCAGGGGTGACAGGCTCAGACAGAGGAGTCTGGGTCATCACAATATCCCCACTGGTTCCTGTAAAAATCACAGAGCAATGTAAGTTTATGTAGAAACTTTAAGAAAATTTATCCCATTTTTTTTTGTACATTTCAGACTAAATTAATTTTTGTTTTTGATTTATACACTAAAACTACTCATATACATAAAGAACTCAAATTGAGTAAGCTCTAAGAGCCTCTCTAGAATTCTTTTCAATATCCCCTGTGTATTATGTGACAACATTCATCAGAACCAGTCCCTTGCTCCTTATGGAATAATCTTTCACATAAATTAACCTCAGCTCCCTCATCCTGGAGGACAGACCTGCACATCTCTCATGTGCGCAGAGCACACATGGGCAAAATAGGGGGCCCAGCGTTCACCTTTCTCCCCCTTCTCCTTCCTAATCCCTTCTGTCCTCACCAGGGATCCAGAGCAGCAGCAGCCCCAGGAGCTGAGCAGGGAGCCTCATTTTGAGAAGCTGAGCTGAGGAGTCCTGGTGAGTCAAGGGCAGGTTAGAGCTGAGCTTTTATGTCAGCCTTGCAGGAAGGCTCTCCCCAGGGAGCAGCATGCAAATGCCCTGGTGGGTGCTGGGTGGGGAGAATGAGGGAGGGAGGGGCCTCCTTGTGAGCCCAGGGACATCAGATGTCTTCTAAAGTTGGAGGAATTAGAGCAGAGTTACAGCCCTGGGTGCCTGTGGTGTGGGCACGAAGACCCATCATGGAAGCCTCACTCTGTGAGGGGTCATGGTGCCCAGGGCCTGCCCTCCTAAGACAGCACAGATGCACAGATAAGTAGGTGGCCTGCAGGTCAGCCTGTGTGAGGGATATGACCATCCTACTGTCTTCCTCTCAGCTGAGAAGAGAAGGTGACAAGTGCCACCTCACAATTGTTGATATTTGAAATTTCCTCCAGCCAAAGCATGCAGTTGAAGAGGTTCAAGGGCTTCTGGTGTCTGACGTTACCTGGAGAAATACAAGAGCATCAGGGACAGTTTAGATGTCACTTTTTCCTGGCCCAGTGACTGAAATAAGAGCAGAATTGTGACAAGAAGCTGGTGGGAAGAGAAATCTTGTTTCAGCTGAGGATCAAGTATCCCTGCTCAAGGGAAGAGGGCAAGGAGCATGTCCCCTGAGGTAGTCACTGTGAAGCTCCTGGGGTGAGGTGTATAACTGGTGGCCATCCTTTTCTAACCATCTCCATGCATGTGACACTCATAGCCACCAAACATTTCCCAAGAGATGGACCCCTGAGTCCACTGGGCAGTGTGGACAAGGAGGATTCTGCATTAGTTCCTTCTCATAGATAATAGAGACATCCCTCCCCATGTTCTCCTCCTTGTCAGGGACACTAGGGAGCAGGTGCCACCACCCTGGGTTTTAAAGTAGATGCCCTAGGTCAGAACTGCAACCAGGCACTCTCCCCATGTCAGGGGTTCCATGTGCACAACTGTTCTCCTGGGACTGGCCCCGAGGTGTCTTGGAGAGAAGGTCCTTTTCCCTGCACAGGGACATTGATTTCAGCCCTCCTCATCCAGAGAGAGCATGTATTGTGTTGGCCAACGTGGCTGTGCTGCTTTTGTCCCCAGCCAAGGACATCTGACACAGCCTCTCCATTGTGTGGAACTTGGGCCACCAGCAGCGGAGGACCCTGCCATATATTTCTTAATTTAACTGAACCTCTGTGGCTGTCCTGCCCTTTCTTTGCTCTAGCTTTTGCACAGGAGGGTGATATTGGATCCTCACCTTCCAGAGTCGGGCTATTTCCTTTGTCATGATGTTCTCCACTTCCATCCATTTGCCTGAAATGCCACCATTTCCTTCTTTTTAAGGCCACTTGTTCAGCCTGGATTGTGTGGGTGTGGACAGATCAGAAGGAGCTCTGTGCAGAAGAAGGCAGAACCTGACCACACTGCAGAGAGAGCAGAGAGCTGATGGTCCCCTCAGCCATGAGCCATGTGAGACACATGCTTCTTGAGTTTAGTTTTCTGATCCTTCTGATGAGATATGGCAGTGTGATGTCTCTCTTAGTTTTCTGTTGCTGAGCAACAAATTCCCACCTATTGAGCAGTGTGTTCCTTCCTGGACCTGTTCCTCAGGAGTCCATGCTGGGTCCTCAGCTCAGCCTGAGAAGACTGAAATGGAGCAGACAGTGGGCAGCTCTCCTTGCTGAAGTTCAGGGTCTTCTTCCAGGTCCAGTGGCTGAGGCAGAGTCATCTTTCTACAGTTGTCGGGTGAGGTCCCAATTTCCATGTGGCCATCAGCACAGAGCTCCTGGACACTGCCCTAATTGTTTGAAATGTGGCTCCTGCTGCATCCAAGAGCTGCATAAGAGCATCTCCTCACATCCAGGTTTCATGGCCTGAGATCCTCCTTCTTCTGCCTCCATGTGCAGATGGACAGGCTTCAATGTTGAAGACAGATCTAGTGTGTACTCTCTCTCTCTCTCTGGTAGATTCAACTTATTTGATTATGTCACAAAATCTTTCATAAGAAATTTTATTGAAATTCCTGTTTGTGTACCTGGGGAGTGAGATGGTACAAGGCCTGGGGTTTGGGGTCAACAACTTGGAATCCTGTCCACATACTACCATTTTTTTTCACCTACCATAATGATTGGATCCCTGTTGGATATTCAGAATTGCATACTGTTTGGAGGAATCAGATTTAATAAGATCAGGTGATTCCAGGTAAGCAGAGGATAAAGAGGTAACCTGCAGTTGGCACAGGAATGACAAGGGCTTTCACCGTGTTCCTGTGTGCCAGCTGCACCAGGCACTAAGTCCTCAGGAACACATGGCCTGCTTCTCTCCTTGACCCACAGGTTCTCCCTGCCTTAGCAGACTCCTCAGGCTCCCTGGCTGAGCTCAATGGCCTCCCAGCCTCAGGCCCTGTCTTCCTCCACACACTGACTCTGTGTCTTCCTTCCACAGGACCAGCCTGTCCCTCTCCCAGCCCTGAGCAAGGCTGCTGTGCAGATTGGGAATGTGAGAAAGGTCCTTGCATGGACTCCCAGGCTAGACTCCCAGGCATCAGTCTTGGTCGGTTCACCTATGGATCCCCACCTTAGACCTGCTGACTCATAGTCCTTTCATGATATTTCATTGCCCAGCTATCCATCCTGGTGCCCCATGCTGATGTCGTCATGGAAACCAGACACCTGGCCTTGTTGTAGGCAGGCTGGTGGCTTCACCTGGTACCCAGGTCTCTTCCCAGCTGGAGGAGGTTTGGGATGCTCCATGCAGTACCCAATCGGGAGGATTAGAATCTTGGCTCTGTCTTAATGATTGTGTGTGACATCAGGTTAGTTTCTTCACTTTCCCCACATCTCAGTTTCTCATTAGCAACATGGGAAAAATAACATATCCTTAGAGAGTTGCCTGAGGATTCACTTGAATAGCATGTGTGAATATTGTGTACTTTAGTATCTGGGCACATACCACATTCTTAGTAATCACTAATTTTTATTGCTTAGATCAAGTTTCCTGGGAAACAAATATACAGAGGGGTTGATGGTCAATGACTTTCGATATTCTTCTGTTTTGCACAGTAACCCGTATCATCTTAAAACAACAAAGCAGCTGAACTTGGGGTGCATCCTTGGGATCCCAGTGACTTAGAGTGCTGGGGTAGGAGGATTGCAAATTAGAGGCCAGCCTGGGCCACTTAGCAGGACTTTTTCAAAATAAACATAAATAATCAAACCAAGATACCTGTCACATTCTCCCCTGGGTAACTCTTTGGTGGTTTCTCACTGAGCTTAGAAGCTTATTTTTGTTGTCCTAGGGAGACACCCTTGTTCCCCGCACTTGGCCTGTGGGTTTGAAGCCTTGCAGGAGCTCTGTAACCCTGCTGCCTAGATCTCAGCCCATGGAGAGAGCCACTGCCTTGGTAAGCGTGGGCCTGGCATTTCCTGCTCCCCCCCCCCCAGTTTCCCTGCAGTTCTAGAGATCTAACCCAGAGTCTCCCACATAGTAAGGAGCCCACACCTGCCAAACGTACCTTCAGAACTCAGACGTAGGTGAGCTGTGACGGTGGTTTCAGTGACCACCCTGACCCCTGTTGCTGTCTGGTGGTATTTCTTAGCAGGCCCCTCTCCCTGGATCTCTCTACCTTGCCCCCTCTCTGACCTGCCCATCACTGAGTCTTTCTCTCCCAGACTTCTGCCTACACTTGCAGAAACTGCTGCTGCCTCCCTTCCTCTGGTTTTCTGTGTCTCTGGACCTGCTCAGAGCCCTAGAACTGTCTGCTGAGGAGTCTGGGTGGTGGGCCTTTATCCCAAAGTTTCTCTTCTGCAGGGAGCTGGAACCCTGACCCTTCTATGTGCAGGGCTGTGTTCCCAGGCCAGTCCCCTCTGCATGAAGACAGGGTTATTTGGTGTTTAGAAGTCATTTGTGCTCCTGGCCTCCTAGCACATGTCAGAGTAGGCCAAAGCTAAAGAGGCCTTGGCTCTGGAGCCAAGTTTAACAAGCTCCCCAATTTTGGTATGTGTGTGAGTTACATTTAAATGCAATATTAAAGAAAACTAAATGAATGTAAATATACTTCAGTATTAAATAAAGTGAGAAATTTTTTAAAAGGATCTATCTTGAACATGAAGACACAAATAGGGAAAGTTTTGTGTTGTGGCATTTTGGATTGAAGGATACGTCCATGTGTGGATGTTCTTTTATTTTATCTATCTATCTATCTATCTATCTATCTATCTATCTATCTATCAATCTATTCATTTTTTGTCACCAGCTGGGGATGCAAGGGGGTTGAGAGAAGTGTGGTAAGCTGGTATTTAAGGACCATCTCAGCAGGGGACTACATAGCTTCTGTAGTGCATAGAGCCACCTGTGTGTGGCGCTGTCTGCCCTGGGGTGTCAGGAGTGTCTCTCATGAGGGCAGAGCACTAGGGGTCCCTTTGGATGAACCAAGTCCAGGTCCTGGCGTACACAGGTTCTGTTTGAGTCTGTTTCCCACATGTAGAATGCAAACAAAGGACAGGCAAGGGGTCTGACTCTTCATAACCCTATATTCTGAGATGCTGAAGCAGCTCTGAGCCATTGGCCCTGCATCACAGGAATCCTCACAAGAGGAAGGCAAATGGCCCTGAAAAAGGAGAGACCTTCAGGGGACTATGCAAAGTGTGGTCTGGACCAGCAGAGGGCAGCAGTGAGCACTCTCCTTTCAAGATTTCCTTCAGATCTTGCAGCTGTTCAGGGACCCTGCAGGAGATGGTGTTTGTACCATTTCTGGAAAATTAGGGAGAGCTGGAGAGTACAGGGGAAATTTGTCATTGTTCCTTGTGGAGTCAGGAGGCTACTGTAGACCCTGGTCTTGCTGCACATTAATGGGAGATTTTTTTTTTTTTTTGTCTCTTCTCATGTTAGGGTGGGCAAAGCTGTAGCTCACTAGATGGTGTGAGCCTGGGCACTGTGAGGCCACTTGACCTCAGGGAGCATCTCTCTGGAGTGACCTCTTACTTGGAAGTCTCATGGAAGAAGAGATATATTTAAGTTCACACACACAGACAGTATAATAGGCACAAATTTTATTACTTGTGATGAGAAAAAGATAAAGTTTCCAAGCTGAGGTTCAAACTGTTCCAAGAGACAAGAATGGGAACAGGAAGGTATTTGTTCACTTTACACTGGTCCTAGATGCCAAAAGAAGTCCATCTTGTAGGAGATCATGAAATAAGTTCAGTGTATTTGGAAAGGTGTATGTTGGATGTTTTTGATCCAGCTGTTTCTTGGATCTGGACTCTGTACAGGAGAAAGAGGACAGGACACCTGGTTTTACTTGACACCTGGTTTTAGCCTAAGCTTGTTCTGAACTCAGTGAGGGACCTGGTTAGACACATCTGCTCTGCCCTCTTCCCTTGTTCCCAGGCATAACAGTGAGTTCTGAACTTCTCTCTGGGTGTGAGTGTATGCCCTTTTGATAGACAGGTGGGCGAGCTGGTTTCCTGGAGATTTAGAGCATTATTGTGGAGAGCAGAGGGCACAGGACCCTGTGGACACAGAGGTGGCTCACCTTCAGGTAGGTTCCTCTCACTGAAATCTGTATTAGGATGTTCCACTTCTTGCCCACCAGAGGACGATGTGAACCTGGAAATACACTCACCATAGCCTCAGCCCTGGAGAAGCAGATCTATATTTCAAGAATAAATTGTATTTTACATTTTTATCTGTTAAGACAGCATCATTATAGGAACTGAATGAGACATCATGGTCTCTTGTTGCTGTCACTTAGTTGTCTTTTGTGCATTCACAGCATTCAGGATGGAGGTCACCACTGTACTTGTCACAGCAGGCAGCATAGCATATTGTTAAGGCTGTGTGCTCCTGGGCCAGGCAGGGGTGCTTCACACAATCCTGTGGGGAACCAGGCTAGGGAGGCTCCATCCTCATGTGTGCACCATGTGGAGCCCATGGCCTCCTTCCTCTGCTACTGTGGGAGAGAAGGCCTGGAATGTGAGTGACTTATTGAACATTATTTTTATCTGTTAAAGAAAACTGTCCCCCCACCATCACTCTTTAACAAGGCAAACCATGAAAGAGAAAACAAAAGATACTCTTTATTTTTAGAGATATGTCAGCTCATTATCACTCTTACACTTCATGGACAATTCAGGAATTACTCAACACTTCCAGGCATAGACCTTCTTTCTGTGATGCTAACATTATGTCAGGTACATGCATGTTTACGTTACCCAGGGAAACAACATTACTTTGTGTGGCGAATAGACAATACAGCTTTGCCATCAGTTTTTTTTTTTAAACTTCTTACTGTTTCTCTGCATGTATTGTATAATTTTGTGTAAAATATTGCCCCACCCCAGCAGCTAAGCCATTAGCATTTTATCCTCCCCACCACCCTGCCTTTCTGTGTGTAAGGAATCTGGCCGGGGCTTCCTGTGTGGCTCTGGCTCAGGGTTGGTCTTGAGTATGTTGGGGGATGTTGGTCATTGGTGGAGCAGGTGCCTCTTGGGCAGAAGCTCTGGTTTCCATTCCCACAGCCAGAGGAATGACTTTTTCCACTCTTAAACAGTATAATTTTTAATTACATTTATTTCCCTTTTTTCTGCTAACACACTGCTTTTCAAGCTCTCCAGGTTTATGTACAGCTCCATCTGTACAAGGTCATTTGTGCAGCCAGTATTAGTGCACATTCACCCACTAATTCATGCCTCCTTGTGTCTGCCTTTTACACCCTCCATGTCTCTCTGAGTGATTGCTCTTTGTGAGCAGCGTCTTCAGTGGTTTCTCCAAACAAGGACAACTAACTGTCTGGTTTTAATCAGTTTCCCTTCACCAAAATTGCTTCTTTCACCTTTATTGGATTCCAAATATTTAAAAATTACCTATTCACAGCATTCTTTTAAAATTTACAAAATTTTTCTTCTACATAAATAAATATTCACATATAAATTTAATACTCATCACAAATAGGACCTTGAGATTTCAGTTACATTCACCAGGAGCTCTATTATGTAGGAATCACCTTCAACACCACGGCACAACCTTTCACCCTCTTGGTGACATATGAGTGACTTTTCCAACTCTGATCCTTCCCAAGATGAAGGCAGGGAGTCAAGGGTATCAGGCAGGGAGAGTGGAAACTGCATCCTCACTATATCCCAGATGCTTCCTGGAAAAAGAAGAGAGAAATACAAGATTGAGTGCCCAATTAATAAGCCATTTCCATCATTTTCCTTTCATAAGTTATTACAGGCTTAGGCATTTTTTTTGTGTGTGATTAGATTTGAATCCCAATTTCACACACACACACACACACACAAAAACCAGCATTTGCAAGCATAAAGGGACCTGCAGAAGATCCCTACACCAGCCCTGCCTGCGCCAGAGTCCTGCCCAGGGCCCAGGTCTTCCTATTGCAGTGTCCATGCTCATCCTGTCTGCTCATTCAGAAGGTCCCTGGACACCTCTGTGTTGTCTTCCACATGCCAGGCCAGGCTGCTGCAGCTGACAAGGCCCCTCATGGTCCACAGCCCTCAGCTGCACCTGTTCCCTGAATTCTCAGCACCTTCCTCTCACAGGGCAGAGAATCTTCTGAGCTGCTGCCCAAACCAGAGCTCATGTGGCAGCTGGGCCACCCAGGCAGGGAGGTTTTTGTTCATGGCTGCACTACTGTGGGAGGAGCATGTGTCCCTTGCAAGCCTTAATACACCCCAGCATCCTCAGGCTCCACCCTGCTGATTCTCATTGTGAACTCTGTCCCTGAGCCACTGCTAGTGAACCTGTCGGAGACCCCAGTGTTTTGGTTGGAAACCTTATATATTAGGTGCTGTGGAGCCTGGCCTGGCTTGTGCACAACCCAACGCAAATAGGTGTTTCCATTACTGTGTAGGTTCTCTGACTGGACCTGCAGGAGATGGAGGCTGGCTGTCCAGGGGCAATGGGCTCAGAGAGAGGAGTCTGGGTCAGAACAACATCCCAACTGAATCCTGGGAAAACCAAAAACAGGACAATGAAAGGTCATGCAAAATCTTTAGGAGAATTTGTGCTTTTTCCTTTATTGTGTATTTTAGGTTAACTTATTATTGTGATTTTTATTTATACAGTAGAATTATTCATGTTTAAAAACACCTCAAATATTGTAACCTATAAGAACTTCTGTAGAATTTACCTACAATACCTCCCCCTAATAATATTATGTGACAACTTTGATCAGAGCCAGTCCCTTGCTCCTTCTGGAATACTGTCTCACATCAGTTGACCTCAGCTGCCTCATCCTGGAGGACAGACCTGCACATCTCTCATGTGGACACAGCACATATGCACAGAAGGGGGGCCCAGGTCTCACCTCCCTCCCCCTTATCCCTCCCCATCCCCTCTGTCCTCACCAGGGATCCAGAGCAGCAGCAGCCCCAGGAGCTGAGCAGGGAGCCTCATTTTGAGAAGCTGAGCTGAGGAGTCCTGGTGAGTCAAGGGCAGGTTAGAGCTGAGCTTTTATGTCAGCCTTGCAGGAAGGCCCTCCCCAGGGAGCAGCATGCAAATGCCCTGGTGGGTGCTGGGTGGGGAGATTGAGGGAGGGTGGGGCCTGCCTTTTGAGACCAGGGACATCAAGTATCTTTATATTTGGAGGAAATAGTGAAACAGCCCATGGTGCCTGTGGTGTGTGCAGGAGGTCCCATCAGAAGCCTGACTCTGTGGGAGGTCATGGTTTCAGGGTCTGTTACCTGAGATAGGAGAGATCGAAGGACATTCAGGCTGCCTGCTTCTCAGCATCTGGGAGGAAGTCACATCCTGCTGACTTCATCCAAGATAAGGAGACAAGGTGACAAGTCCCACCTCAGAAGAATAGATTTTCTGAATTTTCTACCAGCCACAGCATGCAGTTGAGCTACATCAAGAGCTTCTGTGTCTGCTGTGACCTGGAGAAATACAAGAATGTCAGGGGCAGTGTTAGAGGATGTCTCTTCATAGCCTAATGAATGAAATAGGATCACAAGGGTCAAAAGAAGCTGGTGGGGAAAAGAAACCTGTGACTCAGCTGGAGATCCAGTAGCCCTGCCCACAGCAAGAGGAGAAGGGACATGTCCACCTGAAGCTGTGAGTGTGGAATTCACATGAGGTAGACCTATAAATGGGTGGTCATCCTGTCCTATTCATCTCCATGTGTGTGACTCTCAGAGTGAGCCAAACCTTTTCCTAGAACCCCCTGAGGTCATTTCACAGAGTGGACAAGGGAGGATGTCTTGTTAGTTTCCTCTCAGTGAAGACAGGGAATTCCTCCCCCTCTGCTGTTCCATGTCAGGGACATTGGGTTGCAGTTGTAACAAGTCCTGTGTTTAAAAGTAGATTCCCTGGGTTGGAACAGGACTGTGTCCTCTCTCCATTTCTCAGGGTGATTCCCTCTGCACTCGCAGTCTCCTGGGTCTTGCCTCAAGTGGCTCACTGGGGAGAGGGCTCTGGGTCACTGCACAGGGACATTAGCTTCAGCTTTTCCCTCCCAAGCTGGAGACAGTGAGCCTGTTTTGTTTTTGGCCCACAAGGCTGAGCTGCTTTTCCAGAGAACCCAGGTCCTCTGACACACCCTTTCCATGGTGTGGAACACAGTGTGGGGCCCTAAGCAGCTCAGGACCCTGACATGGTTCCTCTTAATCCCTGTGAACCTCTGTGGCTGTCCTCCTGTCCCCAGTGAGCAGCTTCCCTCTGAACACTAAGGAACAGCTGTGTTTGTAGTTCTCCAGATCACATTCTTCAGGTGCCTTTTCTAATGAGTGGCTTAAAGGAAATGAAAGTGATTTTCTCAGGTCTCATTGGGCAGCAATAGGCAAAGCTCAGAGTTTCAGAAGGTCTAGAGGGTGGGACATCTCTCTGGAAAGTGGGTTGGACAGAGTCACTCATCTTTCCTCTCCTTGCCCTGAGCACCTCCTCTGGCCATGTGCTGTGGTGCCCTCAGGATGTGGCCCTGGTCTGTCCTGATTATAAAATCTGATTATAAAATCATATTTTATACCTGATTTAATTATTAAGCTATTTTCTAGGTAGCTAGGTTTTCCTTTGCCAACATTATACTTCAGTGCCCTGCTTAAATTGACAATGTTTTGACTGGTGCATTACAGTGTGCATAATATTGGGCTTGGGACACAATCTTACAGGAATGGAATTTAATTCACTCTATTTCAGTCCTCAGTGCCTCCCTTTTCCCTCTCTTTTCCCTTCCCATATAACTCTCATGTTCTCTCCTTGCCTTCCTTCTGTTTACTTTTTTAAATTAATTTTTGTTTATTTGGTCCATTTATTTTTATTTTGGAAAAGGCAAAAATACTTTACCTGATCAAATTATTAATTCTCCATGTGCATAAGTGTTTGTTTTTTAAAAAATATAACATTTTACAATGTTCCTTACAATTCTTGTTTCTTTTTTTTTATTTTATACATACAAACAGTTTAAAATGTTTATTATGTAAGAGCAGTGTTTTGTTTACAATATATATTATATTGCTTCAAGCCAATGCAAAGACTTCATACATTATATTCCCTATCTCATTGTGTTTACAATATATTATATTGTTTAAATGCCACTACCACAGTGTCAATTTTTGTTTTTTCTTTTTTCAATACTGAACTCTCTGGAGTAATGATAAGGTCGAAATATGTTGTATAAGAGCGTACAAATAAGGGCAATTAAAAATGTAACAAATGTCTAAATATATGACGATAAAATTTGAAATGCTGTAACTTCAACATGATTAACTGCTTCAGGTAGTTTTATTCACTAGGAGAAAAAAGCCCCACAATTTTGCCTGGACATGTTATATGGGCATTTCCTGTCCTGTGCAAAGACCAGGATGTGTTCTCCAGAATCTGTGTGAAAAGGTTTCTACATTTTCCTCAATCTAAAAATCTCAATTTTCTATCTACAGAAATTTGGGTTGAAAGTTAGTTTTTAGTATTTGAAGATGTTGTTTGTGTTGCTTTTCTTCCACTGCCTTCTTTCTTTCCTTCCTTCCTTCCTTCCTTCCTTCCTTCCTTCCTTCCTTCCTTCCTCCCTTCCTTCCTTCCTTCCTTCCTTCCTTTCCTCCCTCCCTCCCTCCTTCCTGGCCCTCTTTCTCCCTCTCCTCTCTTCTTCATATGATGTGTTATTTTGCAGCAGGTCTTATTATTTTACTAGCATTATTAGTCTATATTAATTGGCTTAACATTTTTTTGAGTAATGAATCCACTCTGAGTTATATTTGAGGCAAAATAGAAGCTCTTCATTAATTCATCAGCCTGTTTACAGATTTAGTCTCTGCTCAGAACCCACCATCCAGGCAATGTGCCTCCCTATCTGCTGAGGGCTTTGCATGGGCCCTGCACCAGCCCAGCTGCCACATTTTATAAACAAAGTCATTGCCATGAGACCTGAGCTGACTCAGGCAGGCAGGGGAAGCAAGATGATGTCCCAGACACCGTGGTTCTTGTTTCTGTGGCTCTGGGACTTCACTGTCTTCATAATCATAGAGTTGGAAAAGCCATTAAAACACGTGCTGGGAAATTATGGTGAATTCCAATATGGGCTTAATTATGAGCTCATCACACATCCCTGGAGAATGGATGTTAAATGATATTTCAAAGTACATATTATGAAATGTGCACATGTGTGTGAGTGTGTGTGTGTGTGTGTGTGTGTGTGTGTGTGAGAGAGAGAGAGAGAGAGAGAGAGAGAGAGAGAGAGAGAGAGGTCAGGGTCCACTCCTGATTTTCCTGATTGAAGGTGCCTTTGGGTACAAGGTGAGACCCAATCTCCAGGCTCCCTGGCTGTGTCTGCAGGAGACATGGTCACCATCAGCTGCAAGTGTAGCCAGAGTCTTTTATCCAAACACAAAGACTACGTGGCCTGGCCCGAGCAGAATCCAGGACAGGCTCCCAGGCTCCTCTCCTGGGCATCCACATGGTCGGCTTGAATCCCATGCAGCTTCAGGGGCAGTGGGTCAGGAGCACATTTCACTCTCCCCATCAGCAGCCCCAGGTTGAGGACTTGGCACATTGTTCCTGTAGCAACATCACATTGCTCCTCCCAAGAGCCTCAGCCTTAGACACAAGCCTCCACCAGGCTGAGGGCCAGGGAGCCTTTGCTCACAGGGCTCTGGGTTTTCCTGCTTCCTCTCCCCTCACAGGTGACATATTTTGATTAATTTCTTGGAGGATTTGCAGGGCCCAGGAGAAAATCAAGAACAGAATCTTTATTGGCCATGTAACTGCTTGTTCATCTCGTGGGAGTCACCAAGCACAAGGCTGGGCAGGTCTCCTGGGGAAAGTACAAGACTTTTCAGGTGACAGGAATCTGTGTGTTTCCATGGACAGATCACGTGACTGAGCAGGCATTAGTCTTCACCTCAAAGGAGAATCTGGTGGCTTCCACACTCTGATGACTAGTACTTCCCTGTGCCTCATCCAATATAGAAGATACCAAATTTTATTCCTTTTCATCCTGGCCTCCTTCATGACGTGAAATCTCCTTCCACCTGGGTCCCTCCAGTATGAGATTCTTCACCCAGCAGATCACCCCTCTCATAGAGAGTCTCTCTCTCTCTCTCTCTCTCTCTCTCTCTTTCTCTCTCTTATTACCTACCCCTCTGTTTTCATCCTTGGTCAGACCCTGGCTTCTGAGGAGCCTTTCTGGTGAGGTCCTCTGTATGTGGTCCCCTGCTCTCCCTCCTCTTGTGGTTGCTTGCTCTCCCTCCTCTTGTGGTTCTCTGCTCTAACTTCTTTCAGTTGTTAAATCAGTTTCCTTTTTAGTTCCATAGTTTATTACAAAATTGCATAAAATAAATTTCTGGGCAAAAGATGAATTTCCACTCTGGGTGAAGACCTCTGATTCTTTACCAGAGTCCTTCCCTGGGCCCAGGTCCACCTCCTTCTGCAGTGTCGACTCTCATCCTGTCTGCTCATTCAGAAGGTCCCTGGACACCTCTGTGTTTGTCCTCCACATGCCAGGCCAGGCTGCTGCAGCTGACAGGTCCACTCATGGGTGTGGTGTGCTATGGCCCAGGCAGTCATGGTCCACAGCCCTCAGCTGCACCTGATCCCTGAGTTCCCAGCACCTTCCCCTCACAGGGCATAAAATCTGCTGAGGTGCTGCCCAGACCAGAGCTCATGTGGCAGCTGGGCCACCCAGGCAGGGAGGTTTTCGTTCGGGGCTGCACCACTGTGAGAGGTAACTCTTTACCTTGCTGGCAGTAATATATTCCAGCATCATCAGGCGGCACCCTGCTGATTTTCAGTGTGAAATCTGTCCCTGACCCACTCCCACTAAACCTATCTGAGACTCTAGTGAACCAATTGGAAACCCGATATATTAGGCCCTGTGGAGCCTGGCCTGGTTTGTGCACAAACCAACTCAAATAGGTGTTTCCATTACTGTGTAGGAAGCTCTGACTGGACCTGCAGGACAGGGAGACAGACTGTACAGGGGTGATGGGCTCAGAGAGAGGAGTCTGGGTCATCACAATATCCCCACTGGTTCCTGTAAAAATCACAGAGTAATGCAAGGTTATATAGATACTTTAAGAAAAATTTTCCCATTTTTTGTACATTTCAGACTAAATTAATTTTTGTTTTTCATTTATACACTAAAACTATGCGTATACATAAAGAACTCAAATAGAGTAAGTTCTAAGACACTCTCTAGAATTCTCTTTAACATCTCCCTCGTATTATATGACAACATTCATCAGAACCAGTCCCTAGCTCCTTCTGGAATACTGTCTCACATCAGTTTACCTCAGCTGCCTCGTCCTGGAGGACAGACCTGCTCATTCTTCATGTGGACACAGCACACATGGACAGAATGGGAGCCCAAGGCTCCCCTCCCTCTTCTTCTCCCTCCTCATCCCCTCTGTCCTCACCTGGGATCCAGAGCAGCAGCATCCCCAGGAGCTGAGCAGGGAGCCTCATTTTGAGAAGCTGAGCTATGTCAGCCTTGCAGGAAGGCCCTCCCCAGGGAGCAGCATGCAAATGCCCTGGTGGGTGCTGGGTGGGGAGAGTGAGGGAGGGAATGGTCTCCTTGTTTGCCCAGGGACATCAGATGTCTTCTACAGTTTGAAGAAAGAGAACAGAGAAATAGCCCTGGGTGCCTGTGGTGTGGGCAGGAGGCCTCATCATGGAAACCTCATTCAGTGAGGGGTCATGGTGCCCAGGGCCTGCCCTCCTAAGACAGCACAGATGCACAGATAGGGAGGTGGCCTGCAGTTCAGCCTCTGTGAGGAAATGACCATCCTGCTGTTTTCCTCTCAGCTGAGAAGAGAAGGTGAGAACTGCCACCTCACAAATGTTGATTGATGTTTGAAATTTCTTCCAGCCACAGCATGCAGTTGAAGAAGTTCAAGAGCTTCTGGTGTCTGATGTATCTGCAGAAATACAAGAGCATCAGGGACAGTTTAGATGTCAACTTTTCCTGGGCTAGTGACTAAAATAAGTACAGAAATGTGTCAAGAATCTGGTGGGAAGAGAAATCGTGTTTCAGCTGAAGATCAAGTAGTCCCGATCAAGGAAAAAGGACAAGAATTTTGTGTCCTGAGGTAGTCCATGTGAAGCTCCTGAGGCAAGGTGTGTAACTGGTGGCCATCCTTTCCTAGTCATCTGCATGCATTTGACACTCAGAGCCTCCAAACTTTTCCCAGGAGATGGACCCCTGAGCCCACAGGACAGTGTGGATAAGGAGGATTCTGCATTAGTTCCTTCTCATAGATGATAGAGACATCCCTCCCCATGTGCTCCTCCTTGTCAGGGACACTAGGGAGCAGGTGCCACCACCCTGGGTTTTAAAGTAGATTCCCTAGGTCAGAACTGCACCCAGGCACTCTCCCCATGTTCAGGGGTTCCATATGCACTACTATTCTCCTGGGACTGGCCCCAAGGTGTCTTGGGGAGAAGGTCCTTTTCCCTGCACAGGGACATTGATTTTAGCCCTCCTCATCCACAAGTGGGACAGAGGGAGCCTGTGTAGTGTTGGCCAACATGGCTGGGCTGCTTTTCTCCCCAGCCCAGGACCTCTGTCACACCCTCTCCACTGTGTGGACCTTGGGCCACCTGCAGCCTAGGACACTGCCATGTGTCTCTTAGTTTAACTGAATCTCTGTGGCTGTCCTGCCCTGAGTGGGCAGCATCCTCTGAACCTGTGAAACGTGCCTGTTTGCAGTCTCCCCAGGCTGCAGTCTTCCTGTGCTTTTTCTGAAAGAGCAGAAGAAAATGAAATGAATTATAATGGTTTGGAACTCAATGGGCAGGAACAGGAAAAGTGCAGAGTCTCAGAAAGTTCCAGAGCACAGGAACCCTTGGGAGAAAGTGGTTGGGCAGATCACTCCTCTGTCTTCTCCTTGTCCTAAGGATGTCCTCATGGTGTTTCCTGGGGATCTCTTTATGGCCCTGAGCCATCTCAGATGCAGTTTAGATCTGATTATCTCAACTGATTTCCATAGTTTATGCCTGATTTACTTATAAAGATATTTTCTAGGTAAGTAGATTTCCCTTTTCCATGACTCTACTTCAGTGTCCTGTTTACAATTGTAAATGCTCCTATTGGTGCATTGGTGTTCTGCAAAACAGATGGTTCCCTGGGCACAATCTGCAGGCAGGGGATACACTGTGCTCCATGTTAGTCCCTGGTGCCCCCTCTTTCCCTTTCTTCCATCCCCACCCCCTCCCTCTTCTCTCCTGTCCCCCTTCTGTTTATCCATCTGCTCCTTTGTCATTGGTGGGCTCTAGACCTCTGTGGAGCTGGGCTCACTACTGTCCTGTGGTGTCTGTGCCCAAGCACATGGTGTCATGTGGTGCATTCCTTCCACATTTCCTCCCTGTCCCAGTCCCTGACCCTCCATCTCTGTCTCCTTTGCCACTGGTTGTCCTTGTCTCCTATGACACCTTACCTCCCTTTCCCCTTCCTTTGTTCTAGCTTTTCACAGGAGGGTGACATGGGACCCTCACCTTCCAGAGTCTGGCTCTTTCACTTGTCATGATGTTCTCCACTTCCATCCATTTACCTGAAATGTCACCATTTCCTTCTTCTTTAAGGCCATGAGTTCATCCTGGATTATGTGGGTGTGGACAGATCAGGAGGATCTCTTTGGCAGAAGAAGGCAGAACCTGACCACACGCAGATAGAACAGAGAGCTGAAGGTCCCCTCAGCCATGAGCCATGTGGGACAATTGCTCTTGTGTTTAGTTTTCTTATCCTTTTGAGGAGAAATGGAAGTGTGACGTCTTTCCTAGTTTTCTATGGCTGAGCAACAAATTCCCCCCTGTTGAGCAGTGTGTTCCTTCCCAGGCATGTATCTCAGGAGACCAGGCTGGATCCTCAGCTCAGCCTGAGAAGACTGAAATGGAGCAGTCAGTAGGCAGCTCTCCTTGCTGAAATTCAGGATCTTCTTCCAGGTTCAGTGCCTGTGGCCTGGCCGAGTCACCTTTCCACAGTTGTAGGGTGAGGCCCAATTTCTCTGTGGCCATCAGCACAGAGCTCCTGGAAGCTGCCCTAATTGTTTCAATTGTGGCTCCTGCTGCCTCTAAGAGCAGCATTAGAGCATCTCCTCACATTCAGTGTTCATGGCTTGAGGTCCTTCTTCTGCCTCCATGTGCAGTTGGATGGGCTTCAATGATGAAGACAAATCTAGTGTATACTCTCTCCCTCTCTTAAATTCAACTTGTTTGATTATGTCCTCAAGATCCTTCAAAACAAATTTTGTTAAATTTCCTGTTTGAGTACCTGGGGAGTGGGATGGTACACGGCCTGGGGTTTGGGGCCAACAACTTATTTTCCTGTCCACATACTGC
This sequence comes from Marmota monax, assembly GCF_021218885.2. NCBI lineage: Eukaryota > Metazoa > Chordata > Mammalia > Rodentia > Sciuridae > Marmota > Marmota monax. The sequence goes on from NW_026693173.1 coordinate 183,100, forward strand.
TATTTTTTTTCACTCACCATAAAGATTTTATCCCTGTTGGATATTCAGAATCAGGTGCTGTTTGGAGGAATCAGTTTTAATAAGATCATGTGATTCCAGGTAAGCAGAGTCTAAAGAGGTAACCTGCAGTTGGCACAGGAATGACAATAGCTTCCCTCGTCTTCCTGTGTGTCGGCTGCACCAGGCACTAAGTACTCAGGAACACATGACCTGATTCTCTCCTTGATCCAAAGGTGCTCACTGCCCTCCGCAGAGGCCTCGGGCTACCTGGCAGAGCTCCATGCCCTCCCAGCCTCAGGCCCTGAGTGCTGCCACACCCTGACTCTGTGTCTTCCTTCCCCTGGACAAGCCCATCCTTCTCCCAGCCCTAAGCAAGGCTGGTGTGCAGCCTGAGAATGCTGTGGAAAGACATTCAATGGCTCCCAGACTGTCCTCTAAGGCACAGGACTCTGAACGTTCAGCCATGGAGTCCCACCTTAGACCTGCTGTCTCACAACACCCTGGTGCTATTTCAAAGCCCAGTGGATTCATCCCCATGCCACATGCTGATGTCACCATGGAAATCTAGCCTTCCTGGAGACTGGCCAATGGCCTCCTCTTGCCATCAAGTTTCTTCCCACAGTGAATAGGCATGACATGTTTGATGTTACACACCCCCTCTCATAGAGTGTTAGGATCTTGACTCTTCATCTTAAGAAGTGTGTGAGACATTGGGCTAGCCATTTCAGTTCCCCAACACCTCAGTTTTTGATCTGAAATATGGGAGTAATAGCATTTCTCTTAGAAAGTTGCTGGGGGAGTAACTAACTTAGTGTAAGTGAGTTATGTGGCTTAGTGACTGGTCACATACTGCAATTATAGTTATCCCTCATTTTTTGGTTAGATTTAGCATCATGGGAAGTCCAGCCAGAGTCTCTTGTCCAACCAGAAGGATGGTTGGCCTGGCACCAGCAGAACCTAGGACAGAGTCCTAGGCTGCCCCTCTCCTGGGTGGCCACCTGGGGAGCTGGGGTCCCACACATGTTCAGGGGCAGTGGGTCAAGGAAAGGTTTCACTCTCCCCATCTGATTTTATTCTCCCAGACTCAGGACAGGGGTGATTTTTCCTGTGATCAACACCACAGTGCTCCTCCCCCAGAGCTCAGCCTCAGCCTCTAACTCCCCCCAGGACATGGACAGGGAGTCTTTGTCCAGCTGCATTCCCTCATAGAGCTTCAAGTTCTCCTGCCCCCTTTCTTTCTGAGAGTCCTCATCTTTTTAATTCATTCCTTGGAGGGCTCCACTGGGTGAGGAAAAAATTTGGGTATTTGGACTTTTCTGGATTCTAAGCTAACTAATAATAGAAGTACTCTGTGACCCACAATCCTTCTGTTGTGTATTTATTCAAGGGAACCAGGTCACCAACTGATAAAGATGACCACACGGCCAAGATCACTGTAAAATTTTTCACAACACCTATGAGAGACAGTCAGAGTTCTTCTGTGAGTGACTGGACAAGGGAATAGGCCTTTTCTGTAGGTCAAAGTCAGGAGAGGGCACTGTTAGGAGGCAATTGCCAACACCCAGATGGGCCTGGTGGGTTCCTTGGTGCAGGGAGATTAAAATGGGGGGAGCAGTGAGGGGTGCATTTTGGATATGGAGGTGAACAACCTGATGCGGTTAGGTCAAGGGATATGAGAGAAGGAGTCTCAAGATGACTCTGAGATCTTGCTTTGAGAAGCTAACAGGGTGGAGGTGCCGTTTGTCCTGAGAGAGGGGACTGTGAGGAGAGTGACCTTGGAGAGGAGATGAAGAATGTGGCTCTGGACATTGGGCTGGCCATGTGCATTAGACTGGCAGAGTGTTGCCAAGTAGCCCACAGAGTGATTGAGGCTGGGGTTCAGGGATGAGGTCTGCCCTGGGGACTGGGCTCTGATGACCCCTGCAGTGAGGGCTGCACAAAGCAGAGGCCCAGGGACTGAGTTCTGGGACAGGTGGAGAGGGAGGACCAGGAAGGTGATTAGGAAGGGGCAGTGGGAGGGGGAGCAGCAGGAGAGAGTGATGTCCTGAGGCTCAGGAAGAAAGTGCCTGGAGGAGGAGGGTGCTCTGAGGTGCTAAGTGACATTGGTGGGTCTAGTCGGATGAGGATTGTTTGGATACTGGACTGGGCAGTGTGGATGTCTCAGGTGATACTGAGCAGGAGTTTCAGTGACACCGTGGGGTAGCACCTTGAATGGGGAAGCCTGAAACAGAACTGAGTACAAGTTTTGAGCATGGTGACCAAGGACAGCTGTTTCCAGGATCTTTATGGTGAAGCTCAGAGACAGGCAATGGTGAAGAGAAATGTCAGGTGAAGAGTTTTTCCCATTCATAGAACTCTTAGCACAAAGTCTTGACTCCTCTGTGTGAGGGTCCATCATTCCTGCTGGGTTTGGTTGTGGTTATGATGCTGTTCAGTCTCCTCACAGGGCTCCTTGGGCTTTCAGTACCTCACACTGTTTTCCTGACAGCAGAACATGACCCACTGGGTCAGAGGGGCTGCTGGGACCAGGCCTCTGATTCTGAGGTGATAAAGAGAGGAAATGCTCCCTGGTCCTGTGACTTGTTCTCTGTCCTGTTCTGTGTGCTGGCATTGAGCCCAGGGCTCCCATGTCTGGGCAGTGCTGCTCCTCTGAGCTCCTCTCCAGCCCTGGGCACATTACTGAGTGTGCAGCTTGTGCTCTGAGCTTCAGGAAGGCTGTCAGCTTCCTCCCTTGTTCAGGGGGTCTGGCTGGGGTGGCTGAAGTTGGTGGTTGTCTTCTCCCACATGCAGGATTAGCAGTGGGCAGAGTGGGATGTTTTCCTTGCTCCAGGTCAGCAGACTCTAATAGACCCCTCAGGCTGGGCTTGGTTACTCAACTTCCCCTGAGGGCAGATCTTTCTGGAGAACAGAATGCTCTGGCCTATTTCAGAATTGCTGCTTTTCCTTTCCCCTGATAAATTATCTGGCTCTTTTTGAGAAATTCTTCTAAGCTCCTGGAGGTAGTGCTTACAGGAGCTTCCCCATGATGGGGTGACCTGGGTTTTGTAACTATTCTATTTTCCAGGCTAAGTCTCCGGCCACTTGTCAATTACAGTTCAGTTTTCCTGTCCCTGTCCCTGTTTCTTAATGGCTCCTTCCTGAACCTTTTTGTTCTGGTGAGTGTGATCCTCTGCATCTGCCCTCTTTCTCCTCAGTTTTGGGCAGTGGCTTGCCCCTGGCCTCGCTTCCCTGGTGGGCTACCGAGGAAGTGTTGAGTGTTCAGTTGGCTCGGCCTTTGCTGGAGGTAGCTCCTACCTGATGGCTGGAATGCTCTGCTGTCTCCTGCCATAAACTTGAAGTCCATCTGGGTCCATCCAGGATCAGGACTGGAAGAGATTCCTGGTTCCCTGATCCTTCTGCTCTCATGGGGTGTCCCAGTTTGTCTCCTGTTTGTGGTCCTGGCCAGTGTACTTAGCTCATCCTTGCATGATATGTGTTGTGGTCTTGCCTCTTTCAATCAGCTTACACTCTTACCCTGTGTGTGTATTTTATAACAGCATGCAGTTTTGATTTCAATCCTTTTTATTTTTGTAAAATTTTACTTAAAATATTTTAAAATTACTTGAAAACCTGGGGCCAAATCTGTCATCCTTTCATTCATTGTATCTATTTGCTCTTTTGTATTCAGATCCATTTTCCTACTTTCTTGATTTTTTTTGCATTATTCAGTATCTACATTATTGTTTTTCCTCATGGGAACTTGTTATTTATATATGCATTTATAATCTTCTAGGGATTGTTCACTCACATTTCTTTTAAAAACATTTCAAACTTATGTGGCAAGGGTAGATCAATGGAAGAGCATGCCAAATAGAGTCCAGACAGTTGCATGGAGCCTCCTTAACAGATGTGACAGGAGCTGACCCCTCAATACCAGCCTGGGATTCTCCCTGAACATGTGCTGTGCTGAGGGAGGGGAAAGGTCAGAAAGCAAAGATTACCTCCCCAGTTTCCCTGGGACTCTCCTAGAATGCTGCCTGCTTGTGGTTGCTGTGGGCCAGTGATTTGCACCTGGAATCCACTGCATCTCCTGCTGACCTTTCCAGTCCAACTCTGCCTTTGGGTGAACATCAACTTCACCTTGACCATAAAGTCTCCAGTCTCCAGGACACTCTCCCTCAATTCATGCCCAGGCATTTCAGGAGGACAGAATCCAGTTTTGGGAGATCACCTATGCCCTCCCAGTCTGCCTACGATCATGTGAGATGAGCTGAGGGGCATCTACTAGGACCTTTAGGAATCATGAAGGCAATAGAGACACAGAGTGTGTATGATGTCAACTTCCCCTGCACCTGCAGGGACCCAGGGCACAGATTTGACCAACTAGCTGACTTAGAAATGTATTATTTGACTTTGATCCTTCCAGAGATAAATACAGGCAGTCTAGGGGTTACATGTAGGGTTACTAAAGGCTGTATCATCCCTGTGTCCTGCTGCATCCTGGAATACTAAGAGAAATACAAAATTGAGGGTCACTTTAACAAAACATTTTCAAGTCTTTAATCATCATAGGATATATCACTTTTGCAGGTTTGTGATTAGGTGTGAACCCCAATTTCACAAAGAATAGCATTTGCAAGCAAAAGGGAGACCTTGAGAAGTTCCCTACACCATCACTCTTCCTGTTCCAGAGTCCTGCCCAGGCCCCAAGTCCTGCTCCCTCTGCAGTGTCCAGTCTCATCCTGTCTGCTCATTCAGAAGGGGCCTGGATACCTCTGTGTTAACCTCCACATGCCAGGCCAGGCTGCCGCTGCTGACAGGGCCATGGGTGTGGCCTGAGCTGTGACCCAGGCAGTCATGGTCCATAGCCCTCAGCTGCACCCTGTTCCCTGAGTTCCCAGCACCTTCCTCTCACAGGTCAGAGAATCTGCTGATCTGCTGCTGAACACCAGCAGTTCATGTGGCAGCTGGGCCACCCAAACAGGGAGGTTTTTTTGGGGGGCTGTACCACTGTGGGAGGAGCTTCTGTAAGTTGAGAGCAGTAATACACCCCAGCATCCTCAGCCTCCACCCTGCTGATTCTCAGTGTGAAATCTGTCCCTGATCCACTGCCACTGAATCTGTCTGAGACCCCAGTGAACCATTTGAAAACCTTATATATTAGGCCCCATGGAGCCTGGCCTGGCTTGTGCACAACCCAACTCAAATAGGTGTTTCCACCACTATCTACGAGGCTCTGACTGGACCTGCAGGAGATGGACGCTGGCTGTCCCAGGGTGATGGGATCATAGAGAGGAGTCTGGGTTGTCACAATATCCCCACTGGTTCCTGGAAATTGAGAAAATGATTAATATTGTCAAGTTTTATGAGACATATTTGTATTACTTTATATATTTCCATGGAAGTAATATTTGTGATTTTGATTTATGTGGCCTAAATGTCAGTTTTCAAGAAAGGAATCAAGTTTTCTAAGCCATAAATGAATCTGGAGAATTCACCTATAGCATCCCCCTCTTTTTATGTGACAATCTTCATCACAGGCAGGTCATTGCTCTTTCTGGAATGTTCCTGTCTCACACAGACCTACCCAGTTCAAACACATCCTAGAGGCCAAGACTTGTACCTCTCTCATGAGGACAGAGAACCCATGGGCAGAATGGGGGCCCCAGGGCTCACCTCCCTCCCCCTTCTCCTTCCCCATCTCCTCTGTCCTCACTAGGGATCCAGAGCAGCAGCAGCCCCAGGAGCTGAGCAGGGAGCCTCATTTTGAGGAGCTGAGCTGAGGAGTCCTGGTGAGTCAAGAGCAGTTTAGAGCTGATCTTTTATGTCAGCCTTGCAGGAAGGCCCTCCCCAGGGAGCAGCACTGTTGGTGTTGGGTGAGAAGAGTGAGGGAAGGGAGGGGCCTCCCTGTGAGCCCAGGGACATCAGATGTCTTCTATAGTTGGAGCCAATAAAATAGAGAAGCAGCCCAGGCTCTCTGTGGCCTGGGCAGAAGGCCCTGTCATGGAAGCCTGGCCCTGTGTGGGTCATGGTGTCCAGGGCTGCCACCTAGGACAGTACTGACCCTAAGCTAGGGAGTTTTTCTCCAGGTCAGCCTATAGGTGAGAAATGCCAACTGGATGGCTCCCTCTGAGCTAAGGAGAGAAGGTGACAAGTGCCACCTGACAAGGTCCATCAATGGATTTTCTTCCAGCCACCACAGGCAGTTGAACCAGCTGCAGAGCTTCTGTGTCTGCTGTTACCTGGAGAAACAGGGGAGTGTCAGGGACAGTGTTAGATGGTAGCTTTTCCTGGCCTAGTGAATGCAATAAGGGCAGAAGGGTCAAAAGAAGGTAGTTGGGAAGGAAGAAGGAACCCTTGTGTCAGCTGGAGATCCAGCAGCCCTGTTAAGGCAATAGGAGAAGCGACATGTCCACCTGAGGCAGTGGGTGTGCAATTCCTGGGAGCAAGGTCTGCAAAGTCATGGACATTCTGTCTTGGTCATCTTCCTGTGTGTGACACTCAGAGTCATGCCATCATTTCCTCAGGGAAGAACCCCTTGCGGCCACTGGGCAGAACGGACAAGGGGGAGCATTTTATGTTACTTCTTTCTCACTGATGAGAGAGCATTTATTTGCCCTGCAGCTATTTTCTTTCAGAGTCACTGGGCAGCAGGTGTCACAAGTCCTGAGTTTAACAGGAGATTTCCTTAGTAGAAGAGGACTGAGTCCAGGTTCTCCTCATGTCAGGGTGATTGCATCTGCACTGATGATCTCCTGGGCTTTGCTCCAGTGGGTCACTGGTGAGAGGGTTCTGGGCCCACTGCATTGGGACATGGATTTAAGACTCCTTCTTCCCTGGCTGGGACAGATTGAGACTGTGTTCTTTTGGCCAACAAGGCTGTGCTGCTTTTCCAGACAGCCCAGCTCCTGACACTCTCTCCACACAGTGTGGAAGTTGGTGTGTGGGCCACGACCAACCAAGGCCCCTGTCATGGTTTCTCTAGTACCAATAAACCCCTGGGGCTATCCTCCTGTCCCATGTGACAGCTTCCCTGAGAACACTGTGAGGAGCAGTTGGGTTTGCATGGTGGTACTTCTGGATTTTGGAGGTGAGGTTCTCTGTGTTTCTTAATGAGCAGAAGTAAGTAAAATGAAAGAAAATGGTTGGAGTTCCTTTGAGGAGGAAGAAAGCAAACATTTTGAGTTTGACAGGGTCCAGAGAGTGGAACAAATTGGTAGGAAGTGTGCAGGTCAGGGATATTTACTCATCTTTGAAATTCTATCCTTGGGAATATGGGAATGTCCTCCTGCCTTGCACTGTAGGGCACTCATATTGCAGAGGCAGATGGACTGTGAATCTCCTTTCTCTCTCTCTCTCTCTCTCTCTCTCTCTCTCTCTCTCTCTCTCTCTCTCTCTCTCTCTCCCCCGCACCTTGTGCATGTGAGGCAAGTACTCTACCAACTGAGCTAAGTTACCAGCCCCCAGGTAAAGTGTGAATCTGATTGATTATAAGCATTGAATTCAATGTTTTATAAAGAAAAAAAGTGATGTCACCATATTATTTCTATTGGGTAAAAGTGATTGACCACATTGAATAAATGAAAATATTAAAATTTACTTGTTTGTTAATAACATTTTTGGTTTAATCCTAAAATTTCACAAAATGTTAAACAGTTTGCTTTGGATATGAAATGTCCTCAGATGTCAATAATATCAGGTTTATTAATATGCTTTATGTTTTTAGTTCCATGTCCTGGCCCATCATATCATTTTATATTTTTTTTTTCAATGTGCTTTCACAGCTCCAAATCTGACATCTGGGAGGACTCTCTTCTCCATCATGTTTATTGTTTCCATTTCTACTCAAGTTGTCCTTCTGATTTTGGGTGCAGAACCTCTGACTCTGTGGTCTTGGGCCTTACAGGACCATGTGTGAGGATTCAAGAGGACTTGGGATGGCTGTGCTGCCTCAGAGCCTCCACATGTCTGCTCAGCAGTGAAGCTATTACTGAGGCACGCTGGTGGCCCTTCCCCTCTCCAACATGCACCTTGGAATAGCAGCCTTGGCAGGGTGGGGGGTAGCGCCACTTCCCAGGGGATCCTGCTTCTCCCTCCCCTCCCTGCTTACTCAGAGCCTGCTGCAGTCCTGGCAGTGCTGGGAGGATGGTATCCAGGGTCCTGTTCACACTGACCCTAGCTGAGAGGCCGACCCCTGGCTTGAATGGGGCCCTGCAGGGCTCCCAGGAGTGGGTTCTGGGCTGTCTTCTGGCTGTGGCTGCAGAGCCAGGTCCTGAGCTCTGGTGTGGGCAGTGCTGTCAGAGTCTCAGGGACGAGGTGGCCGTAGCTCATGCCTGTACTGGTCATGGGTGACGGAAAGTGGCCCCAAGGTTGTCACTTCCTTTTGTCTCTCTCTTTTTTTTTTACCATTTCCTCAATCTTCATTCCTTCCTCCCTCTGTCCCTTCATTTCTACATTTTTTTCTATAGGTTTTTGAGTGTTATTAGCTTTTAAATTATTATACAAGAATTCTTGATTTTAGGTCTCAGTTCTGAAAAACTCAACTCAAATATATTTCTTGTTTGCTGAACTCCGTCTATCTATCTATCTATCTATTTATCTATCTATCTACCTACCTACCTACCTACCTATCTATCTGGTATTTCAGCCTGTATATATAGCCTATCGTTTCTGTAAAAGTCAATGTATTGGAATATATTTCCTCATTTTTCTGAACACACATACACACACACTCTCTCTCTCTATCTCTCTCTCTGCCTCTCTCTCTATATATGTGTATGTATATATGTATATATACATATATAATATGTATTTCAATTTATGTACTTTGCCTGTCATTTCTGTACAAATAAACCTATACATATCACTTTGATTTAATCTAAGCCCCTCTTTCCATCATCGAATAGGTTGGATTCTTTGAACTTCTATGTTGATTTCTATGTTTTTTGTTTCCCAAACTATACTTTCTGGTATTTTTATGTCTTAAATGATATCAAATACTCCCCCCACCCCTGCAGTACAGGTTTTTTGCTTTCTTATTTGCTAATGGCTTTGCAAGACTCCTGCAGGATCAGCCCTGCTACCCACAGTTTATACATGAGGACTTTGCAATGTGACCTGAGCTCAAAGGCAGACAGGGGCAGCAGGATGTTGTCTCAGACACAAGTGTGCATTTTCCTGTGGCTCTGGGCCTCTGGTGAGAGATTTAAGTGTTGGATATATTCAGATTAATAGCTTTATAGGGCTGGCAAGCAAATTTTAAGATATAGTGAGAAAAAATGACTACTTTCCATATGGACCTAATTGTGTGCTGACTTTTAATACTAATTGAAAGTGAATATCAAATGAAATGATCCAATGCATATGTGAAAAAATTGTGTGTGTGTGAGTGTGTGTGTGTGTGTGTGTGTGTGTGTGTGTGAGAGAGAGAGAGAGAGAGAGAGAGAGAGAGAGAGAGAGAGAGAGAGAGAGAAAGAGAGGAGAGAGTTAGTTCATGGTCCATTCCTGATTTTTCTGACTGCAGGTGCCTGTGAAGACAAGGTGATGACCCAGTCTTGAGCTCCCTGGCTGTGTCTGCAGGAGACATGGTCAACATCAGCTGCAAGTCCATCCAGAGTCTCTTATCCAAACCACAAGGACTGCATGGCATGGCACTAGCTGAAGCTAGGACAGGTCCCAGGCTGCTACTCCCCTGGGCATCCATGTGGGGAGCTAAAGTCCCCTCGAGTTTCAGGGGCATTGGGTCAGGGACAGATTTCACTCTCAATCAGCAGCTCCAGGATGAGGACATGGCCGATTGTTCCTATAGCAGCACCGCAGTGCTCCTCCCAAGAGCCTCAGCCCCAAACCAAGCCTCCCCCAGGTTGAGGGTCAGTTTCGTACACCATCACCCTGCCTGTGCCAGAGTCCTGACCAGGGCCCAGGTCCTGCTCCTCCTGTAGTGTCCATGATCATCTTGTCCTGTCAGAAGGGGCCTGGACACTTCTGTGGTTGTCCTCCACATGCCAGGCCAGGCTGCTGCAGCTGACAGGGCCATGCATGGGTGTTCCCTCGGCTGTGGCTGACACAGTTGTGGTCCACAGCCCTCAGCTGCACCCGTTTCCCTTTTCCTTCCTCCCTTCCTCCCTCCCATCCTTCCTCCCTCCCATCCTTCCTTCAATCTTTCCTTCCTTCCTTCCTTCCTTCCTTCCTCCCTCCCTCCCTTCCTCCTTACCTCCATCTCTCCCTTCCTCCCATCTCTGCCATGTGACCAGTGCTGGCTTCATGAAAGAAGGTTTGATTCATAAGAAATTGCTAGGGAGTTTTAAATTAAAGAGACAAGACCCTTATTACCTTTAATACCTACCTGCTACTGGATGGCTTCTCTTAGCTCCTGTCTCCAGCCACCTAATGCGGTGGCGAGGTTTACAGAAGAAACGAGAGAGAGAGAGAGAGAGAGAGAGAGAGAGAGAGAGAGAGAGAGAGAGAGAGAGAGAGAGAGAGAGAGAGAGAACATGCCAGGGAGTGGGCTTTTATTAGGGAACAAAAAATTTCAGGGAAAAATCCCATCAAATGAAGGTTAAGGGGGGCAGCATTCCAAGGTCAGGGACAACGATTGGGTCTTCGGGGCAGTGGCCAGACATGCCTCTGGACAGACAAGCACTCAGACCTGGAGAAGGGTCAGGAAAGCTCTGACACAGCTGTGTCTAAGCGCCTCTCACCCAGCCAGGGAGGTCAATCAAATCACATGCGAGGATGGCCTCCCACACCCTTCTTTCCTCCCTCCCTCCCTCCCTTCCTTTCTTCTTGCTTTCTTTCTATCTGTACAGTGGATTAAACTCAGAGTTCTTTACCCCTGAGCTCTGTTGCAGCACTATTTACTTATTTATTTATTTATTTTGAGACATGGTCTCACTCTGTTGCTGAGGGTGGCCTCAATCCTGATCTGCTCCTGCCTCACTCTACTGTAACCTGGATTGCACATATGAACACCATGGCTGGCATTGAATTAGTTTTCTATTGATGCACAACAAATTAACAGAACCCCTGGTGATCTCACAATTTCTGTGGGATAGAAGTTGGGAAGACTCAGACTGGGTCCTATCCTCAGCTTCGCATTGGCTGCAATCAAGGTGTTTCTCACTGCATCTCATCTGCAGACTTGAAGAATCTGCTTCCATGGACACTAAGGGTTTTGAAAGAATCAGGTTTTGGGGATTGTGTGGTTGACGATGCTAGGTTATTGGTGGCTGTAGATCAGAGTCTATTATAGGATCCTGCAGGCCACCAGAGGGTCCTACCATATGGGCTGCTCAGTAATGAGACCAGTCTAAAGAATCCTTCCACAAGAGTGAGAGGCTGACTCCTATTTAAGGGCTCTGATGTGAATCAATCAGGCAAACCCAGAATAATCTCCTTTTGACTCACTTAAAATGAACAGCCTTGGCATGTTAAATTATCTGCATAATAATCCCTTCACCTTTCCAATATTTCCAGAATCAAAAGGAAACCTCAGGTTCTGTCCACTGTGCCCATGTCTCAGGATACTGAGTGTGAACACCAGCTATTAGGTGTCTTGAGGAGGCAAGATTTCTTATCATTTTGATTTTTTTAAAAATTATTTCTCCAAAATGGTCTCTGTTAGAAGACCATTAAGAATGGCAGCTCCTTAGGTGACGAGCATCAGAAATGTACCTCCAGGTGATTTCTAACCCAGTTTCTCAGGTCCTCGTTTTTCTCAGATTCTTCTCAAGTGAGAGAAAATTCAGATTCTCTATTGCTTTATGGGCAAATATAAACACATGAAGGAACAAATAATGTAAACATAGGACTCTCAATGTGTTTAATAGTAAAGAAAGAAGAAAAGTTTAAAACCCGTAGCCCAGTTTCTGTTTCAACAAACTAATAAAAGAAGAGCTGACCAAACCTAAATCAAGCCGAGTCAAGGAAATCAAATTATAAATATCAAATCCTGAAAGAGGTTCTCAAATGGTGGGTCAGAGGAAGACAGCACTGTCCACCTGCCCCTCAGCTCAGGATTGTCAATAGGAAGCTCTTATTTAGCACGGGGATTCTGCCTCAGAGCTGCTCTGGGAGCCACAATTCCCCTGTGAGCACTCTGCAGTCTACAGGACATTGTACTGGGAGACACAACCTGAGAGCTCCTGCAACCCACTTTGGCTGAACTTTTCCTGAATTTCATGATCTTACACTTTTGGAGAGCTCACAAAGCTTTTTGGAGAATGTCTTTCAATTAGGATGTTTCTCTACCACTCATGGTAGAAGTTAGCTGCAGCTTCTCTGGCAAGAATATCTAGAAATGATGCTCTTCTGTTAGCGCTCCCTAGTGGATGGTGCCTGATTTCAATCTGTCTCACTACTGCAGATGTTCACATTGATTCCTGGGTTAAAGGAATATTTGAGACTTCTCTCCTGTAGTTCTTCTTTGTCTATTTGAAATGAGCATGAGTCTGGGGGTGTGACTAAGTGGCAGACCACTTACCTAGCATGCCCAAGGTCCTAACTATGATGCATCTCCAACAATAGAGCTCAAAAAGAGTTAACATGAAATTGTTGAAAAGTTCCTCAATCCTTTATAGATATCCCATTCCTCATCAAAGTATCAGTATCAGGCTGAACTCATGGATCATCTTTTATTTAATGGGTTAGTTTTCATAATTACAAATCTTGATTTTCAAGTTATACAGACCTGGCCAGTGAGAGGCTCCTTCCTCCTTCCTTCCTCCTTCCTTTACTTTTGTCAGGGTCTCATCATTTTTGGAGGACTTCTTTTGTTCCCAACTCAAGGTGGTTCAGGTTTTTCTTATCCTAAGATTCCTTTAGTGGCAAATAAGTCTGGTCACTGTGAGTGCGTGTTGGGCTATTGTACCTGGGTTAAAGAGAATGTGTAAATAACTCTCAGTCAACCCGTTTATGGACCTCAACATTTATCATCTCCTGATCTACCTGCATGCACACTCCTATCTATTCCTACATACAATTCTGAGTTTATTCGGATATTTCTGATTCTAGTCAAAATCGTGTTTGTTTTAACAATGTCCCTTTTTGTTTGGGATCCCTTCCACCTTCAGTGAGAATTGTGGCTCTGATTGTCTCTGGTGCATTGTTTCCCACCAACATTCCTATGACTGAAAGCAACCTCTTGACATTGCCCTTCCCTCCATTAGACAGCCTCATGGCCACTCGTGAATGTACCCTGATCCTGCTCTGATACCCCTTGCCAGGGCACATCAATCTTTACACACTGGTACGGATGCTGTATCAATTGCCTTTTGTCACTCTGAAAAGAACCTGGGTGTAAAACACTTGAGAGGAGGAAAGAGATACTCTGGGTCATGGTTTCAGTCCATGATCAGCTGGCTCCAAGGAAGAAGTGTCATGGCGGAAGGGCTGGGTAGAGGAATGCTGCTCAGCCATGGGATAAGGATGGTACAAGGAAGGGCTCAGGGTAAAGAAGCACCCTGCAGGGCACAATCTCAGTGACCTCCTACTTCCCACAGGTTCTACCCCCAAAAATCATTTAAATCATTCATTCATAAAATGGATGAATACCATAATGAGGTCTTCACCCCATGAGACTTTGGGGGACTCTTCATATGTAAGCTGTAACAGAAACCCTCCTCTCTCTGCCTATGTCCCCACGTGCACACTGGGACCACACTGCAGTGTGTCTTCCTCATCATGCTCCACATTTGACCTGGAAAGAGGCCTGCACTAACACCATCTGCATGAGATGACACCCTCCTCCCCTTGCTTCAGTGTCCCCTCCAACACCCAGGTGACCACTTTTGCTCCAAGGATCTTCTAGCCCAGCCCTCTAACCCACCTTTCTCCTCACCAAGCATGTGCCCCAGCCTTGCTCCAGCCTCTGGGACAGTGGTTTCTTAGGACCTGGGTGATATTTGGTGACAGAATAAAGACAGGTTAGGATATAGGGTAGACTCAGGGCAGAGGAGGGACTGGTCCAGGAGACCTGGATGAAGGGACAGCAGTGGCATATGGTCAACGTCCTTCCCTTCCTTACCAACCTCAGTGCCTGTACTTGGTGTTTTGTGTCCCTTTATGTTGCTTCCTCTTACCGCCCTTTGCATTTCTGGCTGGTAACACTGATGATTTTTCATGCCCAGGTCTTCAAGGAGTCAGCTATAGAGGAAGCCTCTCTGGAATAAATACTGTGCTCAGGTATAAAAAGGATGAGGTGAGTAACTCCTCCTGCAGGGTGTGGGGTGTGTGGGGCTGTGACAGAGCTTATGAACTTCGTCTTGGTTGGAGAGTGAGCAGGAGAAGTGTGTCCTGAACCTTGATGAGACCAAGAGGTCTCTCTGCTCACAGGAAAGAGGGATGATGGTTTTCTCCTGTGCCTCTCAGGAAACACATTTTCTCCAGGCAAATCTGGGCTGCCCTGCCCTATGCTGGAACACCTGGGGACACATGGCCAGGCCTTAGAGCAGCCTTCCTGCAGCTGTGCCCAGCCTGCCAAGCTCTGTTGATTTGCATGTGCCCACAGCACAGCCCACTGCCCTGAGGACTTCTTAAGAGACTGTTCAAACCCTGTGCAGGAGTCAGTCCCTGTCAGGACACAGCATGGCCATGAGAGCTCCTGCTCAGCTCCTGGGGCTTCTGCTGCTCTGCCTCACAGGTAAGGAGGGACACACTAGGGATGTGCTGAGACCAATTTCATCAGTGCTGCCTGGTGTTCAGGGAAATCCTCTTATGACATTATTAATTGTGTGCATATTTCTTCTCATGTGTTCAATTGTAGGTGCCAAATGTGACATCACGATGACCCAGTCTCCAACCTCCCTGTCTAAATCTCAAGGAGAAACCGTCACCATCAGGTGCCAGGCCAGTCAGGGCATTAGCAATTACTTAAGCTGGTACCAGCAGAAACCAGGGCAAGCTCCTAAGCTCCTGATCTATTATACCAACCGTTTGCAATCTGGGGTCCCCTCGAGGTTCAGTGGCAGTGGATCTGGGACAGAGTATTCTCTCACCATCAGCAGCCTGGAGCCTGAAGATGTTGCCACTTATTACTGTCAACAAGGTAACAGTTACCCTCCCACAGTGATACAGGCCATGACAAAAACCTCCCAGGGAGCAGAAGTGTGAGGCTGGGCTGCCCCAGCTGCTTGTCCTGCTGCCTCCACCTGCTGAGGGCAATGCTCAGGGGCAGCCAGCATCCCAGGGCCACTGAGGGGGGGTCTTTCAAAGCCTCGAGAAGTTCCTCTGTACCCTGTTTCTTTCTCCTTGTCAGCCCGAGCACTCAACCTTGAATTGGTGTCTTTGAAGGTGTGTGCACTACTTAGTGCAGTAGTGCTCCACCCAACAATGGTGAGAAGAGAAAGGAGGCCAATCAGGAGAACCACCATGATGAGTTCTTATCCTGTGGTATACAGGAACCTGGTGCTGAGTGAGCTCAGCCAAGATGCCCAGGGGAACAGAATTGGTGTTCAGAGACAAAAAAATGAAGACAGTTTTTATGACAAAGATGACATTACAAAAACCAATCCATAAAATTGCAACTATATTATATTTGATAAAGGGTCTAAAAGCATGCAATGGAGGAAGGATAGCATCTTCAACAAATGGTGCTGGGAAAACTGGAAATCCATATGCAACAAAATGAAACTGAATCCATTTCTCTCACCATGCACAAAAGTTAACTCAAAATGGATCAAAGAGCTTGATATCCAATCAGAGACTCTACATCTGATAGAAGAAAAAGTTAGCTCCAATCTACATATTGTGGGGTCAGGCTCCAAATTCCTTAACAGGACACTCATAGCACAAGAGTTAATAACAAGAATCAACAAATGGGACTTACTCAAACTGAAATGTTTTTTTTCTCAGCAAGAGAAACAATAAGAGAGGTAAATAGGGAGCCTACATTCTGGGAACAAATCTTTACTCCTCACACTTCAGAGAGAGCCCTAATATCCAGAGTATACAAAGAACTCAAAAAATTAAACAATAAGAAAACAAATAACCAAATCAACAAATAGGCCAAAGACCTGAACAGACACTTCTCAGAGGAGGACATACAATCAATCAACAAGTACATTAAAAAAATGCTCACCATCTCTAGCAGTCAGAGAAATGCAAATCAAAACCACCCTAAGATACCATCTCATTCCAGTAAGATTGGCAGCCATTCTGAAGTCAAACAACAACAAGTGCTGTCGAGGATGTGGGGAAAAGGGTACACTTGTACATTGCTGGTGGGACTGCAAATTGGTGTGGCCAATTTGGAAAGCAGTATGGAGATTCCTGGGAAAGCTGGGAATGGAACGACCATTTGATCCAACTATTCCCCTTCTCAGACTATTCCCCAAAGACCTTAAAAGAGTGTACTATAGGGATACTGCTACATCGATGTTCATAGCACCAAAATTCACAATAGCTGGACTGTGGAACCAAACTAGATGCCCTTGAATAGATGAATGGATAAAAAAAAATGTGGCATTTATACACAATGGATTATTACTCAGCATTAAAAAATGACAAAATTATGGCATTTGCAGGGAAATGGATGGCATTACAGCAGATTATGCTAAGTGAAGCTAGCAAATCCCTAAAAAACAAATACCAAATGTCTTCTTTGATATAAAGGAGAACAACTAAGAACAGAATAGGGACGAAGAGCATGAGAAGAAGATTAACATTAAACAGTGATGAGAGGTGGGAGGGAAAGGGAGAGAGAAGGGAAATTGCATGGAAATGGAAGGAGACCCTCATTGTTATACAAAATTACATATAAGAGGAAGTGAGGGGAAAGGGAAAAAACAAGGGGGCGAAATGAATGACAGTAGATGGGATAGAGAGAGAAGATGGGAGGGGAGGGGAGAGGAGGGGGGATAGTAGAGGATACGAAAGGCAACAGAATACATCAGACACTAGTATGGCAATATGTAAAACAGTGGATGTGTAACTGATGTGATTCTGCAATCTGTGTATGGCGTTAAAATGGGAGTTCATAACCCACTTGAATCAAATGTATGAAATATGATATGTCAAAAGCTTTGTAATGTTTTGAACAACCAATAATAAAAATTAAAAAAAATAAATAAAGACAAGGACATATGTTTCAAAATAAAACTATATCTTATAAAAAAAGAGTTGCCCTAAACTTATTGAAAAGTTCCTCAATCCTTTATAGATATCCCATTCCTCATCAAACTATCAGTATCAGGCTGAACTCATGGATCATCTTTTGTTTAATGTGTTAGTTTGTCCTAATTACAAATGTTAATTCTCAAGTGATCCAGACCTGGCCAGTGAGAGGCTCCTTCCTGGTAGTTTCTCTTTACTTTTGCCAGGGTATCATTATTTTTGGAGAACTTCTTTTGTTCCCAACTCATGGTGGTGCAAGGGGTTCTTATCCTAAGATTCCTTTAGTGACAAATAAATCTAGGCACTGTGAGTGCATGTTGGGAGCATGGGCTATTGTGCCTGGGTTAAAGAGGATGTGTAGATAACTCTCTCAATCAACCCCTCTATGGTCCTCATAATCTATCATCTCCTTATCTACCTCCATGCACATTCCTATCTATTCCTATATACAATTCTGAGTTTATTCTGATATTTCTGATTCTGGTCAAAACCTTGTTTGTTCTAGCAATGTTTCTTTTTGTTTGGGATCCCTTCCACCTACAGTGAGAATCCTGGCTCTGATTGTCTCTGGTGCATTGTTTCCCACCAACATTCCTCTGACTGAAAGCAACCTTTTCACATTGGCCTGCCCTCCATTAGACAGCCTCATGGCCACTCGTAAAAGTACCCTGATCCTACTCTGATACCCCTTGCTAGGACACAACCCACTTTACACACATATACGGATGCTGTGTCAATTGCCTTTTGTCACTGTGAAAAAAAACTGGGGGTAAAACACTTTAGAGGAGGAAAGAGTTACTCTGGGTCATGGTTTCAGTCCATGATCAGCTTGTTCCAAGGCAGAAGTATCATGGTGGAAGGGCTGGGTGGAGGAATGCTGCTCAGCCATGGGTCCAGGAAGATATGAGTAAGGGCTCAGGGTAAAAAAGCACACTCCAGGGCACAATCTCAGTGACCTCCTCCTTCTCAATAGTTTCTACCCCCCAAAATTCATTTAAGTCATTTGCACATCAAATGAATAAGTATCATAATGAGGTCTTCCCCCGTGAGACTTTGTGGGAACCCTTCACATGTAAGCTGTAACAGAAGCCCTCCTCCCACTGCCTATGTCCCCCACCTGCCCACTGCGGCCACACTATATTGTGTCTTCCTCACTGTGTTCCACATTTGACCTACACAAGGCCTGCACTAACACCATCTGTATGAGGACACTGTCCTCACCTTGCTCCAGTGTCCCCTCCACCACCCAGGTGTCCTCTTTGCTGCAGTAGCGTATTCCAGCCCAGTCCTCTGACACACCTTTCTCCTCACCAAGCATGTGCTCCCAGCCTTGCACCAGCCTCTGGGACAGTGTTCTCTTAGGAACTGGGTGAGATTTGGTGACAGAATAAATACAGGTTAGAAAACACGTTAGATTCAGGACAGAGGAGCAGCTGGTCCAGGAGAACTTTAACTTCTGAATCCAAAGCTCAGGTGGAGCTGGGGGAGGTGCACACACATTAATGAGAGTATCTCAGGGAACACATGTCCTGATGGGTGAAACAGCCTGCAGACAGCCAGGGAGCTGACCTTTCAGGTGTGGAAGGGCCAACTCCTGACCTTGGATGCCAAGGTCAGAGGAAGTGTTGGAGCCTTCAGAGTGGAGCAGGATCAGAGCTTAGCTGGGATGAGGGACAGCACAGGCACATGATCAATGTTCTTCCCTTCCTTACCAATCACAATGCCTGAACTTGATGTGGTTTGTCCCTTTCTGTTGCTTCCTCTTACCCACCACCCCCTTTGCATTTCTGGCTGGTAACACTGATGATTTTTCATGCCCAGGTCTTCAAGGAACCAGGTGTAGAGGAAGCCTCCCTTGTAGTAAATATTGTGCTCAGGTATAAAAAGGAAGAGTTCAGTCACTCCTCCTGCAGGGTGTGAGGGCTCATGAACCTTGTCTTGGTTGGAGAGTGAGCAGGAGAAGTGTGTCCTGAACTTGATGAGACCAAGAGGTCTCTCTGCTCACAGGAATGAAGGATGGTTCTCTCCTGTGCCTTCAGGACATACATTTTCTCTAGGCAAATCTGTGCTGCCCTGGCCTATGCTGGGACACCTGGAGACACTTGGCCAGGCCTGAGAGGACCCCCCCCCCACTCAGCTGTGCACAGCCTGCCAAGCCCTGCTGTTTTTCATGGGCCCACAGCAAAATCCACTGCCCTAAGGGCTTCTTAAGAGGCTGCTCACACACTGTGCAGGAGTCAGTCCCTGTCAGGACACAACATGGACATGAGAATTCCAGCTCAGCTCCTGGAGCTCCTGCTGCTCTGCCTAACAGGTAAGGAGGGACAGCACTGGGGATTTGATTAGACCAATTTCATCAGTGCTGCCTGGTGTTCAGGGTAATCCTCTTATGACATTATTAACTGTGTGCATATTTCTTCTCATGTGTTCAATTGTAGGTGCCAAATGTGACATTACAATTACCCAGTCTCCAACATCCCTGTCTAAATCTCAAGGAGAAACAGTAGCCATCAGTTGCTGTGCCAGTCAGGGCATTGGCAATGGATTAAGCTGGTACCATCAGAAACCAGGGCAAGCTCCTAACCTCTGATCTCTTATACCAACCGATTGGAATCTGGGGTCCCCTCGAGGTTCAGTGGCAGTGGATCTGGGACAGATTATTCTCTCACCATAAGCAGCCTGGAGCCTGAAGATGTTGCCACTTATTACTGTCTACAAAATTACAGTTCCCATCCACAGTGACACAGGTCATGACAAAAACCTCCCAGGGAGCAGAAGTGTGAGGCTGCGCTGCCCCACCTGCTCCTCCTGCTGCCTCCACCTGCTGAGGGCACTGCTCAGAGGCAGCCAGACTCTGAGGGCCACAGCAAGGTATTTCTAGGCCTGGAGAAGTTCCTCTGTACTCTGTTTCTTTCTCCTTGCCAGCCCCAGCACTCAGCCATAGATCAGGCCCACTGAGTGGGTGTCTCTGAAGGTGTGTGTCCTGCCCTGTGCAGTAGTGCTCCACCAACCAGTGAGTGACAGGAAGCTAAAAGAAGGTCAATCAGGAGAAGAACCATGATGAGTTCTTACCCTGTGGGTGCAGTACCCTGGTGCTGGGTGAGCTCAGCCAAGATGCCCAGTGGAACAGAATTAGTGTTCAGAGATAGATAAATGCATAGATGGTCAGTTTTTATGACAGAGATGACATTACAAAAAGGATGATCAAAACTTCTTCATAGGAATTGTTCTCTGTCAGCCTCATGTGTAAACAGTCACCTGGTGTATAAAACAGGCTCAACATCAATAATCATCATAGAGTGAAAGTTGCAACAAATCAGCAGAAACCTTTAGAAGAAAGGTCATAAAATAAAACCATGAAAAACATGGAGTGCATTCTGAGGATTGATCTAGAACATTCCCATGTGTTTGGAAATGTGAAATGGTCCCTGTGTTGGAGACCTGCCCTGACCATGCACATACCTGTGATCCAGGCTTTCCACTCAGAGCACATGCAGATGTGCCCAGATTCCCACATGCGGGGACCTCACAGCATTATCTGTGATAACTTCAACCTGAATCATCTAAATGCCAATCAAGGGAAGAATGGATAAATAGAAAAAGTGAAGTGCATGCAATGAAATACTATACACCAGTGAAAATGGCCACTGACTTCAAGAGCCGTGCAAGTGACACAGGCCACAGATACACCACAACTCATTACCCATGATTCTATTTTTATGAGGATCAAAAACTGGCAAAATTTGATAATTGCTTAAGATACCTTACAAATTGCATGGGGAAAAGGGGGGGGGGTCAATGACTGGTTATTCTTCCTTGAGAGTCTTTTTCCTAGTATTTTACAGACATTATTCTCTTTCCTCCTGTCTGCATATTTCTTCTGATAGCCACATGGAAGTTCCCTTGGATGCTGTGAGTTGCTTTTCTCTTGTGGCTTTCAAAAGTATCTCTGTAAATTTTCATAATTTGTTTATATTTTATTTTAGTGTGACCATCTTTAGATTAGTCCTATTTGGGACCTTCAAGCATAGTTAACCTGAATGTACATATTCCTCCTGTCATCTGGGAAATTTCTAAGAATTATTACTTTTTACAATCTTTTTTCTTATTAAATGTTTCCTGTTTTTATGGAATGCCTATAAAGCATTTATTGTTTTTTTTGACCCTTTCCCATATATCCAGTGTGTTTTATTCATTTCAAATACAGATAGAAAAAGATCACTGCAATAAAGTGTTAGATATTGTGAGAAAAATACAAGCAGAAGTCCTGAAAATGAAGGAATCAATAAACCAAATTTTAGATTCAAAAGAAGGCACCACCAACACAGAGACCACTTGGAAGACTGAAACTCAGACAATGAAGACAAAATATAACATCTTGAAATTAGAGTGGAGTATTTCCCTAATTTCTTGATTTTCTTTGTATTAATCATTTCTTTATTATTGGTTTTCTTCATGGTAACTTGTTAATTATACATGAATTTATAATCTTGCAGGGAATGTTACCTCACATTTCTTTAAAAAATATTACAAACCTATGTTTCAGGTTGAGTATGGGGAAGAGAACCCAGCTGACATGGGCAGTGGCATGGATCCTCCTTGACAGACAGGACAGGAGCTGAGCCCTTGACACCAGGCTGGGATTCTCCCTGGACATGTGCTGTGCTCATGAAGAGGAAAGGGGCTGAGTCAGAAGGCAGAGGACACCTCCCTCATTCCCAGGGGACTCTCCCAGGATCCTGCCTGCTGTGGTTTCTGTGGCCAGTGGAGGGCACCTGGGCTCCCACTACATCTCTTGCTGAGCTGCTGAGCTCAGCTCTGTCTTTGGATCAACATCATATTCACCTTTACCATAATGGCTCCCCTGAGTGACCATCTCCATCCAGTCATGCCCAGACATCTGAGGTGGGCAGATGCCCTCAGGTCTCCACCCTTGGACAGAATGGGAACCCCAGAACTCACCCGCCTCCCCATTCTCATTCCTCATCCTTTCTGTCCTCACCAGGGGTCCAGAGCATCAGCAGCCCTGGTGGCCCAACTAGAAAACTGTGATATGACTTGAGGGGCATCTACCCAGGATCTTTAGGAGTCACTGAGGCAGTAGAGACACAGAGTCGCAGGACCCCAGGGACAACCTTCCACTCTCTGGGAGACTTATGAGTGACTTTTCCAACTCTGATCCTTCCCCACATGGAGGCAGGCAGTTGAGTGGTTCCAGGCAGGGTGACTGGAGTCTGTGTCATCCCTGTGCCTCTGCTGAATCCTGTAATTGTGGGGACCACATTGTGTGATGATGCCTCCCAGTCCTGATGCACCACTGGGACCTGAAAGATCACTGTGTCTGGTGGGGTAGTGTCATGATTCCTGACTTGGTCTTTTCTCTTTGTGGGGCGTGTCCCTAGGGTTGAGTTACACTCACCTGTTTCCTTTGTCATCCTGCCCTTTGCCTGCTAAGGATAGAAGGTTCCATGGAAACTCCCTTTGTGTGTCCCCTTCTCTTGCTCTGCCTTTGTTGTGGCCTTCCTAGATTTCAGTCAATCTGCTGACAGGAGATACCACAAAGCTGACTCCACCCCCTGAATCCTGACCCCTTGCCTCATTTGAATGGTTTCTTCCCAATAAAAGGGTTCAGCACTTACTTGCTCCTCTCTCTCATTCCATGGAACCCTAAGGTCAGAGAAGCACCAGAGGACCCTACAAAAAGGTATTACTCTGTGCTTTTGTGGGTATTTTGTGCAGCCCACTTCACCTGGAGTGACCTGGAGTGATTACATGTGGTAAGTGACATGTAATAATGAGAGAAATACAATATATTATGCAAATTTAATAAGTCAATTTTATGCTGTTCCTGTTATTATTTATTGCAGGAAAAGTCATTGTTCTGTTTCACCTGTTTATTTGTTTTATTAGGTTTGAATCTGAATTACAAGAGCAGCTTTTGGAGGGACCTCTAGCATTTCACTTCTTCTCTTCACTAACTTGGCCACATCTTGCTCAGGTCCCAGGTCCTTCTCCCTCTGCAGTGTCCACGCTCATCCTGTCTGCTCATTCAGAAGGTACTGGACACCTCTCTCCTTGTCCTCCACATGCCAGGCCAGGCTGCTGCAGCTGACAGGGCCACTCATGGGTGTGGCCTGAGTTGGGGCCCAGGCAGTCATGGTCCACAGCCCTCAGCTGCACCTGGTCCCTGAGTTCTCAGCACTTTCCTCTCACAGGGCAGAGAATCTGCTGAGCTGCTGCTCAGACTAGTAGCTCATGTGGCAGCTGTGCCACCCAGGAAGGGAGGTTTTTGTTCAGGGCTGCACCACTGTGAGAGGGTACTCTATACCTTGCCAGCAGTAATACACCCCAGCATCCTCAGCCTCCACCCTGCTGATTCTCAGTGTGAAATCTGTCCCTGACCCACTGCCACTGAACCTGTCTGAGACCCCAGTGTAGTGGTTGGATCCTTATATATTAGGCGCAGTGGAGCCTGGCCTGGCTTGTGCACAACCCAGTTTAAATAGGTGTTTCCATCAGTGTGTAGGAGGCTCTGACTGGGCCTGCAGGAGATGGAGGCTGGCTGTCCTGGGGTGACAGGATCAGAGACAGGAGTCTGGGTCATCACAATATCCCCACTGGTTACTGAAAAAAAATCATAGTTCAATGCAAGGTTATATAAATACTTTAGGAGAATTTGTGCTTTTTCCTTTATTTTGGAATTCAGGTTAACTTATTATTGTGATTTTGATTTGTACAGTAAAGTTATTTATATTTAAATACACCTCAAATATTGTAATTTAGAAGAGCCTCTATAGAATTGACCTACAACATCCCCCTCTTATTATGTGACAATATTTATCAGAGACCAGTCCCTTGCTCCATCTGGAATACTCTCTCACATCAATTGACCTCAGCTGCCTCATCCTAGAGGAGAGACCTGCTCATCTCTTAGATGGATGTAGCACACATGGGCAGAATGGGTGCCCAGGGCTCCCCTCGCTCCCCCATCTCCCACCTCATCCCCTCTGTCCTCACCAGGGATCCAGAGTAGCAGCAGCCCCAGGAGCTGAGCAGGGAGCCTCATTTTGAGAAGCTGAGCTGAGGAGTCCTGGTGAGTCAAGGGCAGGTTAGAGCTGAGCTTTTATGTCAGCCTTGCAGGAAGGCCCTCCCCAGGGAGCAGCATGCAAATGCCCTGGTGGGTGCTGGGTGGGGAGAGGGAGGGATGGAGGGGCCTAACTTGTGAGTCCAGGGAAATCAGATGTCTTCTATTTTTGGAGGAAATACAGTAGAGAAACATCCCAGACAACCTGTGTTGTGGGGAGGAGGCTGCATCATGGAACCCTGGCTCTGTTGGCATCAAGGTGCCCAGGGCTTTCCTCCATAAGATAGCACAGACCAAGGATCTAGAGGTAGGCTGCAGGTCAGCCCCTGGTAGGGAACATTTACCCTGCTGGCTCCCTCACAATGGAGGAGAAAATGTGACAAGTCCCACTTCACAAGATTTGATGTTCAAATTTCGACCCCTGACAGCACCCAGTGGTGCCAGTTCTCTAGCCACTGTGTTCGCTATTACCTGGAGAAATATAAGACTGTGAAGAACATTGTTATATGTCCTCTTTTTTCATTTTGAAAGCAATAAGACCCCAAGTGTCAGAGAAGCTGGGGGGAAAACATCCTGTGTTTCAGCCAGAGAGATAGTATCCCTGCCCAAGGCAGGAGAAGGGGCATGTCCACCTGAAGCAGTTAGTGTGGAATTCCCGGGGGGGGCAGATCCACAAACTGGTGGACATCCTGTTGTAGTCATCTCCATGTGTGCGACTCAGCAGAGTCATGCAAACATTTCTCAAGAGAAGAACCCCTTGAGTCCACTGGGTAGGGTGGTCAGGGAGGATTCTAGGGCACTTCTCATTGATGGGGAATTCCTTCCTCCCTCTGCTGCTCCTTATCATGGCACTTGGCAGCAGGTGTCACAAGTCCTGTGCTGAACAGGACAGTTCCTCTGTGAGAATATGACTGAGTGGACTCTCTCCATGTACAAAGGTGATTCCCTCTGCCCAGAAATTCTCCTGGGCATTGCACCAGGGGAGGGCACTGGGGAAGCGTTCTGGGGCCACAGCACTGAGACATTAGATTTAGACTTCCTCCTCCAGCCTGGGAGAAAAGGAGGCTTTGTGATTTTGGTCTCCAAGGCTGAGCTGTTTTCCAGGCAGCCAAGGCCCTCTGACACACCCTGTCCACAGTGTGGGATCTTGGTGTGTGGGCCCCAGCAGCTGAGGACCCTGTCATAGTTTCCCTCAGCCTCAATAAACTTTGGTGGCTGTCCTTCCTGAGTTAGCAGCTGCCCTCTGCACACTGTGAGGATCAGGTGTGTGGGCATGGTGGCCTTTCTAGGTTCTGAAGACCCAGATCCCCATCTGCCTTATCTTAATAAGCAGAGCAAATGGAATGACATAAAATGAGTAGGATCTCATTGAAGCAGTCACAAAGCCAAAGCTTAGAGTTTACCAATGATACCAGGGACAGGACGACTTGTCAGAAAGGGATTCAAGAGATATATGTCCTTTCACATGCTTACCCTCAAGAATTAGTATCTTCCTCAAGCCACGTGCTATTGGGTTCACAAGTTGTGGTTCCTTGCAGTTCCAGGGGAGTTTGAATCTTATTTAATAATTTATTTTACTATTTTGTTACAAAACAGTGATGTCACCCCTTGTCTACCTGAGACAAAATTAAGGGGCCATTCATACTGATTAAATGGAAAAACTAAAATGTATATTTAGTTGTCAATATTATTTCTGGATTAATGCTAAAATTCCCAGGTCAGTTAAATAATGTGGTTTGGATATCAAATACCCTAACGTGTCAATAATATCCAGTCTGTTAGTAATGTGTTTTTAGAGATTCTATTACTTTGCCTATCAAGTCAAGTTCATGATTTTTTTTCCTTATCCTTTCATATTTCTAAATCAGAAGGGTAGGGACATTTGGTTCCTTGTATTTGATCTTCTACATTGACTTCTGTGTTTTCCATTCACAAAACTACAGTATCTGTGATGGTATTTTTGGCTCTTTCTTTTCTTATTTGTCAGATATATTCCCCATTCCCCTCCCATAGTCCAGCAATTTTCTTCCCTCTTTGCTGATGGGTTTGGTGAGGCCCCTGCAGCCCCGCCCAGCTGAACCTATTTAATATACCAGGACTTTGACAAGAGACCTGAGCTGCCTCAGGCAGGCAGAGGCAGCAGAATGGTATCCCACACACAGGAGTGTATGTTCCGGAGTCTCTGGGCTTCATATGAGAAATTTACCTACTGCAGTGTTGTCAGATGAATATGTTGGTAGAGTTGATGCTCTAATGTTAAGAGATATAGTGGGAATTAATGTCTACTACCCATATGGACCTAATTCTCTGCTGATTTCCACACTAATAGGAAATTTTAAAGGGCATATTTCAATGTGCATGTGAAAAAGATTTTTTGTGTGTTTGCACGTGTCTGTGTGTGTGTGAGTGTGTGTGTGTGTGTGTGTGTGTGTATGTGTTCATGATCCATTCCTGATTTTTCTGATTGCAGGTGTCTGTGGGGACAGCTTGATGACACAGTCTCCAGGCTCCCTGGCTGTGTCTGCAGGAGACATGGTCACCATCAGCTGCAAGTCCAGCCAGAGTCTCTTATCCAACCACAAGGACTATGTGGCTTGTCACCAGCAGAAGCCAGAACAAGCTTCTGGACTTCTCCCCTCCTGGGCATCTGCGTGGGCAACTGGGGTCCCCTGGAGATTCAGGGGTAGTGGTTCAGGGACAGATTTTTCTCTCCCCAACAGCAGCCCCAGGCTGAGGACGTGGCAGATTGTTCCTGTAGCAGCACTGCAGTGCTCCTCCCAAGAGCCTTAGCCTCAGACAAAACCTCCCCCAGGCTGAGGGTCAGGGAGCCTCTGCTCAGCTGCTTCCTTTTTGCAGGGCTCTGGGCTTCCTGTCTCCTCTGTTTCAACAGGTCACATATTTTGATTGATTCCTTGGAGGGATTTCAGGGTCCAGGAGAAAATAAAGAACATGGGCATTCTGAATGATTATTAGTTCAGCAGGAAGTCACCAAGCACAAAGGCTCCAGAAGGCTTCTGGAGACAGTGTATTTTAAGGTCCCAGGAATCTACATGTTTCCCTGGACAGATGGCATGACTGAGATGACCATTAGTCCTCACCCTCATAAGACAATCTGGTGATTTTCACACTAGGAGGATCACACTCATTCTGACCATGGAAATAGACAGTGAAGTGTTCCCCTAGTGAGCAAACTGCTGGGGGGTAACAGGCACTCTGATTCCCAGGATTGGAATGCCCAGAGATTCCTCGCTGAGGCTATTAGGATAACTGTGGGGATGCATTACCTGATTTACACAGTGACATCTTGTGAAGGAGAGGTCTCTGTGTTTGCATCCACCTGGACCTTATCTCAGTGAGCCAGCATTCAGGGTTAGAGGAACACTGGCTGAAGTAGTCACTGCTGGGGGCAATATGTAACTTTGGGGTTATTAAAGAAGATGGCAAAGAGCAGTAAGCATGACTTTTTTCTGCCAACCTCTGTCTGTCTGCACTTCCCTCTATGTGTGTCTGTCCTTTGTGCTCCTCCTCCACAGGCGTCCCTACCCAGGCGTTCCTTACAGAGGACTGATTCTCCCTTTGCCTGCTCCAATCTGAACTTTGTCCATGTTCATCCCTTGTCCTCCTGGTCTCCTTCTTCACATGTCATCTCTTTCCACCTGGATGCTTCCAGGATCAGACTCTCCACCCAGCAGTTCAAAACCTCTCACCCAGAGAAACCTCTCTCTCTGTCTCTCTCTCTCCCTTTTTCCCCCTCTTTCTCTCCCTGTCCCTTTGCTGTCTCTTTCCAAGACTCTGCTTCTCACATGAGCCATTCTGGTGACATTCATTTAAGTGGTCCCTGCTCTGCCTCCTCTTCTGGCCTCTGTACTTTTCTCTCATTTTTGTCACCTGTTCTTATAGTTTGCTTTTCAATTTTATAATTCACAAAAAATTGCAGAACAATAAATTATTGGGCAAGACCTGAATGGCACCCAAGTCAGAGTCCTTGGATTGTTTGCCAGAGTTCTGCTGAGGGCCCAGGTCCTGCTCCTTCTGCGGTGTTCACACTCATCCTGTCTGCTCATTCAGAAGGTCCCAGGACACCTCTGTGTTGTCCTCCACATGCCAGGCCAGGCTGCTGCAGCTGACAGGGCCACTCATGGGTGTGGCCTGAGCTGTGGCCCAGGCAGTCATGGTCCACAACCCTCAGCTGCACCTGTTCCCTGAGTTCCCAGCACCTTCCTCTCACAGGGCAGAGAATCTGCTCAGCTGCTACCCAGCCCAGCAGCTCATGTGGCAGCTGGGCCACGCAGGCAGGGAGGTTTTTGTTCAGGGCTGCACCACTGTGGGAGGATCATGTGTACCTTGGAAGCAGTAATACATTCCAGCATCCTCAGGCTCCACCCTGGTGATTCTCAGTGTGAAATCTGTCCCTGACCCACTGCCACTGAACCTGTCTGAGACCCCAGAGACACGGTTGGAAACCTTATATATTAGGCCCTGTGGAGCCTGGCCTGGCTTGTGCACAACCCAACTCAAATAGGTGTTTCCATTACTGTGTAGGAGGCTCTGACTGGACTTGCAGGAGATGGAGGCTGACTGTCCAGGTGTGACAGGCTCAGAGAGAGGAGTCTGGGTCAGCACGACATCCCCACTGGTTCCTGGAAAAAGAGAACAACATAGTTATTTTCAACATTATGAGACTATTTGTATTTTTTGTATATTTCCATAGAAGTAGTATTTGTGATTTTGATTTATGTGGCCTAAATGTCAGTTTTTAAGAAAGGAATCAAGTTTTCTAAGCCATAAGTGACTCTGGAGAATTCACCTATAACATCCCCCTCTTTTCATGTGACAATCTTCATCACAGGCAGGTCCTTGCTCATTCTGGAATGTTCCTCTCTCACACAGACCTAACCAGTGCAAGCACATCCTAGAGGCCAAGACTTCTACCTCTCTCATGTGGACAGAGCACACATGGGCAGAATGGGGGCCAAGGGCTCACCTCCATCCCCTTATCTTTCCTCATCCCCTCTGTCCTCACCAGGGATCCAGAGCAGCAGCAGCCCCAGGAGCTGAGCAGGGAGTCTCATTTTGAGAAGCTGAGCTGAGGATTGCTGGTGAGTCAAGGGCAGGTTAGAGCTGAGCTTTTATGTCAGCCTTGCAGGAAGGTCCTCCCCAGGGAGCAGCATGCAAATGCCCTGGTGGGTGTTGGGTGGGGAGAGTGAGGGAGGGAGGGGCTTTCCTTGTGAGCCCAGGGACATCAGATATCTTCTATAGTTGGAGGAAATACAGTAGGAAACAGCCCAGGCTCTCTGTGGACAGGGCAGAAGGCCCTGTCATGGAAGCCTGGCTCTGTGGGGGTCATGGTGTTCAGGGATGCCACTCTAGGACAGTACTGACTCTAGGCTAGGGAGGTTGTCTCCAGGTCAGTCTCTAGGTGGGTAATGTCAAGTGGCTGGCTCCCTCTGAGCTAAGGAGAGAAGATGACAATGCCACCTGACAAGGATCCATCAATGGATTTTCTTCCAGCCACCTCAGGCAGTTGAGCCAGTGGCAGAGCTTCTGTGTCTGCTATTACCAGGAGAAATAGGGGAGTGTCAGGGACAGTGTTAGATGGCAGCTTTTCCTGGTCTAGTGAATGCAATAAGGGCAGAAGGGTCAAAAGAAGGTGGTGGGGAAGGAAGAAGGAACCCTTGTGTCAGCTGGAGATCCAGCAGCCCTGTTAAGGCAATAGGAGAAGCGACATATCCACCTGAGGCAGTGGGTATGCAATTCCTGGGAGCAAGGTCTGCAAAGTCGTGGACATTCTGTCTTGGTCATCTTCCTGTGTGTGACACTCAGAGTCTTCCCATCACTTCCTCAGGGAAGAACCCCTTGTGGCCACTGGGCAGAATGGATAAGGGGGAAAATTCTTTGTTACTTCTTTCTCACTGATGAGAGAGCATTTATTTGCCCTGCAGCTATTTTCTTTCAGAGTTACTGGTCAGCAGGTGTCACAAGTCCTGGGTTTAACAGGAGATTTCCTTAGTAGAAGAGGACTGTGTCCAGGTTCTCCTCATGTCAGGGTGATTGCATCTGCACTGATGATCTCCTGGGCCTTTCTCCAGTGGGTCACTGGTGAGAGGGTTCTGGGCCCACTGCTATGAGTCATGGATTTCAGACTCCTTTTTCCCTGGCTGGGACAGAGTGAGCCTGTGTTGTTTTGGCCAACAATGCTGTGCTGCTTTTTCAGACAGCCCAGGTCCTGACACTGCCTCCACACAGTGGAGAAGTTGGTGTGTGGGCCATGACCAGCCAAGGCCCCTGTCATGGTTTCTCTAGTACCAATAGACCCCTGTGGCTGTCCTCCTGTCCCGAGTGACAGCTTCCCTGAGAACACTGTGAGGAGAAGTGGGTTTGCATGGTGGTGTTTCTGGATTTGGAGGTGAAGTTCTCTGTGTTTCTTAACTTAATGAGCAGAAGTAAGTAAAATGAAAGAAAATGGCTGGGGTTCCTTTGAGAGTAAGAAAGCAAAAGTGTTGAGTTTGTCAAGGTCCAGAGGGTTGTTTTTATATTTTTAGTTTCATGTCCTGGCCCATCATGTCATTTTATAATTTTTTTTTCAACATGCTTTCACAGCTCAAAATCTGACATCTCTGAAGAACTATTTACTGTATTATTTCTATTGTTTTCATTCCTACTGAATTGATCCTTCTGATTTTGGGTGCAGAACTTCCGACTCTGTGGTGTTGGCCTTACAGGACAATGTCCTTAGAGGACAATGAGGATTCAAGGGGACTTGGGGTCTCCGTGCCTCCTCAGAGGCTCCACATGTCCGCTCATGTGAGGCTGTAACTGAGGCAGGCTGGTGGCCCTTCCCCTCTCCAACATGCACCTTGGAATAGCAGCCTTGGCAGGGTGGGGGCAGCCCCACTTCCCAGGGGATCCTGCTTCTCCCTCCCCCTCCCTGCTTACTCAGAGCCTGCTGCAGTCCTAGCAGTCCTGGGAGGATGGTGTCCAGGGTCCTGGTCACTCTGACCCTAGCTGAGAACCTGATCCCTGGCTTGAGTGGGGCCCTGCAGGGCTCCCAGGAGTGGGTTCTGGGCTGCCTTCTGGCTGTGGCTGCAGAGCCAGGTCCTGAGCTCTGGTGTGGGCAGTGCTGACAGAGCCTCAATGCCAAGGTGACCACAGCTCAGGCCTGTCCTGGTCACAGGGGATGGAAACTGGTCCCAAGTTTGTGACTTCTCTTTGTCTCCCTATCTTTATTTACCATTTCCTCAATTTTCTTCCCTCCCTCCCTCTGTCCCTTCATTTCCACAATTTTTTTCTTTATTTTGTTGAGTTTTTTCTAGCTTTTAAATTATTATACAAGAGTTCTTGATTTTAGGTGTCACATCTTAAAACCTCAACTCAAATATTTTTCCTATGATTGCTGAACTTCATCTATCTCTTCATGTATCTATCTCTCTACCTACCTATCTATATGGTATTTTAGCCTGTTTATAGACTATTATTTCTGTAAAAATCAATGTATTTAAAAATATTTCTTCACATTTCTGAACTCTCTCTCTCTCTCTCTCTCTCTCTCTCGGTGTATATATGGTATGTATGTCTCTCTCTCTCTCTCTCTCTCTCTCTCTCTATATATATATATATATATATATATGTATATATATATATATATATATATATATACACACACATATATAATATATATTTCAATTTATGTACTTAGCCTGTCATTTCTGTGCAATTAAAACTATAAATATCACCTTGATTTAAACTAAGTCCCTCCTTCCATCATCGAGTAGATTGGATTCTTTTATCTTCTATGTTGAGTTCTGTGTTTTCTGTTCCCAAAACTATACTTTCTGGTATTTTTATGTCTTAAATGATATCAAATACTCCCCCTAAACCTGCAGTACAAGTTTTTTTTTTTCTTATTTGCTAATGGCTTTGCATAGGCTCCTGCTGGCCTGGCCTTGTTGCCAACAGTTTATACATGAAGACTTTTCAATGAGACCTTAGCTCAAAGGCAGACAGAGTCAGCAGGTTGTTGTCTCAGAGACAGGTGTGCATGTTCCTGTGGCTCTGGGCCTCTGGTGAGAGATTTAAGTGCTGGATATCTTCAGATTAATAGGTTTATAGGACTGGCAAGCTAATATTCAGATATACTGAGAAAAAATGACTACTTCCCATATGGACCTAATTGTGTGTTGACTATTAATACTAATTGATAGTGAATATCAAATTAAATGTTCCAATGCATATGTGAAAAGTTTTTTTTTTTTTTTTTTTTGTGTGTGTGTGTGTGAGAGAGAGAGAGAGAGAGAGAGAGAGAGAGAGAGAGAGAGAGAGAGAGAGAGACAAAATTCATGGTCAATTCCTGATTTTTCTGGCTGCAGTTGCCTGTGGGGACAGTGTGGTAACCCTGTCTCCAGGCTCCCTGGCTGTGACTCCAGGAGACATGGTCACCATCAGCTGCAAGTCCAGCCAGAATCTCTTATCCAACCACAAGGACTACATGGCCTGGCACCAGCAGAATCCAGGACAGGTCCCAGGCTGCTCCTCTTCTGGGAATCCATGTGGGCAGCTGGGGGTCCCCTGGAGGTTCAGGGTCAGGGGGTCAGGGACAGATTTCACTCTCCATCAGCAGCTCAAGGATGAGGACATGGCTGATTGTTCCTATAGCAGCACCACAGTGCTCCCCCAAAGAGCCTCAGCCTCAGACCAAGCCTCCCCGAGGTTGGGGGTCAGGGAGCCTTTGCTGCCTGGCTGCTTCCTCCTCCTACAGCCCTGAGCTCTCCTGCCTCCTCTCCTGACATGTCATATGTTTTTAACATTCCTTGGGGGATGTGCAGGGCCCAGGAGAAAATTCAGGAACTGGGCCTGTAGGGGTTGTTTATTTATTTAGTGGGAGTCATCAAGCACAAGTGCTGGGCAGGTCTCCTGGGGACAGTACAGAGTTTTCATGGTACATAAATTTGTTTCATGGACAGGTCACAGAAGAACCTAGTGACATTCACACACTGAGGACTGATTCTCCATATGCCTCCTCAATCTGTACCTTAACATTTTTTAAATATATTTTTAATTGTCAGTGGACCTTTATCTTATTTATTTACATGTGGTGCTGAGAATGAACCTAGTGCTTTACACATGGTAGGCAAGCACACTATCAATGGACCACAATCACAGCCCAAAAGCAGGGTTTTAAAAACAAGATATTAGGGATGTCACATTTAATAAAGAGGAGTAATATTTGATGACTTGTCTTTGGTCATGTGTGGCTGGAGATTGCAATATGAAATGCATTCTTTGTAGTTCTTAACTCACTGGAGCAGATAATTGGCTTAAATAATGAGACAGAAAGGAAAGGAACACATATTAAAGACAGAATCGACATGATTTAGAAATCAAATTGCATTTGGTGAGAGAAAGTCGAAGAGGGAGTGGAAAAAAAGTTAAGGCAAAAGTGAAGAAATATATAACCAAGAGATTTAAATTTCATAAATGAAATATGACACTGTACCCAATGTGGAATATGTATCTTGCTATGATGTTTTTCTTTGTACCTTAACATTTTGATTCCTTGTCTTCTGATTCCTTCTTAACCTTTAATCACCTTCGATTTGCTTCCTTCAAGTAATTCCTCACTCTGCCTTAGGTTTCACAAACCTTGACACCTGTCTGTCTGTCTGTCTGTCTATCTCTTTCTCTATCTTTCTTTTTCTCTCTGTCTCCCTCTTTCTCCCTTCCTCAGACCTGCATGTCAGAGGAGCCTTTCTGGTGAGGTTCACTCTAAATGGTTCCTGCTCTGCCTCCCCTTCAGGCCCCTGTACCCTTCTCCTCATTTCTATCAGCTGTTCTCATCATTTTATTTTTATTTCTGTAATTTATTAAAAAAATTGTAAAACAACAAAGACCTGGGCCAAAGCTAAGTGTCCACTGCAGGTCAAGGCCTTGGCTCCTGGTGAGGATCTTTCCATACTCCACATGTTCTCCTGACCTCAGCTGTGCTCATTCTCCCACAGGCCATTCTCTAGTTCCTTAGCTCTGTCACCCTAGACACAGGTGATGGAATATTCCTGACATTTCCTCATCCTGTGTCCACTCTCTATTCAGGTCTATTCCTGGACAGTTGTGTCTGATGTTGTGATGGGAGGAGGTGGTGCTCAAGTCCCCTCCACATTGAGTGTTAAGACACAATTTGATCCATGTGCCCCTACAGGGCACCAGGGCACCATCTTGCAAGCCTAGAGTGACCTCTCCACCTCTGATTGTTCCCAGATGGTGGTGGGCTTTCCAGGGTGAGGGGCAGGGAGAGTGGAGTGTGCACCTCACTGTATCCCTGGTGGGTCCTGAAATAATAAGGGAGAAGCACAAGACTGAGGTCAAGCACTAGCAGCCATTTCTATGATTGTCCTCTATTAATGATTGCAGGCTAAGTCATCTATATGAGTTTGTGATTAGGTTTGAATCCCAATTTCAAAAAGAGCAGCATCAGCAAGAACAAGGGGACCTCCTAGAAGTTTCCTACACCATTGACCTCCCTGTGTCAGAGTCCTGCCCAGGGCCCAGGTCCTGCTTCTCCTGCAGTGTCCATGATCATCTTGTTCTGTCATATGGAGCCTGGCACCTCTGTGTTGTCCTTCACATGCCAGGCAAGGCTGCTGCATCTGACAGGGCCATGCATGGGTTTTCCCTGAGCCTCTGCTGAAACAGTTGTGATCCACAGCCCTCAGCTGCACCCGTTTCCCTTTTCCTTCCTCCTTCCCTCCCTCCCACCCTTCCTTCCTTCCTTCATTGCTTTCTTTCCATCTGTACAGTGGATTAAACTCAGGGTTCTTTACCACTGAGCTATGTTGCAGCACTTTTTATTTTTTATTTATTTATTTTATATATATATATATATATATATATATATATATATTTAATTTATTATAATTTGTTATACATGATGGACAAGCTTGTTTTAATATATATGGAACAGTAACTTTTAATATCCCCGGAAAGATCTAGCTTGCCATATAAAGTGTTAGGTTGAGTTTTGAGTATGAAAGTGAAGTTCCAATACATTCTTAAATAATTAATGTTTTGGCGAAGATGGCCGCTGCACACGGGGGTTGCTGAAGTGCTGAGCGTGGGGCTCAGAGCAGCGGCTTTAATTGAGATTTTGCGCAGCTTGTAAGAGCTCCTTTCACCGTTAATCTGTAGCGGACCACTTTGCCAAGCAGCAGGACGGACAAAGAGATCGAAAAAGAGACGTTTGGCTCCCGGACGCTTTGCTGCCCAGAGCCACGGGCCCTTTGCTCCCATCTGCTTCCTCTTTCGCTTCACTCTGGGCAGAGAAGCTGAATGTGTAATCAGCAGTGGATTGTAAGTACCCGAGGCAAAGAAAGCTCAGTGCGCCCCGCCTTTTTTTTTTTAATATTTTTTTATACAGGGAGAGTTTGTGGATTGGGATTGTTGGCTGGGCTGCGGTTTCTGTGCTGAAAATCCACTCCGTGGGAGCTTCCATTTGCTCTCTGCTTGCTGTCTTGATGGCTATGTCCACATTGTCCAGCAGCCGCACCTAGAGATTGGAGCTGGGCTGCGTGCCGAGCCCTGTCCTCCGAAGGTTGGACCGCAGCCTTGAGCGCCTGGGTTGCCTGTTCGCCGCTGCACCTTCGGGCAGAGCCTGCTCTGGGGTCGTTCTGCCTTCCCCTGTGAGGGGACCCGTGCTCCAGAGGAGGGGGCCAGAGAGCCACGGTGGCAGCTGCTTGGGCCCTGGGGGCCGGGCACCGGGCAGCGGCACAGCTATGGTCGCTGATGAGCGCAGGGCCCCTGAGCGTGGCCCCGGGGAAGAGGCGATGGCGGCAGGGTTTAATTTCTAGAAAGCTGGACTGGAAACAGAAGCAGCAGTTTGTATAATCCCAAGAACTTGCTTATGCCAGGAAGCTGTAAGGGCAACATGAATATCATTGAGGAGATCTAACATGGCAGCTGGCGGGGAGAGATCAAGTCTCTGACCTCTTCAACTGCGTGGGTATAGGGAGCTGTAAATTGTATAAATGCTGTTTGCTCAGGATCACTAGGCAATGCTGAGCTGAAGTGGATCTGGGGTGTACAGTCTGGGCCCCTCAGAACACACACACCGAGCCCCGATCGGCTGCATTGAAGCTCCGGTTCACCTGCTTTTCGTGACTCAGCACTAAGGATCCTGCTGAAATAACTGGTTGGCCCTTATGAACTTTCAGAGGTAAAAACCAACCGAGCCTTCATAGGCAGTGGCCACAGGATTGAAACGGGGATTGGGAGAGACAGTCAGGACCCACCCGTTGCATTGGTCACCCGGCAAAGGGAATGAACGGTCACCATTTGCATGGGATACCACTTTGGCAGAGAACTGACATCACTGGCAGAGGAGATAACTGCATTGAAACCAGCGCAACAGGGCTCCCAGGAGCAGCAGACACAGCGTGTAGCCAGTATTGTGGTGAGCGTCACAGGTGAGCGAGGCCTGGCTTGAGGAAACACAAGAGAAGGCCCTAGGCACTCAGGATTGGAGACCTGCCCAGTCTGTGAGGAAGAGCTGCTGCACAGTGATTGGTTCCCACCTAGTGAGAGGAGAAGCTTGATCCAGTGGGCACAGCTCCACCTACTGGAAGAGAAATTAATCAAACTCTATGACTGCATTTATTATTATTATTATTATCATCATTTTTTTCTTTTTCTTTTTTTCTTTCATTTTCAATTTTTTTGTTGTTGTTCTTTAACTTTTTTAAATGTTTTTAATTTTTTATTTTATTATTATTATTTTTTTAATTTTAATTTTCATTATTTTTATTATCATTATTATTTTTGTAAAAAAATTTTTTCTTTTCTTTCTTTCTTTCTTTTCTAACTTTTTTTGTGTGTTTTGTTTTTGTTTCTTTTGTCTTTTCATTTCTTTTCAATTTTCTTATTCCCCCTTCCTTGAATTCTACTTGCCTACTCTCATTTTCTTTAGTGACTTCTTCCCTTCCCTTCTAATATCTTTCCTCCCAAGCATCAAATAAATTTATAAGAGTAAACAGTAACTCAGCAGTCAAACAGAACAAGAAGTAACATGAGCAGCATAAAAAAGCAAGGAAGAAAAGGGGTACAAACAATGAAGGACAGCCTAAAAATTCAGGAGGACCTAGAGTCAGCAGAAAAATGGTCATATAAAGAACTCAAGGAATACCTTAGACAGATGGAATGGAACCTTAAAGAGGATATGAGACAGCAAATCCAAACACTGAAAGAACACTTTGAAAATGAATTACATAAACAGATAAAAGAAGAAGTTAAGCATCTTTATCAGGAGATAGAGATTATAAAAAAAAAACCTAACAATAATTCTAGAAATGAAGGAAATAATAAACCAAATTAAAAATTCAATTGAGAGTATCACTAACAGAGTGGAGCAAGTAGAAGCCAGAACGTCAGATAATGAAGACAAAATATATCATCTTGAAAAGAGCCTAGCCAACTTAGAAAGGCTGGTTAAAAATCATGAGAGAAACATCCAAGAGATAAGGGATAACATAAAAAAAAAAACCTATGAGTCATCGGGATAGAAGAAGGTACAGAGATTCAAACCAAGGGAATGAGTAGCCTGCTGAATGAAATAATTACAGAAAACTTTCCAGAAATATAAAAGGAAACTGATATACAAATTTTAGATGCATACAGGACACCGAGCACACAAAATCACAGTAGACCAACGCCGAGACACATTGTTATGAAGATATCCAATATACAGAACAAAGAGAAAATATTAAAAGCTACAAGAGAAAGGAGGCAGATTACATTCAGGGGTAAACCAATAAGGTTAACAACGGATTTTTCATCACAGACGCTGAAAGCGAGAAGATCCTGGAACAACGTATATCAAACACTGAAAGACAATGGATGCCAAACAAGAATTCTGTATCCAGCAAAATTAAGCTTCAGGTACAACAACAAAATAAAAATCTTTCATGATAAACAAAAGCTAAAAGAATTTGCAGCCAGAAAACCATCATTGCAAAGCATCTTGAGTAAAACACTACACGAGGAAGAAATGAAAAACAATAACCAAAACCATCAGTGGGAAGTGCCTCTATAAAAACAGAGGGTGGGGGGAAAGCTAACCATGGAGAAACAAACTAAATTAAAAAAAAGAAGATAAATAATCAAACATGGCTGGAAGTACAAACCATATATCAATAGTAACTCTAAATGTTAATGGCTTAAACTCTCCAATAAAGCGACATAGGCTGGTAACATGGATTAAAAAAAAACAAATCCAACAATATGCTGCCTCTAGAAGACACATCTGATTGCAAAAGACATACACAGGCTGAAGGTGAAAGGTTGGGAAAAAATATACCACACACACGGTCCTCGTAAGCAAGCAGGGGTGGCCATCCTCATATAGAATAAAATCGACTTCAAGACTAAGTTAATCAAAAGGGATAAGGAAGGACATTATATACTGTTAAAAGTAACCATTCACCAACAAGACATAACAATTATCAATCTTTATGCACTAAATAATGGTGCTGTGATGTTCATAAAACAAATTCTCCTCAAGTTCAAGAATCAAATAGACCACAACACAATAATTATGGGTGACTTCAACACACCTCTCTCACCATTTGACAGATCCTCCAAACAAAAGTTGAATAAAGAAACTATAGAACTCAATATCACAATCAACAACCTAGACTTAACTGACATATATAGAATATATCAACCATCATCAAGTGGATATACTTTTTTCTCAGCAGCACATGGATCCTTCTCAAAAATAGACCATATATTATGCCATAGGGCAACCCTCAGTAAATATAAAGGGGTGGAGATAATCCCATGCATTTTATCTGATCATAATGGAATGAAACTGGAAATCAATGATAAAAGAAGGAAGGAAAAATCCTACGTCACATGGAAAATGAACAATATGTTACTGAATGATCAATGGGTTACAGAAGACATAAAGGAGGAAATCAAAAAATTCTTAGAGATAAATGAAAATACAGACGCAACATATCAGAATCTATGGGACACAATGAACGCAGGTTTAAGAGGGAAATTCATCGCCTGGAGGTCATTCCTCAAAAAAAGGAAAAACCAACAAGTAAATGAGCTCACACTTCATCTCAAAGCCCTAGAAAAGGAAGAGCAAAACAACAGCAAATGTAGCAAAAGGCAAGAAATAATTAAAATCAGAGTGGAAATCAACGAAATTGAAACAAAAGAAACTATTGAAAAAATTAACAAAACTAAAAGTTGGTTCTTTGAAAAAATAAATAAGATTGACAGACCCTTAGCCATGCTAATGAAGAGAAGAAGAGAGAGAACTCAAATTACTAACATATGGCATGAACAAGGCAATATCACAATAGACGCTACAGAAATACAGAAGACAATTAGAAATTATTTTGAAAACCTATATTCCAATAAAATAGAAGATAGTGAAGACATCCATAAATTCCGTAAGTCATATGATTTGCCCAGACTGAGTCAGGAGGATACTCACAACTTAAACAGACCAATATCAATAGATGAAATAGAAGAAGCAATCAAAAGACTTCCAACCAAGAAAAGCCCAGGACCGGATGGGTATACAGCGGAGTTTTACAAAACCTTTAAGGAAGAATTAATACCAATAATTTTCAAGCTATTTCAGGAAATAGAAAAAGAAGGAGCTCTGCCAAATTCATTCTATGAGGCCAATATCACCCTGATTCCAAAACCAGACAAAGACACCTCAAAGAAAGAAAACTAGAGACCAATATCTCTGATGAACCTAGATGCAAAAATCCTCAATAAAATTCTGGTGAATCGGATACAAAGGCACATCAAAAAAATTGTGCACCATGATCAAGCAGGATTCATCCCTGGGATGCAAGGCTGATTCAATATACGGAAATCAATAAATGTTATTCACCACATCAATAGACTTAAAGATAAGAACCATATGATCATCTCAATAGATGCAGAAAAAGCATTCGACAAAGTACAGCATCCCTTTATGTTCAAAACTTTAGAAAAACTAGGGATAACAGGAACTTACCAATGCATATGTGAAAAAATTGTGTGTGTGAGTGTGTGTGTGTGTGTGTGTGTGTGTGTGTGAGAGAGAGAGAGAGAGAGAGAGAGAGAGAGAGAGAGAGAGAGAGAGAGAGAGAGAGAGTTAGTTCATGGTCCATTCCTGATTTTTCTGACTGCAGGTGCCTGTGAAGACAAGGTGATGACCCAGTCTTGAGCTACCTGGCTGTGTCTGCAGGAGACATGGTCAACATCAGCTGCAAGTGCATGCAGAGTCTCTTATCCAAAACCACAAGGACTACATGGCCTGGCACTAGCTGAAGCCAGGACAGGTCCCAGGCTGCTGCTCTCCTGGGCATCCATGTGGGAAGCTAAAGTCCCCTCGAGTTTCAGGGGCATTGGGTCAGGGACAGATTTCACTCTCAATCAGCAGCTCCAGGATGAGGACATGGCCGATTGTTCCTATAGCAGCACCGCAGTGCTCCTCCCAAGAGCCTCAGCCCCAAACCAAGCCTCCCCCAGGTTGAGGGTCAGTTTCGTACACCATCACCCTGCCTGTGCCAGAGTCCTGACCAGGGCCCAGGTCCTGCTCCTCCTGTAGTGTCCATGATCATCTTGTCCTGTCAGAAGGGGCCTGGACACTTCTGTGGTTGTCCTCCACATGCCAGGCCAGGCTGCTGCAGCTGACAGGGCCATGCATGGGTGTTCCCTCGGCTGTGGCTGACACAGTTGTGGTCCACAGCCCTCAGCTGCACCCGTTTCCCTTTTCCTTCCTCCCTTCCTCCCTTCCTCCCTCCCATCCTTCCTCCCTCCCATCCTTCCTTCAATCTTTCCTT
This sequence comes from Marmota monax, assembly GCF_021218885.2. Taxonomy (NCBI): domain Eukaryota; kingdom Metazoa; phylum Chordata; class Mammalia; order Rodentia; family Sciuridae; genus Marmota; species Marmota monax. The sequence goes on from NW_026693173.1 coordinate 224,110, forward strand.
CAATCTTTCCTTCCTTCCTTCCTTCCTTCCTTCCTCCCTCCCTCCCTTCCTCCTTACCTCCATCTCTCCCTTCCTCCTATCTCTGCCATGTGACCAGTGCTGGCTTCATGAAAGAAGGTTTGATTCATAAGAAATTGCTAGGGAGTTTTAAATTAAAGAGACAAGACCCTTATTACCTTTAATACCTACCTGCTACTGGACGGCTTCTCTTAGCTCCTGTCTCCAGCCACCTAATGTGGTGGCGAGGTTTACAGAAGAAACGAGAGAGAGAGAGAGAGAGAGAGAGAGAGAGAGAGAGAGAGAGAGAGAGAGAGAGAGAGAGAGAGAGAGAACACGCCAGGGAGTGGGCTTTTATTAGGGAACACAAAATTTCAGGGAAAAATCCCATCAAATGAATGTTAAGGGGGGCAGCATTCCAAGGTCAGGGACAACGATTGGGTCTTTGGGGCAGTGGCCAGACATGCCTCTGGACAGACAAGCACTCAGACCTGGAGAAGGGTCAGGAAAGCTCTGACACAGCTGTGTCTAAGCGCCTCTCACCCAGCCAGGGAGGTCAATCAAATCACATGTGAGGATGGCCTCCCACACCCTTCTTTCCTCCCTCCCTCCCTCCCTTCCTTTCTTCTTGCTTTCTTTCTATCTGTACAGTGGATTAAACTCAGAGTTCTTTACCCCTGAGCTCTGTTGCAGCACTATTTACTTATTTATTTATTTATTTTGAGACATGGTCTCACTCTGTTGCTGAGGGTGGCCTCAATCCTGATCTGCTCCTGCCTCACTCTACTGTAACCTGGATTGCACATATGAACACCATGGCTGGCATTGAATTAGTTTTCTATTGATGCACAACAAATTAACAGAACCCCTGGTGATCTCACAATTTCTGTGGGATAGAAGTTGGGAAGACTCAGACTGGGTCCTATCCTCAGCTTCGCATTGGCTGCAGTCAAGGTGTTTCTCACTGCATCTCATCTGTAGACTTGAAGAATCTGCTTCCAAGGACACTAAGGGTTTTGAAAGAATCAGGTTTTGGGGATTGTGTGGTTGAGGATGCTAGGTTACTGGTGTCTGTAGATCGGAGTCTATTATAGGATCCTGCAGGCCACCAGAGGGTCCTACCATATGGGCTGCTCAGTAATGAGACCAGTCTAAAGAATCCTTCCACAAGAGTGAGAGGCTGACTCCTATTTAAGGGCTCTGATGTGAATCAATCAGGCAAACCCAGAATAATCTCCTTTTGACTCACTTAAAATGAACAGCCTTGGCATGTTAAATTATCTGCATAATAATCCCTTCACCTTTCCAACATTTCCAGAATCAAAAGGAAACCTCAGGTTCTGTCCACTGTGCCCATGTCTCAGGATACTGAGTGTGAACACCAGCTATTAGGTGTCTTGAGGAGGCAAGATTTCTTATCACTTTGTTTTTTTAAAAAATTATTTCTCCAAAATAGTCTCTGTTAGAAGACCATTAAGAATGGTAGCTCCTTAGGTGACGAGCATCAGAAATGTACCTCCAGGTGATTTCTAACCCAGTTTCCCAGGTCCTCGAGTTTCTCAGATTCTTCTCAAGTGAGAGAAAATTCAGATTCTCTATTGCTTTATGGGCAAATATAAACACATGAAGGAACAAATAATGTAAACATAGGACTCTCAGTTTTTTAATAGTAAAGAAAGAAGAAAAGTTTAAAACCTGTAGCCCAGTTTCTGTTTCAACAAACAAATAAAAGAAGAGCTGACCAAACCTAAATCAAGCCGAGTCAAGGAAATCAAATTATAAATATCATTTCCTGAAAGAGGTTCTCAAATGGAGGGTCAGAGGAAAGCGGCACTGTCTACCTGCCCATCAGCTCAGGATTGTCCATGGGAAGCTCTAATTTACCACGGGGACTCTGTCTTAGAACTGCTCTGGGAGCCGCACATCCCCCGTGAGCACTCTGCAGCCTACAGAACCTGTACTGGGAGACACAACCTGAGAGCTGCTGCAACCCGTTTTGGCTGAACTTTTCCTGAACTTCATGATCTTACACTTTTGGAGAGCTCACAAAGCTTTTTGGAGAATGTCTTTCAATTAGGATGTTTCTCTACCACTCATGGTAGAAGTTAGCTGCAACATCTCTGGAAAGAATATCTAGAAATGATGCTCTTCTGTTAGGGCTCCCTAGTGGATAGTGCCTGATTTCAATCTGTCTCACTACTGCAGATGTTCACATTTATTCCTGGGTTAAAGGAATATTTGAGACTTCTCTCCTGTAGTTCTTCTTTTTGTATTTGAAATGAGCATGAGTCTGGGGGTGTGACTAAGTGGCAGACCACTTACCTAGCATGCCCAAGGTCCTCACTATGATGCATCTCCAACAATAGAGCTCAAAAAAAGTTAACATGAAATTGTTGAAAAGTTCCTCAATCCTTTATAGATATCCCATTCCTCATCAAAGTATCAGTGTCAGGCTGAACTCATGGAACATCTTTTGTTTAATGGGTTAGTTTGCATAATTACAAATCTTGATTTTCAAGTTGTCCAGACCTGGCCAGTGAAAGGCTCCTTCCTGGTAGTTTCTCTTTACTTTTGCCAGGGTCTCATTATTTTTGGAGGACTTCTTTTGTTCCCAACTCAAGGTGGTGGAGGGGTTTCTTATGCTAAGATTCCTTTAGTGGCAAATAAGTCTGGGCACTGTGAGTGCGTGTTGGGAGCATGGGCTACTGTACCTGGGTTAAAGAGAATGAGTAAATAACTCTCTCAGTCAACCCATCTATGGACCTCAACATCTATCATCTCCTGATCTATCTGCATGCACACTCCTTATCTATTCCTACATACAATTCCGAGATTATTCTGATATTTCTGATTCTAGTCAAAATTGTGTTTGTTCTACCGACGTCCCTTTTTGTTTGGGATCCCTTCCATCTGCAGTGAGAATCGTGGCTCTGATTGTCTCTGCTGCATTGTTTCCCACCAACATTCCTCTGACTGAAAACAACCTCTTGACATTGGCCTGCCCTCCATTAGACAGCCTCATGGCCACTCTTGAATGTACCCTGATCCTGCTCTGATACCCCTTGCCAGGGCCCCTCAATCTTTACACACAGGTATGGATGCTGTGTCAATTGCCTTTTGTCACTGTGAAAAAAACCTGGGGGTAAAACACTTTAGAGGAGGAAAGAGTTTCTCTGGGTCATGGTTTCAGTCCATGATCACCTGGCTCCAAGGCAGAAGTATCACGGCGGAAGGTCTGGTTGGAGGAATGCTGCTCAGCCATGGGATAAGGAAGGTATGAGGAAGGGCTCAGGGTAAAGAAGCACCCTGCAGGGCACAATCTCAGTGACCTCCTCCTTCCCACAGGTTCTACCCCCCCAAAATCATTTAATCATTCATTCATCAAATGGATGAATACCGTGATGAGGTCTTCACCCTGAGAGACTTTGGGGGACCCTTCATATGTAAGCTATAACAGAAGCCCTCCTCCCTCTGCCTATGTCCCCACCTGCACACTGGGGCCACACTGCAGTGTGTCTTCCTCATCAGGCTCCACATTTGACCTGGAAAGGGGTCTGCACTAACACCATCTTCATGAGAGGACACCCTCCTCCCCTTGCTTCAGTGTCCCCTCCACCACCCAGGTGTCCACTTTTGCTACAGTACCCTGGAGGGTTTTCCAGCCCAGTCTTCTGAAACATCTTTGTCCTCACCAAGCACGTGCCCCAGCCTTGCACCAGCCTCTGGGACAGTGTTATCTTAGGACCTGGGTGAGATTTGGTGACAGAATAAAGACAGGTTAGGATACAGGGTAGACTCAGGGCAGAGGAGCAACTTGTCCAGGAGACCAGAATGAAGGGACACCAGTGGCACATGGTCAACGTCCTTCCCTTCCTTACCAACCTCGGTGCCTGTACTTGGTGTGTTGTGTCCCTTTCTGTTGCTTCCTCTTACCGCCCTTTGCATTTCTGGCTGGTAACACTGATGATTTTTCATGCCCAGGTCTTCAAAGAGTCAGGTATAGAGGAAGCCTCTCTGGAATAAATATTGTGCTCAGGTATAAAAATGAAGATATCAGTGACTCCTCCTCCAGGGTGTGGGGCTGTGACAGAGTTCATGAACCTCATCTTGGTTGGAGAGTGAGCAGAAGTGTGTCCTGAACCTTGAGGAGACCAAGAGGTCTCTCTGCTCACAGGAACGAGGGATGGTTCTCTCCTGTGCCTCTCAGGAAACACATTTTCTCTAGCAAATCTGGGCTGCCCTGGCCTATGGTGTGGCACCTGGGGACACTTGGCCAGGCCTTATAGGAGCCTTCCTGCAGCTGTGCCCTGCCTGCCTAGCCCTGCTGATTTGCATGTGCCTGAAGCACAGCCCACTGCCCTGAGGACTTCTTAAGAGGCTGCTGACACCCTGTGCATGAGTCAGTCCTAGTCAAGACACAGCATGGCCATGAGGGCTCCTGCTCAGTTCCTGGGGCTCCTGCTGCTCTGTCTCCCAGGTAAGGAGGGACAGCATGGGGGATGTGCTGCCTGGTGTTCAGGGAAATCCTCTTATGACATTATTAATTGTGTGCATATTTCTTCTCATGTGTTCAATTGTAGGTGCCAAATGTGACATTATAATGACCCAGTCTCCAGCCTCCCTGTCTAAATCTCAAGGAGAAACAGTCACCATCAGTTGCCGGGCCAGTCAGGGCATTAGCAATTACTTAAGCTGGTACCAGCAGAAACCAGGGCAAGCTCCTAAGCTCCTGATCTATTATACCAACCGTTTGCAAATTGGGGTCCCCTCAAGGTTCAGTGGCAGTGGATCTGGGACAGATTATTCTCTCACCATCAGCAGCCTGGAGCCTGAAGATTTTGCCACTTATTACTGTCAACAGTATAGCAGTTGGCCGCACACAGTGACACAGGCCATGACAAAAACCTCCCAGGGAGCAGAAGTGTGAGGCTGGGCTGCCCCAGCTGCTCCTCCTGCTGCCTCCACCTGCTGAGGGCACTGCTCATGGGCAGCCAGGATCCCAGGGCCACTGAGGGGGGGGTCTTTCTAGGCCTGGAGAAGTTCCTCTGCACCCTGTTTCTTTCTCCTTGTCAGCCCCAGCACTCAACCTTGAGTTGGTGTCTTTGAAGCTGTGTGCGCTACTCAGTGCAGTAGTGCTCCACCCAACAATGATGAGAAGAGAAAGGAGGCCAATCAGGAGAAGCTGAGTTCTTACCTCATGGTATGCAGGAACCTGGTGCTGAGTGAGTTCAGCCAAGATGCCCAGGGGAACAGAATTGGTGTTCAGAGACAGAAAAATGAAGATAGTTTTTATGACAGAGATGACACTACAAAAACTGTGGACAAGACCTTTTCATAGGAAGTGATCTCGGTCAGCCTCATATGCAGTCACCTGGTGTATAAAGTGGAATCTACATCAATAATCATAAGAGAGTGAAAGTTGCAACCCACCAGAAACCTTCAACAGAAAGACCATAAAACTGAACCATAAATAGCATCAAGCTGCCTGGGGACTGATCTAGAACACGCTCATATGTTTGGAAATGTGAAGTCGTCCCTGAGTTGGAGCCTGTCCTGTCCGTGCACATACTTGTGATCGAGGCCTTCCACTCAGAGCACAAGCAGATGTGCACAGATCCCCATGTGCAGGGACCACACAGCATTATCTGTAATAACTGCAACCTGAATCAGGTAAATGCCGATCAAGAGTAGAATGGATAAATAGAAGAAGGGAAGTACATGCAATAAAATACTATACACCAGTGAAAACATTTTCTGCCTTCAAGATCCCTACAAGAGTACACAAGAGCTAGATACACTGGAGCTCATTACCCATGATTCTATTTTTATGAGATTCAAAAGTGGCAAAATTTTGATAATTGTTTAAAGTTAGCTACGAAATTTCATGGAAAAATTTGGGATCAATGACTGGTTATACTTGCTTGAGGGTTTTTTCTGTAGCATTTTGCATATATTATTCTCTTCCCTCCTGCCTGAATATTTCTTCTGGGAAATTTCCGATAGACACATGGAAGTTCTCTTGGATGTCATGTGTTGCTTTTCTCTTGTGGTTTTCAAAACTGTCTCTGTAAATTTTAAAAATTTGTTCATGACATATTGTAGTGTCCCCTTCTTTTTGTAAATATTTATTTTTTAGTTGTAGTTAGACACAATGTCTTCATTTATTTATTTATTTATATGTGGTGCTGAGGATCAAACCCATGGCCTTGCATATGCTAGGCGATCACCCTACTGCTGAGCCACAACCCCAGCCCGTGTCTCCTTTAGGTTGGTCCTTCTTTAGTTTGGTCCTTCTTTAGGTTGGACCTTCAAGCATAGTTAACCTCAATTTCCATATTCTTCCTAACATCTGGTAAATTTTTAATCAATAATACTTTTTAAAAATCATTTTATTTTTTAGTTGTAGTTGATCACAATACTTTTATTTTATTTATTTATTTTTATGTGGTGCTGAGGATCAAACATAGGGCTTCCTATGTGCTAATTGAGTGCTCGACTACTGAGCCCATTCCCATTCCCCAGTAGTACTTTTAACAATCTTTTTTTTCCCTTTAGATTTCTCCTGTTTTTATGGAATGCCTATAAAACATTTCCTGCATTTTTGACCCTGTCCCACGTATCTGGTGTGGTTTACTCATGCCATTTGTTTCTTTCTCTTTATTCTCTTATGAGTGGATACTTTCACATACTCTAATTCACAGGCCCTTTCTTCTACAGGGTGGAGTCTGCTGTTGAGCTCTCTATAGCATTTTCTCATCTCATTCAGCATTTTCTTTAGCTCTAGAATTTCTGTATGAAGGAAAAATTAATACAACCATAAAATTGCCTTTGTAGCAAAATAGATTTATAGATGTCAAAACAAAAGTGAGTTTGAGTAGCCTGTAATGCTTTGAAGGCATGCCAAGGCAGGAGTGTGGATGGTGTGTGGTCACTACTTTGGCATGTTTCTCTTTTTTACTTTATTTTATTTTATTTTTCAATGCTGGGCATGAAATCCAGGGCCCCATACATCTCAGGCAACACTCTCGTACTGAGCTACACCCAGCTCTTGGCTCATAATTGAAACTCCAGGAATGTGGCTGTTCCACAGTCTGGCTGGGCACAAAATCACGAGCCACTCAAGCAGGAACAAACTTTATTTTTTGAAACTGCCGCCAATGTTCTGTAGGCCCCCAGGAAGATCGCTGATCCACACACGTGGCATTCTCCCAGCACCCCCAGAGGAAGTTCCTCCCCGGGAACTCCCTCCTACTGTACTTCCCCAACCAATGGGAACTCTCATAGCAGGCCTAGGTGAACAGCAGGAGTTCAATATCCATATGAATACAAATCTTAACATAATCATATCATCTCAATGGCTAGCTGGCATCACCTTTCAACCAAAAATGCCATGCATCATATACTTGGCTGACTCTTAGCATGGCTGGACTTAGATTTCATGGATCCGTCCTACCTATATCTTGAGCAATTGGACAAGAGAGGAGAGACAATCTGGCCATGTCCTGCAAGTATCCTAGAGGTGGACCATGACAGTGGGATGGGGAGAAAAAGGAGGAAAAGAATCTGACATGTAGCCTTAACTATGGAGAAACAGAGAGTCAGAGACCTGGGATCCAATGAGAAATCCCCTCAGCACAGGCCTCAGGTTCCAAAAATTAGAATTTTATTTATTCATGTCCCACTGAGCTGAGATAAAGAAACCAGAAGCCCCAACTCAAAGCATTTAAAGAGATATATTCAGAGTATTTAAAATAATTCTTTTATGTTGGGCCTCTTGTTTCCTGCTTTTTGCTGCACTCAGGACTGGAGAAGAGGATGGACACAACATTAGCCCTTGACACCTGGTTTAGACCTCAGCTCTGCTTTACCTCAGTGAGTGACCTGGGTGGACATTTCTGCTGTGATCTCTTCCTGTGTTCCCAGGAGTGACAGCTGGTTCCTGGGCTTCTCTCTGAGTGTGAGTGTCTATGTCATGAGGTTGACAGGTGGCTGAGCTGTCTTCCTGTAGCTGCAGGACATCAGTGTGGAGAGTAGAGGGCACAGGGCCCTATGGGCACCAAGGTAGCTCACCTCAGGTTCCTCTCACTGAATTCTCTGGTAGGATGTTCCATCCTTTACCCACCAGAGGGCGACGTGCACCTGCAACTAAACTAACCAGAGCCTGAGCCCTGGAGAGGCTGATCTAGTTTTCAAGCATAAATTAAATTTTACATTTTTTTACTGGTCAGAGAACAACATTACAGGAAATTAAGACACCATGGCCTCTAACTTCTGACACTCAGATTTACTTTTATCCACTCATAGCACTTCTTATTTTATAATCCTCTGTGCAACTGAGCCCTTCCTCTGCTGCCACCTGACTTTGCCTGGAAGAGTCATGTGGGCGATTCCTGTCCTGTGAAAATGCAGGTGACATGTTCTCCAGATTCTGTGTTCAAAGGTTTCTACATTTTCCTTGGAAATGCTGATTTTTTTGTATATAGAATGTGGTTGGACCTTTTTTTCAGTACTCTCAGGAGGTGTTTGTGTTCCTCTCCCTCCTCTGCCTTCCTCTCTTCCTCCCTCCCTTCCCTCCCTCCTCTCTCTCTCTCTCTCTCTCTCTCTCTCTCTCTCTCTCTCTCTCTCTCTCCTTTGTTGTTTCCACCTTGTTTTATTATTTGACCAGGATTACTAATCTGGGGTAATTAGCTGCATATTTTTAGTACTAAATCCATTCAAGTAATTGGAGTTAGAATAAAAGCTCTTCATTAATCCTCTGATATGCATAGTGTCGGAGGCTCTGCTCAGCCCCACAGTCCAGGCAGTTTGCTTCCTCATGTGCTACTGTCTTCACAGAGGCCCCTGCAGCCCTGTCAGTGCCCACATGTCATAAAGGAGGACTTTGCCATAAGACCCGAGCTGTGTCAGGAAGGCAGGGGCAGCAGGATAGTGTCCCAGACACTGGTGTGCATGCTCCTGTGGCTCTGGGCCTTGGGGGAGCAACTTAAGTACTTCAGTGGCCTTACAGTAATAAGTCTGTGAAGTTGGAATAGCAATTTGAAGATGGACAGGGAAACAGTGGCCACTTCCATATGGGTCTTACTGTTTGGTGACTCACAAGACCCTGGCAAAGGGATTGTAAATTGTATTTCAAAGTACAAATGACACAGTGTGTGTGTGTGTGTGTGTGTGTGTTCATAGTTCATTGTTAATTTCCCTGATTTCAGGTTCCTGTGGGGACAGCATGATGACCCATGCTGGTCTGCAGGAGACATGGTCACCATCAGCTGCAAGTCTAACCAGAGTCTCTTATTCAACCAGAGCACAACAGGGCCTGGAACCAGCATAAACCAGAACAGGGTCCTGGCCTTATCCTCTCCTGAGTGCCCCCAAGGGCAGCTGAGGTCCCAGTGCTGTTTAGTGGCAGAGGGCCAGGGACAGCTTTCCACAACAGGCTCCAGGGTGAGGCAGAGAATTACTCTTAGCACCACCACATGCTCCCCCCACAGAGCTGCAGACTCAAATGTGAACCTCCTGCCAGGCCAAGGGTATGTGAGTCTTTGCCAGCTGCTTCCTCCTCAGAGGACATTCAAGTCTCCTTCTTGCTGAGATGTCACATGTTTCTGATTTATTCCTTGAATAGTTTGCAAGGCCCAGGAAAAAATTATGAAAATGTGCCTGTTTTAGATCCTAACCTAATTAAATATAGGACTAATATGTGACCCAACTATCCCTCTGCTGGACATTAACTCAAGGGAACCAGGTCACCAACTCGGATGACCACACTGCCATGATCACTGCAGAATTCTTCACAGTGTCTCTGAGGAGATAGTCAAAGGCATACTTGGTGGCTGACAGGACAAATAATAGGCTATTTACAGGTCAAAGACAGGAGATGGCACAGTTAGGAGGCCATTGCCAACACCCAGGTGGGCTTGGTGGGTTTCTTGGTGCAGGGAGATTAAAGTGGGGGGAGCAGTGAGGGGTGCATTTTAGAGATGGAGCTCTCTACCGGGGCCCCCACTGAGTCCTGCCCATCACTGAGTACTTTTCTCTCAAGACTTCTGCCTACACTTGCAGAAACTGCTACTGCCTCCCTTCCTCTGGTTTTCTGTGGGTCTGGCCCTCTCAGAGCCCTACAGCTGTCTTTTGAGGAGTCTGGGTGGTGGGCCTTTATCCCCCAGCTTCTCTTCTGCAGGGAGCTGGAACCCTGACCCTTCCATGTGGAGGGCTCTGTTCCCAGGCCAGTGCCCTCTGCATCAAGACAGGGGTCTCTGGTGTTTAGAAGTCACCTGTGCTCCTGGCCTCCTGGGACATGCTCAGAGTAGGCCAAAGCCAAGAAGGCATTGGCCCTGGAGGCCAAGTTTAACAAGCTCCCCAATATTGGTATTTGCATGAATCATATTTTAATACAACATTAAAGAAAACTAAATGAATGTAAATATACTTCAGTATTAAATAAAGTGAGAATTAAAAAAAAAACACAGGATCTATCTTGAACATGAAGACACAAATAGGGAAAGGTTTGTGTTGTGGCATTTTGGTTTTGAAGGATACTTCCATGCATGGATTGCCTTTTATTTTATCTATCTATCTGTTTATCTATCTATTTATTTTTGTCATAAAAATAAATAGATAGATAGATAGATAGATAGATATCTGGAGATGGCAATGGGGTTGAGCGAGGAGTGGTAAGCTGGTATTTAAGGACCATCTCAGCAGGGGATTACATAGCTTCTGCAGTGCATAGAGCAACCTGTGTGTGGCGCTGTCTGCCTTGGGCTGTCAGGAGTGTCTCCCATGAGGGCAGAGCACTAGAGGTCCCTTTGGGTGAACCAAGTCAAGGTCCTGGCACACACATGTTCTGTTCCAGTCTGTTTCCCACATGTGGAATACAGACAAAGGACAGGCGAGGGGTCTGACTCTTCATAAACTGATATTCTGAGATGCTGAAGCAGCTCTGAGCCTTTGGCCCCACATCACAGGAATCCTCACAAGAGGAAGGCAAAGGAGCCTGAGAAAGGAGTGACCTTCAGGGGACTGTGTAAATTGTAGACTGTGCCAGCAGAGGGCAGCAGTGAGCACTCTCCTTTCAAGGTCCCCTTCAGATCTTTCTGTGTTCATGGACCCTGCATGAGAAGGTGTTTGTACCATTTCTGGAAATTTAGAGAGAGCTGAAGAGTGCAGGGGACACTGGGCATTGCTCCTTGTGGGTTCAGGAGGCTACTGTAGACTGGTCTTGGTGCTCATTAGGGGGAGATATTTTTTATGGCTCTTCTCATGTTAGGGTGGGCAGAGCTGAAGCTCAATAGGTGGTGTGAGCCTGGGTACTGTGAGGCCACCTGACCTCAGGGAGCTTCTCTCTGGAGTGAACACTTACTTGGAAGTCTCATGGAGAGATATGTTTAAGTTCACACACACAGACAGGATATTAGGCACAAATTTTGTTACTTATGATGAGAAAAAGACAAAGTTTACAAGCTGAGGTTCAAAATGTTCCAAGAGACAAGAGTGGGGACAGAAAGGTATTTGTTCACTTCACACTGACCTTATTGACAAAAGAAGTTCCATCTTGAAGGAGTTCATGAAATAAGTTCAGCATATTTGTAAAGGTGTCTTTTGGATGCTGTTGATCCTGCTGTTTCTTGGATCTGGACTCTGTACTGGAGAAGGAATATGGGACACCTGGTTTGACTTGATACCTGGTTTTGGCGTGAGTTCGTCCTGAACTCAGTGAGTGACCTGGTTAGACACATCTGCTCTGCCTTCTTCCCTTGTTCCCATAACAGTTGGTTCTGAACTTCTCTCTGGGTGTGAATGTCTGCCCCATTTGATGGACGGGTGGGAGCTGTAGAGCATCATTGTGGAGAGCAGAGGGCACAGGACCCTGTTGACAGAGAGGTGGCTCATATTCAGGTAGGTTCCTCTCACTGAATTCTGTGCTAGGATGTTCCACTTCTTAACCACCAGAGGGTGACATGAACCTGGGTATATACTCACCATAGCCTCAGCCCTGGAGGGGCTGATCTATATTTCAAGCATAAATTTAATTTTACATTTTTATCTGTTAAGATAGCATCATTATAGTAACTGAGCGAGACACAGTGGTCTCTCGCTGGTGTCACTCAGGTGGTCTTGTGTGCATTCATAGCACGCAGAATGGAGGTCACCACTGTACTTGTCACAGCTGGCACCACAGCATATTATTAAGGCTGTGTGCTCCTGGGCCAGGCAGGGGTGCTCCACCCAACCATGTGGGGACCAGGCTAGGGAGGCTCCATCCCGGTGTGTGCACCATGTGGAGTTCATGGCCTCCTCCCTCTTCTCCTGTGGGAGAGGAGGCCAGGAATGTGAGTGACTTGTTGAACATTATTTTTATCTGTTAAATAAAACTGTTCCCCCCCCAAAAAAAAAATCACTCTTCAACAAGGCAAACCATGAAAGAGAAAAACAAAAGACACTCTTTATTTTTACAGAGATAAGTTAGCTCATTAGCACTCTTATACTTCATGAACAATTCAGGAACTACTCAACACTTCCAGCCATAGACCTTCTTTCTGTGATGCTAACATTATGTAAGGTGCATGCATGTTTTCGTTACCCAGTGAAATAACATTACTTTGTGCGAACAATGGACAATACAGCTTTGCCATCACTTTTGTTTTTAACTTATTACTGTTTGTCTACATACATTGAATTATTTTGTGTAAAATGCTGCCCCAACCCAGCAGCTAAGCTATTAGAATCTTATCCTCCCCACCACCCTGCCTTTCTGTGAGTGAAGAATCAGGCTGTGGATTCCTGTGTGGCCCTAGCTCAGGGTTGGTCTTGAGCATGTTATGGGATGTTGGTCACTGGTGGAGCAGGTGCCTCTTGGGCAGAATCTCTGGTTTCCATTCCCACAGCCAGAGGAATGACTTTTTCCACCATATGAAACGGTATAATTTTTAATTACATTTATCTTACTTTTTTCTGCTAACACACTGCTTTTCAAACTCTCCAGGTTTATGTACATCTCGATTTGCACAAGGTACTCACCTGTAGTTTGTGCAGCCAATATTTGTGGACATTCATCCACTGATTCATCTCTCCCTGCGTCTGCCTTTTGCACACCTCTGCATCTCTCTGTGTGATAGCTCCTCTGTGAGCAGCATCTTCAGTGGTTTCTCCAAACAAGGACAACTAACTCTCTGGTTTTAATCACAGGTTCCCTTCCCCACAATTGCTTCTTTCACCTTTCTGGGATTCCAAATATTTAAAAAATTACTTATTCACAGTATTCTTTTTAAATTTAAAAAATTGTGAATTATTTTTCTTCCACATAAATAAATATTCATATATAAATTTAATACTCATCACAAATAGGACCTTGGGATTTCCGTTACATTCAACAGGAGCTCTATTATCTAAGAATCACCTTCAACACCACGACACAACCTTCTACCCTCTTGGTGACATACGAGTGACTTTTCCAACTCTGATCCCTCCCAAGATGAAGGCAGGGAGTCAAGGTCAGTCCCTGGTGCTCCCTTTTTCCCTTTCTCCCATCCCCACCCCCTCCCTCTTCTCTGCTGTCCTCCTTCTGTTTATTTATCTGCTCCTTTGTCATTGGTGGGCTCTAGACCTCTGTGGAGCTGGGCTCACTGCTGTGCTGTGGTGTCTGTGCTCAAGCACATGGTGTCATGTGGTGCATTCCTTCCACATTTCCTCCCTGTCCCAGTCCCCAGACCCTCCATCTCTGTCTCCTTTGCCACTGGTTGTCCTTCTCTCCTATGACACATCAACCCCCTTTCCCCTTCCTTTGATCTCCCTTTTGCACAGGAGGGTGACATGGGACCCTCACCTTCCAGAGTCTGGCTCTTTCACTTGTCATGATGTTCTCCACTTCCATCCATTTACCTGAAATGCCACCATTTCCTTCTTCTTAAAGGCCCTGAGTTCAGCCTGGATTGTGTGGGTGTGGACAGATCAGGAGGATCTCTGTGGCAGAAGAAGGCAGAACCTGACCACACTGCAGAGACAGCAGAGAGCTGAGGGTCCTCAGCCATGAGCCATGTGGGACAATTGCTCTTGTGTTTAGTTTTCTGATCCTTTTTGATGAGATATGGCAGTGTGATGTCTCTCCCAGTTTTCTGTGGTTGAGTAACAAACTCCCCCTATTGAGCAGTGTGTTCCTTCCCAGGCCTGTCCCTCAGGAGTCCAGGCTGGGTCCTCAGCTCAGCCTGACAAGACTGAAATGGAGCAGTCAGTGGACACCTCTCCTTGCTGAAGTTCAGAGTCTTCTTTCAGGTCCAGTGGCTGAGGCAGAGTCATCATTCCTCAGTTGTAGATGAGGTCCCAATTTCCCTCAGGCCATTAGCACAGAGCTCCTGGACACTGCCCTAATTGCCACCTCCAAGTGCAGCATTAGAGCAACTCCTCACATCCAGTCTTCATGGCCTGAGATCCTCCTTCTTCTGCCTCCATGTACAGAAGGAAGAGTTTCAATGATGAAGACAGATTTAATGTGTACTCTCTCCCTCACTTAAATTCAACTTGTTTGATTATGTCTTAAAATCTTTCATAAGAAATTTTATTGAAATTCCTGTTTGAGTACCTGGGGAGTGGGATTTTACAAGGCCTGGGGTTTGGGGCCACCAAGTTGGAATCCTATCCACATATACCTTTTTTTTTTCACTTACCATAATGACTGGATCCCTATTGGATATTCAGAAGCAGGTGCTTTGGAGGAATCAGTTTTAATAAGATCATGTGATCCACGTAAGCAGAGGATAAAGAGGTAATCTGCAGTTGGCACAGGAATGACAATGACTTCCCCCATCTTCCTGTGTGTCAGCTGCACCAGGCACTAAGTACTCAGCAACACATGGCCTGCTTCTCTCCTTGACCTTTGGGTGCTCACTGCCCTTGGCAGAGGCCTCAGGCTCCCTGGCAGAGCTCCATGGCCTCCCAGCCTCAGGCCCTGTCTGCCTCCACACACTGACTCTGTGTCGTCCTTCCACAGGACCAGCCTTTCCCTCTCCCAGCCCTGAGCAAGGCTGCTGCGCAGCCTGGGAACATGGGAAAAGCCATTCCATGGCCTCCTATGCTATGGTCCCCCAGGCATCAGTCTTGGAGATTCATCTCTGGATTCTCCCCTTGACCTGTTGGCTTATACTACCTTGATGCTATTTCAGAGCCCATAGGATCCATCCTGCTGCCTCATGCTGATGTCATCATGGAAATCAGACACCTGGCCTTGCTGTAGGCAGGCTGGTGGCTTCCTCTGGTCCTCAGGTTTCTTCCCCGCTCTAGGAGGCATGGGTTGCTCCATGCAGCACCCACCCAGGGAGGATTAGATTCTTGGCTCTGTCTTAATGACTGTGTGTGACATCAGGTTAGTTTCTTCATTTCCCCCACATCTCAGTTTCTCATTAGCTATATGGGAATAATAATATATCTCTTAGAGAGTTGCCTGAGGATTCACTAAAATAACTTACATGCATATTGTGTACCTTAGCATCTGGGCACATACCACATTCTTAGTAATCACTAATTTTTATTGCTTAGATCAAGTTTCCTGGGAAACAAATTAACAGAGGGGTTGATGTTCAATAACTTTCCATATTCTTCTGTTTCACACAGTAATGAGTATCATCTTAAAACAACAAAGCAGCTGAACTTGGGGTGCAAACTTGGGATCCCAGTGACTTAGTGTGCTGAGGCAGGAGGATTGCAATTTAGAAGCCAGCCTGGGCCACTTAGAAGGACTTTTATCAAAATAAACATAAATAACCAAACCCTGATACCTGTCACATTCTGCCCTAGGTATCTCTTGGGTGGTTTCTCACTGTGCTTAGAAGCTTATTTTTCTTGTCTTAGGGAGACACCCATGGTCTACGCACTTGGCTTGTGGGTTTGGAGCCTCACAGGAGCTCTGTAACCCTGTTGCCTAGAACTCAGCCCATGGAGAGAGCCTCTGCCCTGTTGAGGGTGGGCATGGTATTCCCCCCCCCCAGTTTCCCTGCAGTTCTGGAGATCAAACCCAGAGTCTCCCACATAGTAAGTAGCCCACACCTGCCAACCACACCTCAGAACTCAGATGTAGGTGAGCTCTGATGGTGGTTTTGGTTACCACCCTGACCTCTGTTGCTGCCTGGTGGTATCTCTTAGCAGGCCCCTCTCCCTGGAGCTCTCTACCTAGGCCACTCTCTGACCTGCCCATCGCTGAGTTCTTCTCTCTCAAGACTTCTGCCTACACTTGCAGAAACTGCTTCTGCCTCCCTTCCTCTGCTTTTCTGTGGCTCTGGACCTGCTCAGAGCCCTGTAGCTGTCTCCTGAGGAGCCTGGGTGGTGGGCCTTTATACTCCAGCTTCTCTTCTGCAGGGAGCTGGAACCCTGACCCTTCCATGTGGAGGGCTCTGTTCCCAGGCCAGTCCTCCCTGCATGAAGACAGGTATCTCTGTTGTTTAGAAGTCACCTGTGCTCCTGGCCTCCTAGCACATGCTCAGAGTGAGCCAAAGCTAAGGAGGCATTGGCCCTGGAGGCCAACTTTAACAAGCTCCTCAGTTTTGGTATGTGCATGAGTCATATTTAAATGCAATATTAAAGAAAACTGAATGAGTGTAAATATACTTCAGTATTAAATAAAGTGAGAATTAAAAAAAAAAACACAGGATCTATGTTGAACATAAAGACAAATAGGGAAAGGTTTGTGTTGTGGCATTTTGGTTTTGAAGGATACTTTCATGTGTGGATTGTCTTTTGTTTTCTCTCTCTCTCTCTCTCTCTCTCTCTCTCTCTCTCTCTCTCTCTCTCTCTCTATTTATTTTTGTCACCACCTGGCGATGTAAGGGGGTTGAGAGAGGAGTGGTAAGCTGGTATTTAAGGACCATCTCAGCAGGGGACTGCATAGCTTCTGCAGTGCATTGAGCCACCTGTGTGTGGCACTGTCTGCCATGGGCTGTCAGGAGTGTCTCCCATGAGGGCAGAGCACTAGGGGTCCCTTTGGATGAACCAAGTCCAGGTCCTTGCGCACACAGGTTCTGTTCCAGTCTGTTTCCCACATGTTGAATGCAGACAAAGGTCAGGTGAGAGGTCTGACTCTTCATAACCCAATATTCTGAGATGCTGAAGCATCTCTGAGCCATTGGCCCTGCATCACAGGAATCCTCACAAGAGGAAGGCAAAGGGCCCCTGAAAAAGGAGCAACCTTCAGGGGACTGTGCAAAGTGTGTGTTGGGCCAGCAGAGGGCAGCAGTGAGCACTCTCCTTTCAAGGTCCCCTTCAAATACTGCTGCTATTCAGGAACCCTGCAAGAGAAGGTGTCTGCACCATTTGTGAAAAAATTAGGGAGAGCTGGGGAGTGCAGGGACAGTGGGATTGCTCATTGTGGGGTCAAGATGCTACTGTAGACTCTGGTCTTGCTGCTCACTAGAGGGAGTTTTTTTTTTTTATGGCTCTTCTCATGTTAGGGTGAGCAAAGCTGTAGCTCACTAGGTGGTGTGAGCCTGGGCACCGTGAGGCCACCTGACCTCAGAGAGCATCTCTTTCTGGAGTGACATGGTACTTGGAAGTCTCATGGAAGAAGAGATATGTTTATGTTCACACACACAGACAGGATAAAAGGCACACATTTTATTACTTGTTATGAGAAAAAGACAAAGTTTACAAGCTGAGGTTCAAATTGTTCCAAGAGACAACAGTGGGAATAGGAAGGTATTTATTCACTTCACACTGATCCTAGGTGACAAAAGAAGTCCATCTTGAAGGAGCTCATGAAATAAGTTCAGCATATTTGGAAAGCTGTATGTTGGATGTCGTTGATCCTGCTGTTTTTTGGATCAGGACTCTGTACTGGAGAAGGAGGATGGGACACCTGGTTTGACTTGACAGCTGGTTTTGGCCTGAGTTCATCCTGAAATCAGTGAGGGACCTGGTTAGACACATCTGCTCTGCCCTCTTCCCTTGTTCTCATAACAGTTGGGTTCAGAACTTCTCTCTGGGTGTGAGTGTGTGCCCAATTTGATGGACAGGTGGGTCAGCTGTCTTCCTGTATCTGTAGAGCATCATTGTGGAGAGCAGAGGGCACAGGACCCTGTGGACACAGAGGTGGATCACCTCCAGGTAGGTTTCCTCTCACTGAATTCTGCGCTGGGATGTTCCACTACTTGCCCACCAGAGGGCGACATGAACCTGGAAATATACTCACCATAGCCTCAGCCCTGGAGAGGCTGATCTATATTTCAAGCATAAATTTAATTTTACATTTTTATCTGTTAAGACAGCATCATTATAAGAACTGAGCGAGACACCGTGGTCTCTCACTGCTGTCACTCAGGTTGTCTTTTGTGCATTCATAGCACTCAGGATGGAGGTCACCACTGTACTTGTCACAGCTGGCACCACAGCATATTATTAAGGCTGTGTGCTCCTGGGCCAGGCAGGGTTGCTCCACCCAACCACATGGGGACCAGGCTAGGGAGGCTCCATCCCCGTGTGTACACCATGTGGACCTCATGGCCTCCTCCCTCTGCTCCTGTGGGAGAAGAGGCCTGGAATGTGAGTGACTTATTGAACTTAATTTTTATCTTTTAAAGAAAACTGTCCCCCCACAATCACTCTTTAACAAGGCAAACCATGAAAGAGAAAAACAAAAGACTCTCTTCATTTTTACAGAGATAATTCAGCTCATAAGCACTCTTACACTTCATGGACAATTCAGGAACTATTCAACACTTCCAGCCATAGACCTTCTTTCTGTGATACTAACATTATGTCAGGTGCATGCATGTTTTCGTTCCCCAGTGACACAACTTTACTTTGTTTGGCCAATGGACAATACAGCTCTGTCATCACTTTTTTAAACTTCTTACTGTTTCTCTGCATGCATTGGATAATTTTGTGTAAAATATTGCCCTAACCCAGCAGCTAAGCTATTAGCATTTTCACCCTCCCCATCACCCTGCCTTTCTGGAAGTGAGGAATCAGGCTGTGGCTTCCTGTGTGGCCCTGGCTCAGGGTTGGTCTTGAGCATGTTGTGGGATGTTGGTCAGAGATGTATCAGGTGCCTCTTGGGCAGAAGCTCTGATTTCCATTCACACAGCCAGAGGAATGACTTTTTCCACTCTATGAAACAGTATAATTTTTAATTACCTTTATTTTACTTTTTTCTGCTAACATACTGCTTTTCAAGCTCTCCAGGTTTATATACATCTAGATCTGCACAAGATACTCACCCGTCGTTTGTGCAGCCAATATTACTGCACATTCACCCACTAATTCATCCCTCCCAGTGTCTGCCTTTTACACACCTCCACGTTTCTCTGAGGGATTGCTTCACTGTGAGCAGCATCTTTAGTGGTTTCTCCAAAGCAAGGACAACTAACTGTCTGGTTTTAATCAAAGTTTCCCTTCACCACAATTGCTTCTTTCACCTTTCTGAGATTCCAGATATTTAAAAAATTAGTATTCACAACATTCTTTTTAAATTTAAAAAATGTGAATTATATTTTCTTCCACATAAATAAATATTCGCATATAAATTTAATACTCATCACAAATAGGACCTTGGGATTTCAGTTACATTCACCAGGAGCTCTAGTATCTAGGAATCACCTTTATCACCACGGCACAAATTTCTACCTCGTGGTGACGTATGAGTTATTTTTCCAACCCTGATCCTTCTCAAGATGAAGGCAGGAAGTCAAGGGTGTCAGGCAGGGAGACTGAAACTGCATACTCACAGTTTCCCTGCTGGACAATGGAATAATAAGAGAGAAATGCCAGATTGAGTGCCCAAATAATAATCCATTTCCATCATTTTCCTTTCATACGTTATTACAGGCTTAGGCATTTATTTGTGTTTGTGATTACATTTGAAGCCCAATTTCACAAAGAACAGCAATTGTAAGCACAAGGGACCTGCAGAAGGTCCCTACACCATCCCTGCCTGCACCATAGTGCTGCCCAGGGCAGGTCCTGCTCCCTCTGCAGTGTCCACACTCATCCTGTCTGCTCATTCAGAAGGTCCCTGGACACCTCTTTGCTTGTCCTCCACATGCCAGGCCAGGCTGCTGCAACTGACAGGGCCACTCATGGGTGTGGCCTGAGCTGTGGCCCAGGCAGTCATGGTCCACAGCCCTCAGCTGCACCCTGTTCCCTGAGTTCCCAGCACTTTCCTCTCACAGGGCAGAGAATCTGCTGAGCTGCTGCCCAGACAAGCATCTCATGTGGCAGCTGGGCCACCCAGGCAGGGAGGTTTTGGTTTGGAGCTGCACCACTGTGGGATGAACATGTAGAATTTGCACACAGTAATATATACCAGCATCATCGGGCTCCACCCTGCTGATTCTTAGTGTGAAATCTGTCCCTGACCCACTGCCACTGAACCTATCTGAGACCCCAGTGAACCGATTGGAAACCCGATATATTTGGCCCTTTGGAGCCTGGCCTGGCTTGTGCATGACCCAGTTCAAATACATGTTTCCAACACTGTGTAGTGCTGGCAGCTGGAAGTGTTAAATGTTCTTTGATGTGTTAAATTTAGCATACTATACACTTTAGGGAACAAAAAATTGAAATAGAAGAAAAGAGAGATGGATTTATTGAATACTTTCTCTGAAAAGAAACTACCAAAATTTAATTGTTGTTTTTGCAGTTACATCTTTTTTGTTTTTAATTTTTTTAGTTATTGACAGACTTTTATTTTATTTCATTTATTGATACGCAGTGCTGAGAATTGAAACCAGTGCCTCACATATGCAAAGCAAGTGCTCTACCACTGAGCCACAACCCCAGACCCTTGCAGTTATATCTTGATAATAAAGATCAACTTATCAGCCAGGTGAGATGGTGCATACCTGTAATGATACCAGCAGCTCGGGAGGCTGAGGCAAGAGGATCACAAATTTAAAGTCTGCCTGAGAAACTTAGCAAGGGCCTGAGCAACGCAGGAGTGTCCTGTCTCAAATTAAAAAATAAACAGGGCTTGGGGCTGGGGATGTGGCTCAAGCGGTAGCACGCTCGCCTGGCATGTGTGCGATCTGGGTTCCATCCTCAGCACCACATACAAAAAAGATGTTGTGTCCACCGAAAACTAAAAAATAAATATTAAAAAAAATTCTCTCTCTCTCTCTTAAAAAAATTAAATTAAAAAAAAATAATAAACAGGGCTTGGGATGTGACTCAATAGTTAAGTGTCCCTGGGTTCAATCCCCCACAAACAAAAAATAATAATTAGAACAATTTATCTTAAAACAGTAATAATTGGAATAATGCTTATCTGAATGTTTATTCCTTCTCCTCTTTACTCTCCCTCTCTCTATCACATACACACACATACACATTCACAAACTGTGTATCTGGGCTATCAATTTATATCAGCAAAATGAACTGAACAAGGTCTCCACCTAGTGATGTTAAACAATAGGCAGGAATGTGGGGTTTTTTGTTGTTTTGATGTGGCTGCCTCACTGTAATATGCTGATTTTAAATCCTTTGGGTATAGACCAAGGAGTTGTTCTTAACTATTTCCTTTGCTGTGAAGAAGCTTTTTAGTTTGAATTCATCCCAGTGCTGGTGAAGACAATGTAAATTGTTAAGAAAATTGTTTTCTTTTAGTGCCTTCTGGAATGTTACCTAATTTTTTCTTTAGCCATTATTGCCAGAATTCCTATCTTCATCCCAGTGCTGGTGAAGTCAAAGATAAAACCAATCTACAGCTTCTACAATAGCCATCACTGAACTGCTTGCAGAACTTGCCTGGACACATTGTGAGCTCACCTGTATGCATTGTGAACTATCTGTTGGTGCAGCGACTTGTGGTAGTGTTGGGGTATTTTTGCTGATGATGTCATTGGTGCTACGATTTTTCCAAAAGGAGCCATCAATTGGCTTGGTGCATCTTCCTCCCTTCTGCTTGTCATGATCATCCAGCTAAAATTTGGGGGCCAACAGAGGTGAGGCAAAGAACCTCACCCCCCCCCCCCTGGTACAAAGACCTCTCCACAGGTGTGGCTGTATACTGGACCGGTAGTCAGTGATGGGTAAGATCCAATTGCAATGGTACCAACCTAAGGACCTTATGTATTATTGGACAACCTAAGGCAGGCACGGTCCCTAAGCCACAGGCTTGTTGTTTAAACAGAGAGGGGGAGATGTTGACAGCCACAGCCGAAGGGGCCCCAGCAAACTTCCAGCTGCCAGCAAACTTCCAGCTGCCGGCTGATGATTGGCTCACAGCGGCCCCAGCAACATCTAGCTGATTGGCTCCTCTGCGGTGATGCTCATTGGGCTGTTTCCCTGCCCTTTCAGACCACGGAGCTGCTCACTGGGGGACTTTTTTGGCTCCGCCCACGTGACCCAGCCAATCGGCCTCAAGAGCAGGAGGATTGTGGGAGGTGGAGAAGCTTGTGTGGGGGGAGAGAGGCTTGTGGAAAGCCGGTCGTGGCAGTTGAGGCTCTGAGGGTTTTTCCTGAGAGGCTGTTTTGTTTGGCATGTGTGGTTCTAAAAATAAAGTTAGTTTCTTTTGACAAGTGGCTCCTGATTGTGCCCAGCCAGACTGCAGCAGTGTAGGAGTCTCTGACTGGACCTGCAGGAGATGGAGGCTGACTCTCCAGGGGTTATGGGCTCAGAGAGAGGATTCTGGGTCATCACAACATCCCCACTGGTTCCTGTAAAAAATACAGAGCAATGCAAGGTTATGTAGAAACTTTAAGAAATGTTTTCCCATTTTTTTGTGCATTTCAGACTAAATTAATTTTTATTTTTGATTTATACATCCTAAACTATTCATATATATATAAAAGTCTAATTGAATAAACTCTAAGAGCCTCTCTAGAATTCCCTTCAACATCCCCTTGTATTATGTGAAAATTTTCATCACAGCCAGTTCCTTGCTCCGTCTGGAATACTCTCTCACATCAATTGACCTCAGCTGCCTCATCCTGGAGGACAGACCTGCACATCCCTCATGTGGACACAGCCCACATGGTCAGAATGGGGGCCCAGGGCTCCCCTCCCTCCCCCTTCTCCTTCCTCATCCCCTCTGTCCTCACCAGGAATCCAGAGCAGCAGCATCCCCAGGAGCTGAGCAAGGAGCCTCATTTTTTTATTGGTTATTCAAAACATTACAAAGCTCTTGATATATCATATTTCATACATTTGATTCAAGTGGGTTATGAACTCCCATTTTTACCCCATATACAGATTGCAGAATCACATCGGGTACACATCCACGTTTTTACGTATTGCCATACTAGTGACTGTTGTATTCTGCTACCTTTCCTATCCTCTACTATCCCCTTCCCCTCCCCTCCCATCCTCTCTCTCTACCCCATCTACTGTAATTCATTTCTCTCCCTTGTTTTTTTTTTTATTATTTTTTTCCCTTTCCCCTCACATCCTCTTATATGTAATTTTGTGTAACAATGAGGGGCTCCTTCCATTTCCATGCAATTTCCCTTCTCTCTCCCTTTCCCTCCCACTTCTCATCCCTGTTTAATGTTAATATTTTTCTCATGCTCTTCCTCCCTGCTCTGTTCTTAGTTGCTCTCCTTATATCAAAGAAGACATTTGGTATTTCTTTTTTAGGGATTGGCTAGCTTCACTTAGCATAATCTGCTCTAATTCTATCCATTTCCCTGCAAATGCCATGATTTTGTCATTTTTTAGTGCTGAGTAATACTCCATTGTGTATAAATGCCACATTATTTTATCCATTCATCTATTGAAAGGCATCTAGGTTGGTTCCACAGTCTAGCTATTGTGAATTGTGCTGCTATGAACATCGATGTAGCAGTATCCCTATAGTACGCTCCTTTAAGGTCTACAGGCAATAGTCCAAGAAGGGCAATAGCTGGGTCAAATGGTGGTTCCATTCCCAGCTTTCCCAGGATCTCCATACTGCTTTCCAAATTGGCCACACCAATTTGCAGTCCCACCAGCAATGTACAAGTGTACCCTTTTCACCACATCCTCACTAGCACTAGTTGTTGTTTGACTTCATAATGGCTGCCAATCTTACTGGAGTGATATGGTATCTTAGGGTGGTTTTGATTTGCATTTCTCTGACTGCTAGAGATGGTGAGCATTTTTTTATGTACTTGTTGATTGATTGTATGTCCTCCTCTGAGAAATGTCTGTTCAGGTCCTTGGCCCATTTGTTGATTGGGTTATTTTTTTTTTCTTATTGTTTAATTTTTTTGAGTTCTTTGTATACTCTGGATATTAGGGCTCTATCTGAAGTGTGAGGAGTAAAGATTTGTTCCAGGATGTAGGAGGGAGCCTCACTTTGAGAAGCTGAGATGAGGAGTCCTGGTGAGTCAAGGCCAGTTTAGAGCTGAGCTTTTATGTCAGCCTTGCAGTAAGTTCCTCCCCAGGGAGCAGCATGCAAATGCCCTGGTGGGTGCTGGGTGGGGAGAGTGAGGGAGGGAAGGGATTGATTGTGATCCCAGGGACATCTGCAGTTGGAGGCAATAGAGCAGATAAACAGCCCTGGGTGCCTGTGGTGTGGGCAGGAGACCTCATCATGGAAGCCTCACTCTGTGAGTGGTCATGGTGCCAGGGCCTGCCCTCCTAAGACAGCACAGATGCACAGATAGTGAAGTGGCCTTCAGGTCAGCCTCTGTGAGGAAATGACCATTTTGCTGTCTTCCTCTCAGCTGAGAAGAGAAGGAGACAAGTGCCGCCTCACAAGTGTTGATGTTTGAAATTTCTTCCAGCCACAGCATGCAGTTGAAAAGGTTCAAGAGCTTCTTATCTGATGTTACCTGCAGAAATACAAGACCATCAGGGACAATTTAGATGTCAACTTTTCCTGGCCTAGTGACTGAAATAAGAGCAGAAGTGTGACAAGAATCCAGTGGTAAGAGAAATCTTGTTTAAGCTGAAGATCAAGTAGCCCTGCTCAAGGGAAGAGGACAAGGAGCATGTCCCCTCAGGTAGTCCATGTGAAGCTCCTGGGACGTGGTGTGTAACTGGTGGCCATCTGTTCCTAGTCATCTCCATACATTTGACACTCAGAGCCACAAAACTTTTCCCATGAGATGGACCCCTGAGCCCATGGGAAAGTGTGCAAAGGGAGGATTCTTCATTAGTTCCTTCTCATAGATGATAGAGACATCCCTCCCCATGTGCTCCTCCTTGTCAGGGACACTAGGGAGCAGGTGCCACCACCCTGGGTTTTAAAGTAGATTCTCTAGGTCAGAACTGTACCCACACACTCTCCGCATGTTCAGGGGCTCCATGTGCACTTCTGTTCTCCTGGGACTGGCCCCAAGATGTCTTGGGGAGAAGTTCCTTTTCCCTGCAGAGCAACATTGATTTCAGCCCTCCTCATCCACAGGTGGGACAGAGGGAGCCTGTCCTGTGTTGGCCAACATGGCTGTGCTGCTTTTCTCCCCAGCTCAGGACCTCTGACACGCCTTCTCCATTGTGTGGAACGTGGGCCACCAGCACCCGAGGACACTCCCATGTGTCTCTTAGTTTAACTGAACCTCTGTGGCTGTCCTACCCTTCCTTCACTCTAGCTTTTGCACAGGAGGGGTGACATGGGACCCTAACCTTCCAGAGTCTGGCTCTTTCACTTGTCATGATGTTCTCCACTTCCATCCATTTACCTGAAATTCCACCATTTCCTTCTTCTTTAAGGCCCAGAGTTTAGCCTGGATTGTGTGGATGTGGAGAGATCAGGAGGATCTTTGTGCAGAAGGAGGCAAAACCTGACCACACTGCAGAGGAGCAGAGAGCTGAGGGTCCCCTCAGCCATGAGCCATGTGGGATAATTGCTCTTTTGTTTAGTTTTCTGATCCTTCTGATGACATATGGCAGTTGATGTCTCTCCTAGTTTTCTGTGGCTGAGCAACAAATTCCCATATTGAGCAGTGTGTTCCTTCCTAGGCATGTCCCTCAGGAGTCCAGGCTGGGTCCTCAGCTCAGCCTGACAAGACTGAAATGGAACAGTCAGTGGGCAGCTCTCCTTGCTGAAGTTCAGGGTCTTCTTTCAGATCCCGTGGCTGAAGCAGTGTCATCTTTCCACGGTTGTAGGCTGAGGTCCCAATTTCCCTGTGGCCATCAGTACAGAGCTCCTGGACACTTCCCTAATTGCCATCTCCAAGATCAGCATTAGAGCATCTCCTCCCATCCAGTCTTCATGGCCTAAAATCCTCCTTCTTCTGCCTCCATGTGCAGATGGATGGGATTCAATGATGAAGACAGATCTAGTGTGTACTCTCTCCCTCTCTTAAATTCAACTTATTTGATTATGTCTCCAAAATATTTCATTTGAAATTCCTGTTTGTGTATCTGGTGAATGGGATGGTACAAGGCCTGGAGTTTGAGCCCAACAACTTGGAATCCTGTCCATATACTGCCATTTTTTTTCACTTACCATAATGAATGGATCCCTGTTGGATATTCAGAAGCAGGTGCTGTTTGGAGGAATCTGTTTGAATAAGATCAGGTGATTTCAGGTAAGCAGAGGATAAAGAGGTAACCTGCAGTTGGCACAGGAATGACAATGGCTTCCCCGTCTTCCTTGTGTGTCGACAACATTATAGAAAATGAGAAGGACACCATGGCCTCTCACTGCTGTCACGCAGGTTTTCTGTTGTGCCTTCATATCACTCAGGGAATGCCGGTGTCCCCAATTCCCACATGTCACAAATGGCACCACAGAATCTTGCTCATGCTGTGTGCTCCTGGGCCAGGCAGGGGCTGCTCCACAAAGTCCATGAAGGCACCCAGGATAAGGAGTCTCCATCCTCTTGTATTTGCAGCATGTGGAGGCCTGTAGGTGCAGCTGTGGGAGAGGAGGCCTGGAAAGGGAGTGGCTTATTGAAGGTTATTTTTAGTTGTTAGAGAAAACTGATTTCTTCAAAAATTACTTTTCAACAAGACAAACTTTGAAAGAGAAAACAAAAGAACAACTCTTTATTTCTCCAGAAGTACCTCATATCCTGGATCACCCTTAGACTCCATGGACAGGTCAGGAACTGTTCAATTCTAGAATCTACTGCCCTCCTGTGTATGGGATAGTATTATGCAAGGTGCTTCAGTGTGCATGTCCATACTGTGGCTTTCTGTTTATTTATGCAGCTAATAGAAGATAAAGTCCTGCCAATACTTTATGCAACTTCTTATTGTTTCTGTGCCTGCACTGTGTGCATATTGACCAACCCAGCAGCTAGGCTATGAGCATTTTACTCTCACTGATATTCCTGGGAATGAGGAATCCCACAGTGGCTTCCCTGGGTGGGCCTGGCTCAGGGCTTGTCTTGGGAATGTTGGAGGGATGTTGGTCAGTGGGGAAGCAGATGCCTTGAAGGCAGGAGCTCTGGTTTCCATCCCCAGAGCCATAGAAATGAATTTTTTCACTTTATGAAACAGTGTAATCTTTTAATTACATTTTTTTGCTCCTTTTACCTGCACTGTTTCCAACCTCCCCTGGTGTATGTGGACCTCCATCTGCACAAAGTCCTGTCCCACTGACATGCAGCCAATATGAACTCCCATTCATCTCCTAATTGATACCTTTCTGTGTCCATCTTTTAATCCCCCCCCACATCTCTGTTTAGTGATTGGTTCCTTTGTGAGCAGAGTCTTTAACATTTCCTCTATAGAGCAGGGACATCTAACTGCCTGGTTTTAATCAAAGTTTTCCTCCACCATGATTTCTTTTCCTTCACCTTCTGGGATTGCAAATATTTTTAAAACTACTTACTGAGAAATTTTTCTTTTAAATTTAAACAATTGGGTTTTCTTTTTCTTTCACATAAATAAAAATCCTCATATGAATTTAAATATGTAAAAAAACCCAAAAATGTACGTTGGGATTTCACTGGCATTCACTATGAGCCATATTATGTTGTAGTCAACTTCACCTGAAATACCATTTTTCTCTTTACACAGAAGCAGGAGGATTTTGTATTTTCCAATGCAAACTTTCACAAAAGTTCCTACAGCATAATACCATGCTGATATGCCCTGTTATTGGAACAAAAAATGTAATAGAGGAGTTGTAAATGAAATATATTGAAAAAGAGTATTCTATACACTTACAATGAATATTATTTTATAGAATTTGCATTCATTATTTAATATTATGACCCAAAAATGATTGCTGTCACTTTTTAGTTTTCAATGATTTTCAACATGGTGGGATCATGGAATGTACATTCATTGACTGATGTCCCCTTTATGTTTTTGATTCCAAAGCTTACATCCCCACATTATATTATAATTAAAACTAAAAGAAACTTCCACTTTCAATTATAAAGGAGTACATCCTAAATCAGGCATTGCATCATCTTCAACAGAGAACCAAAGTAAAATCAGATTTATAATAATAATGATCCTGGGGAGATGTAGATGGTGTGAAGAGGAGAAGTTCCAGAGAAGAAACAGCCCATTGTAGGTCAGTTGCTGCTCAACTCTCATTATATTTTTCAGAGAAATCTTCCAAATTTGATAGTCCCCAGAGATGGTTATGTTCTATGCAGTGGATTCTATAGAAGAACAGAGTCTATTGGACTTTTGCAGTGACATGAAGCCTCCTTAATCGATGGGACAGGAGCTGGGCCCTGGAATAAAGAATGAGATTCTCCCTGGACATGTGCTGTGGGCAGGGTGGGGAAAGGAGCTGGGTCAGAAAGAAGAGAAATAATCCTCCATTCCCTTGGGACTCTCTCCAGGATGCTGCCTGCTTGTGGGTTCTGTGGACCGGTGGAGGGCACTGTTCTGCGGGTTAGTGATTTGTACCTGGGCTCCCACTGCATCTTCCACTGACCTTTTCAGCCCAGCTCTGCTTTTTTGGTCAACATCAGCTTCACCTTGACCATAAGGGCTGGGGATGTAGTTCAAGCAGTAGTGTGCTTGCCTGGCATGGGTGCGGCCCAGGTTCGATCCTCAGCACTACATACAAACAAAGATGTTGTGTCCGCTAAAAACTAAAATAAATAAATAAATATTAAAATTCTCTCTCTCTCTCTCTCTCTCTCTCTCTCTCTCTCTCTCTTTTTAAAGAGCTCTCCTGTGTGACCATCTCCCTCAAATCATGCCCAGGCATCTGAGGAGGGAAGAGCCCCCTTTTGGAAGCTCATGTGAGCCCCGCTGGTCTGACTGGGACCATGTGAAATTACCTGAGGGGTATCTAAGCAGGACCTTGAAGAATCATGGAGGAAGTAGAGACCCAGAGTCTGCCTGATGCCCTCTTCCTTTTGACCTGTTGGGCCCCAGGAAAAAACCTTCCACCTCTAGGTGATTCACTCCTTGGGAGCTGCTCTGAGCCTGTGTCTTCTCCTGATCCACCTTCCTCCATTCCCCAGAGGGGTAGACTCCTGGGGCAAATAGATGCTAGAAACACACTCATTGTGAGTAAGGGTGTTGGGCGAGGAAGGGTAAAGGGAGGTTGGGCTGCTCAAGGTTAGAGGAGACGAGGTGGAGGCAAGGCTGTGGGGAGGCCCTGAAGAGGGAGGCAGTGAAGCAGACAGGGAACAGGACACTTTGCTTTTAGAGGAAAAGGTGCAGATAGTGAGGGCAATGAACCAGCCAATAAGTAGGGCCGAATGATCCCAGGAACCAGGATCATAAAACAACTATAAAACATAAAAAAAGAGAAATGAAACACAAAAAGCAAAAGAGCAGTACCAAACAGAACCCCAAACAAACCACAAAACAATGAAAAAATTCATTACTAAGAAAAACACAAAGAAAAAGTAAAGGGGTAATGGAAGGGACATAAATTATGCAATTGGGACAAAGCCTGGGAAACATATCAAAGTGGCAACCCCCATTCACAGAAAATCTTAACTGAGCTCCTCCAGAGACTCAGACCATGACTGCTGTTAGATTATCAAGAAAAAATTCTGAAAAAAAGTTTTCAGGCAGGAGACACGTTTCTAAAGCAAAATGTGGTAAGAAAGAGCAACCAGGCTTCATGGGGCCTTTGCACTTCAGAGAACAGGGGGTCCTTGAAAACCAGAGGGAAGGAGAAGGGAGAACACCTCTCCTCTTCCTGGGCACTGCTTTTCTCAACAGTGTCCTTGATTTAGTTTTGTCTAGGCCTGGGTTAACTGCCCAGGACAGTAGGAAAAAGAAAAACCACTACTTCTATGGGGACTTCTACCCTCCCCCTAGGCACTGGGCAGAGAGTTCTGAACATTTCAGAACTCAGGGTTTAGAGGAAGAATCCTTAGGAGAGAGCCACCTCTGAAATCCTCAGCCAATAAACCTGCTTCCTGCTATTCCTCAGTGTCCAGCCTCGTCCATCCCTACAACAATATTATACGTATACATAGATGGATCAATCAGCAAACGTAGCCACAATAACAGTTAAAAGATACATAATTTTAAAGACAATGAAAAAAAGGACTATTCTAAATGAACATGTTTAACTTTTTCTAGGGGTGTAGCTGGAGTTGAGTGTTTACATCTGCTCCACACTGTCCTTCTGTCTGCTTCTCCTTGGGCTGTGCACCTCATAGAGGGTGCCAGGGCTGGGTCATATTAAACCAAACCTCCCTTTGTGCTGTTCTCCTCCCCATGCTGAAGAGATTGGAAGTGGAGCCAGCTGAAAGGCCTCTCTGGCTCTCTGTTCTCCTGTACAGAACTGGCGGTACCTTCTGTGGGGATTTTTTTCTGACATCTAAGATTGTTGCTTGTCCTGAGTGGATTTAATGCAGAGATCCATTTGGGCGGTTCTGGATGCTGGGAACTGTTCTATATGGAACTTTAGAGCCATGCTTGGTGTGTGTGCTCCAGAGTGTTTACATGACTGCACCCCTGGGACTGAGGAGATATTAGTCTCAGCTGGGAGTCTGGGCTTTTGGGTCTCCCCATGGTCCTGTTTCTGGGGAGGGCTATGAGACCACTCTGGATACAAGTTGCATGCAGGTTTTCTGTCACCTCACCACCACCAAATATGTGTCTTTACATTTCCATCCCTAATGGAATCATGTCCATCTGGTCCAATGCCCTGATTCTTCTCAGTGGGTTGTCACACCACAGAGCTCCAAAGTTGATTGAATGTCACTCTCCTTCCCACAGTGTGATCACACCTGCAGGGACAATTTCTCCCATTATTTTAGGAAGTCTTTCTCCTGTTGCAGGATTCAAGGAGGAGCAGACCACAGTCCCCTCTGTACCTCTGAGCTGAATCCCCCTGGATCCGCTATTTCCTGACCATCTTGTGATTATTAATCCCCAGGTGGCTTAGGTCACATGGTAAGACTGCTGAGGCAAAATGGAAGTGTCTGTTTAGGCCTCTTGAGTGCTCCTAGAGACCAAAGGGTCATAAACCTGGAGCTGGACCTGCACTGCAGTTCTGCACTCAGAAGGTGAGAACTGCAGAGTTCACTTTTGTGTCGTGTGTGTGTGTGTGTGTGTGTGTGTGTGTGTGTGTTGCTCTTTCCTCTGTGTTGGCCTGGCTCTGTGGTGACCCACAGCACTGTCCCTGCTGGGCTCAGGTGGATTTGCTTCTATCCTCTGTTCACTGCCCTCTCTCTTGGGACTTCTCTGGGTCTCTGACTAGTGATATTTAATGGTTGTCTTTGAGCACCCACCTCACTGTGAACTGTATCCCTGGCATTCAAGTTCCAAACAGCAGAGCAAATGGGAAGGGCCTCCTCTGGTCTACCATCTGCCATTGCCTCTCAGTTGTGTTTTGAAATTAATATTCTGGGAGTGACTTATCTGACATGATTGTTAATATTATTAGTAATTTATTTATAACTTACATACTAAATATTCAGAGGGTGTGAAAAAGATAAATTCGTAGTATAATCAGTTTGGTTATAATAAAGCTCTTATAAAATTAAGAAATCTACACTTACACATAAACATCCAGTGATGTTCTCCTAGATGAAAAAGAAGTTGTGGTGGAAAAAATTTGAAAACATTTTACACACGTGTGTAATACTTGATGTATGCCTATGTAGGAATCCCTACTTATACACATATCTACTCTTATATAAATATGCACATCACATGTACACAGAAATAACTGCACAGCAGCTTTTATAAATAGTACAACTAAAATTCATAGAACCATCCACAGTGCAGATTACGCAGAGGCCTGAGCGTCCCTCAGCCATGAGCCACATAGGAACACTGCTGCTGGTATTTAGATTTCTGATTCTCCTTCTAACAAGTGGTTCATTGGTGTCTCCCCTAGTTTTCTGTGGCTGAACTACAAATTCCCATGTATTGAGCAGTGTGTTCCTTCCCAGGCCTGTCCCTCAGGAGTCCAGGCTGGGTCCTCAGCTCAGCCTGACAAGAATGAAATGGGGCAGTCAGTGGGCAGCTCTCCTTGCTGATGTTCAGGGTCTTCTTCCAGCTCCAGTGCCTATGGCTGAGTCATCCTTCCACCGTTGTAGGTGATTTCCCAATATCCCTGTGGCCATCAGCACAGAGCTCCTGGATACTGCCCTAATTGCTTGCAGTCTGGCTCCTGTCCATCCAAGACCAGCATTAGAGAATCTCCCCATATCCAACCTTCCCTGGCATGAGATTTCCCTCCCTATGACTCAATCCAGATTTCAAGGGCTTCCACGATATGGGGTGCAGTCAGATATTCTCTCCCTCTCTAAAAGGCCTATATTTCATTACAGCTGCAAAATCCTTCACAGAAGAAACTGAATTACTCCATGAATACCTGCAATGTGTTGATACCAGGGATAGGGCTTTTGGATGATCAATGCAAAATGTGGTCCAATTCTACCTTTGTTTATCACTAACAAGTACTGATGGGTTGCTGATGGTATTTGGAAGTGCATATTGTTTGGAGATTTCAATTCTACTTCCCATTTCTTACTTTTTATATTAATGTATTACTTGATAATTGTTGTATCTATTGGTAACTCATTAATTATACAGCCATTTATAATCTTGAAGGAATTGATACCTCACACTTCTTAAGAAAGTATTTCAAAGTTGGATTGAAGGTGAACATCAATGGAGGAGCATAGGGAAGAGAATCAGGCTGAGACTGGGCCGAGCATGGAACCCCCTTAACAGACCAGACTGGAGCTGAGGGCTGGACACAAGGCTGGGGTTCTCCCTGGATATGTGCTGTGGGCAGGTGGGGGGAGGTGCTGGGTCAGAAAGAAGAAGAAACCTCCCTCATTCCCTTGGGACTCTCTCCAGGATGTTGCCTGCTTGTGTTTTCTCTGGCCTGTGGTTTGCACGTGGAGGGAGAAGTGAGGGGTGTATATTGGAGATGGAAGTGAACAACCTGCTGTGGTTAGGTCAAGGGATGTGAGAGAAAGAGTCTCAAGTTGACTCTGAGATCTTACTTTGAGAAGCTAGCAGGGTGGAATTGCTATTTGTCCTGACAGAGGAGAAAGTGGGGACAGTGACATTGGGAGCAAGATGGATATGTGGCTCTAGATGTTGGGGCTGGCCATGTGCATTAGACTGCCAGTGTGTTGCCCAGTAGCCCACAGAGTGTTAGAGGCTGGGGTTCATGGTGAGGTCTTCCCTGGGGACTGAGCTTTGATGATGAGAAGGTGACAAGTGCCACCTCACAAGTGTTGATGTTTGAAATTTCTTCCAGCCACAGCATGCAGTTGAAGAAGTTCAAGGGCTTCTGGTGTCTGATGATACCTGCAGAAATATAAGAGCATCAGGCATAGTGTAGATGTCACCTTTTCCTGGCCCAGTGATGAAATAATAGCAGAAGTGTGACAAGAAGCTGGTGGAAAGAGAAATCAGGTTTCAGCTGAAAATCAAGTAGCCCTGCTCAAGGAAAGAGGACAAGGAGCATGTCCCCTGAGATAGTCAATGTGAAGTTCCTGGGGCAAGGTCTGTAACTGGTGGCCATCCTTTCCTAGTCATCCCCATGCATTTAACACTCAGAGCCACCAATAATCTCCCAGGAGATGGACCCTTAGCCACTGGACAGTGTGGACAGTCATGATTCTGCATTAGTTAGATAATCGATAATAGAGTCATCCCTCCCCATGTGCTTCTCCTTGTCAGGGACTCAAGGGAGCACGTGCCACCACCCTGGGTTTCAAAGTAGATTCCCTAGGTCAAAACTGCTCTCAGGCACTCTCCCCATGTTCAGGGGGTCCATGTGCACTACTGTTCTCCTGGGGCTGGCCCCAAGGTGTCTTGGGAGAAGGTCCTTTTCCTTGCACAGGGACATTGATTTCAGCCCTCCTCGTCCACAGGTGTGACAGAGTGAGCCTGTGCTGTGTTGGCCAACATGGCTGTGCTGCTTCTCTCCGCAGCCCAGGACCTCTGACATATCCTCTCCACTGTGTGGACCTTGGGCCACAGCAGACAAGGACCTTGCCATGTGTCTCTTAGTTTAAGTGAACCTCTGTGGCTGTTCTGCCCTCAATGGGCAGCGTCCTCTGAGCCTGTGAAATGGGCCTGTTTGCAGTTTCCCCAGGCTGCAGTCTTCCTGTACTTTTTCTGAATGAGCAGAAGGAAAGGAAATGAAGGAGAATGGGTTGGAACTCATGATCAGGAACAGGAAACGTTCAGAGTCTCAGAAAGTTCTTTCACTTGTCATGATGTTCTCCACTTCCATCCATTTACCTGAAATGCCACCATTTCCTTCTTCTTTAAGGCCCTGAGTTCAGCCTGGATTGTGTGGGTGTGGACAGATCAGGAGGATCTCTGTGGCAGAAGAAGGCAGAACCTGACCACACTGCAGAGAGAGCAGAGAGTTGAGGGTCCCCTCAGCCATGAGCTATGTGGGACAATTGCTCTTGTGTTTAGTTTTCTGATCCTGCTGATGAGATATGGCATTTTGATGTCTCTCCTATTTTTCTGTGGCTGAGCAACAATTTCCCCCTATTGATCAATGTCTTTCTTCCAAGGCCTGTCTCTCAGGAGTCCAGGCTGGGTTCTCAGCTCACGCTGAGAAGACTGAAATGGAGCAGTCAGTTGGCATCTTTCCTTGCTGAAGTTCAGGGTCTTCTTCCAGGTCCAGTGGCTGTGGCAGAGTCATCTTTACACAGTTGTAGGGTGAGGTCCCAATTTTCCTGTGGCCACCAGCTCAGAGGTCCTGGATGTTGCCCTAATTGCCACATCCAATAGCAGCATTAGAGCATCTCCTCATTTCCAGTCTTCATGGCCTGAGATCCTCCTTCTTCTGCCTCCATGTGCAGATGGACGGGCTTCAGTGATGAAGACAGATCTAGTGTGTACTCTATCCCTCTCTTAGATTCAACTTTTTTTGAGTATGTCTCCAAAAGCCTTCATAAGAAATTTTATTGAAATTCATGTTTGCATACCTCGGGAATGGGATGTTACAAGGACTGGAGTTTGGGACCAACAACTTGGAATCCCATCCACATACTGCCATTTTCTTTCACTTACCATAGTGAATGGATCCCTTTTGTATATTCAGAAGCAGGTGCTCTTTGGAGGAATCAGTTTTAATAAGATCAGGTGATTCCAAGTTAGCAGAGGATCAAGTGGTAACCTGCAATTGGCACAGGAATGACAATTGCTTCCCCCATCTTCCCTGTGTGTCAGCTGCACCAGGCACTAAGTACTCAGGAACACATGGCCTGTGGTGAGCCGCTTCTGCCGTTTCTGCAGACTATGGTCGCCATTACAAGATGGCGCTGGCTCCGCTGTGGTCTGTGACAAACAACTCCTTATTTGGGAGAGTTGGCGCGTGGTTTTTCACCACCCTATGAGAAAGCTCCACGTGGCAGCTTTGCATTGGGGCTTGAGATGCTTTATTAAGGCTGGGAGGGGCTTCCGAGGGAGAGAAGAAGAAATATCAAGGGCCTGAATAAACTGCTGAAAGAAGATTCCTGAGTTGCATCTTCCTTGCGGGCAAGGGGTCGCGACAATGGCCTGATTCTCTCCTGGACCCACAAGTGCTCACTGCCCTCAGCAGGGGCCTCAGGCTCCCTGGCAGAGCTCCATGGCCTCCCAGCCTCAGGCCCTGTCTGCCTCCACACAATGACTCTTTGTCTTTCTTCCCCAGGACGAGCCTGTTACTCTCCCAGTCCTGAGCAAGGCTGGTGTGCAGCCTGGGAACTGGGGACAAGCCCTGCTGTGGCCTCCCAGATGGCCTCCCAGTCTTCAGTCCTGGAGAATTCACCTAGGAAATACCACCTTGCACTGCAGGCTCACAGCCCCTTGGTGCTATTTCAGAGCCCAGTGGATCTGTCCTGATGACACATGGTGATGTTGTCATGGAAACCAGACACCTGGCCTTCTGGTGGCCTCCTCTGGCTCCAAGTTTTCATCCCAGCTTGAGGGGTCATGGCAAGGTCAATGCAACACCCTCTTGTAGGTGTTTAGAATCTCAGCTCTGCACCCTAAGGATTGAGTGTGACATTCAGTCAGGTCCTTCATGTTCCTCAAGCCTCATTCTGTCTTCTGATCCATGGCAGTGATAACATCTCTCTGATAACGTTGCCAGGGAAGTAACTAAGTAGCACATGTGAATTATTGTGCAGCTTAGTGCCTGGACACATACTTCATTCTTAGTAAACACTAATTTTGGTTCATTAGATTCACTTTCTTGGAAGCCAATGTACAGAGAGATGGTTGATGATGAACTACTTTCCATATTTTTATCCTTCATACAGTAGCCAGTGTCATCCTAAAACACCAAGCAGCTGAGCTTGGTGGTGAACACCTGTGGTCCCAGGGACTCATGGAGCTGAGGCAGGAGGATTCCAAGTTAGAAGCCAGCCTGTGCAACTTACCAGACCCTAATCAAAACAAAAGAAATAACAAACCCCAAACAGGTCATATTTTCCCCTGTTGAACTCTTTGCTGATTTCTCACTGAGTTTAGAAGTTTATTGTCCTTATTTTAGGGGATCATCTGAGGTTCCCACACTTGGCCTGTGGGTTTGGAACCTCAGGGGAGCTATGTAAACTCCTATTCCTGAGTTTCAGCCCAGAGAGAGGGGAACTGCTGTGGTGAAGGTAGGTATGGAATCCCCTCCCATTTTTTTGGGTTCAGACTCTCCTATACACTAAGCAGGCCTCCCCCACCAGCCAGAGCCTCAGAATTGGGAGGTAGGTGAACACTGCAGGTGACTCAGGGATCAGTCCTGAACCCTGCTGCTGCCTGGTGGTGTTTCTAAGGAGACCCCCCCCAGCCCCATCCCTGGAGCCTTTGCCTGGGCTTCCTCTCTGGCTTCCAATGGTCTGAGTCCTCCCCTCTCAAGGCCTTAGCCTCCTCTTGCAGAACTGGCTGATGCCTCCCTTCCTCTGGTTTCCCTGTGGCTCTGGACCTGCTCAGAGCCCTGAACTCTCTCTTGGGGAGTCAGGATTGTAGGGCTTCAACTCCCAGAGTCTCTCCCACAGGCAGCAGGAAGCCCTGACCCTCCATGTGGATGGCACTGTTTCCAGGCCATCTGCTCACCAGGGAGACGGGGGTCTCTGGTGGTTAGAAGTCACCTGTGTCCTTGGTCTCTGAGGCACATGCTCTACACTAGGCTAAGGCCAGGGAGGCATTGGCCTTGGAGGACAAGTTTAAGGAGGTCCCCAATGTGGGTGTTGGTATAAATTATATCTTAATGCAATATTACTAAAT
This sequence comes from Marmota monax, assembly GCF_021218885.2. NCBI lineage: Eukaryota > Metazoa > Chordata > Mammalia > Rodentia > Sciuridae > Marmota > Marmota monax. Next base: position 261,583 of record NW_026693173.1, read on the forward strand.
TTTAAAAATTATATGATTGTAAATATTTCAGTATTAAAAAACTGAGTGTTAAAAAACAAAAAAAACAAAACAAACACACAGGATCTCTCTTCAACCTGAAGACATACCAACAGGGAAAGCTTTATGCTGTGGCATTTTGGTTGTAAAAACACTTTCATGTGTAAGTTTTCTTGTCTTTTCTTTCTTTCTTTTCTTTTTCTTTTTTTTTTGTCACAGGCAGTGCTGGCAGGAGAGTGAGAGGACTGGAAGGTGACAGTTAAAGGCCATCTCAGCAGCAGACAGCACAGCCTCTGCAGTGCACAGAGCCACCTGTGTGTGGTGCTGTCTGCTGTTGGCCTTCAGGAGTGGGTCCCCCATGAGGCCAGAGCCCTAGGAATCCTGTAGGATGAATCAGGCCCACATCCTGCACACACATGTTCCGTGTGAGCTGTTTCCTACATGCATGACCAGACAAAGGAGAGGCGAGGGGTCTGGCTGTTCATTGCTCAATACCCTGAGATGCTGAAGCAGCTCTGTAGCTTGGCTCAGCATCACACGAGGCCTCTGAAAGAGGAAGGAAACTTCCTGGGAAAAGTGCAACCTTCAGGGGAACATGTAATATGTGGGCAGGGCCAGCAGAGGGCAAGGGTGAGCACTGCTATTTCAAGGTCACCTTCAGATCCTGCTGCTGTTCAGGGATCCCTGGGTGACACTGCATGGGAAGGTGTCTGAACAATGTCTGGATAATGATGGAGAGATGGAGAGTGCAGAGGACAATGGACATTGGTGGACCCGGCATGCTGCTGTAGACTCTGGTCCTGATGCTAATGCTGCCATCAGGGGGAGGTTTCATTAGGTCTCTACTCATGTCAAGGTGGGCAAAGCTGTAACTCACTAGGTGATGTGAGCCCAGGCACCATGAAGCCACCCGACCCCAGGGAGCATCTCTCTGGAGTGACCTCGTACTTGGAAGTGTCATGAAATGAGGGATATGTTCAAGTTCACACACACACACACACACACACACACATAAACACGCACACACACAATATGAAAAACCAGCCTCTACCTCAGAGCAAAGCCTGTCCAAGGAAGGGACATCACCTTTGTCCTTGGAAAAACCCACAGAGCACTCCTAGGCACATTCCCACCTTGCTAAGTTGTTTATCTACAAATAAAAAAGGAGAGATCTACTGTGCCAGGTGTCCCTGACTCAGTCAGGCTAGGTGGGGATCCATAGCAACCCCCTAGCAGCCACCAATCAGCATGAGACAGGGAAATACCTGGGATGCCAGATGACCCTCCCAGTAATTTATGGTGGTTGATAACATGTTGGGAAACCATGTAGTTCAGCACGTACACCCCTCTTGGCTTAAACCAATCAGTTCAAATGAATACCCCTTTTGTACTGACCAATCACCCCTACCCAACTTGTTCCTGTCAGTGAATGTGCTAATCATGTTTTAGAGTTGTTATTTGATTTACCCGTGGTGTATGATGATTTGCTAAGAGATACTATGATGTATGTGAAGTCCCTGCCTTCTCCAAAGAATGTATAAAACTGCTGCAAACCCTGGGCACAGGGACTCTCAGCTCACCAGTTGCTGTGTGTGTGCACGGAGGACCAAGCTAGCTCACAATAAACACCTCTTTGCTGCTTACATCGATCTTGGGTCTCTGGTGGTCTTTTGGGCGTCCCGAATTCAAGCATAACAGATAAAAGGCATTTTTGTTATTTGTTAGAAGAAAAAGACAAAGTTTATAAGCTGAGCTACAAACTGCTCACAGAGACCACAGTGAGGAGAAGAAGGTATTTATTCACTTCAGATTGATCTTAGGTGAAAAAAAAACAGTTCCATCTGAAAGGATCTAATGAGATAAATGTAGAGTATTTATAAATAACCATGTTGGGGGCTTGGGATGTGGCTCAGGGCTACAGGGCTTACCCAGCACTGATGAGGTATTGGGGTCAAACTTCAGCACCACTAATAAATAAATAAATAGATAAAGTTATTTAAAAAATCGGCTACGTTTTAAAAAGATATATGTTGGATGTATTTTGTCCTGCCATTTTTCTGGACACTGGACTGGAGGATGTGACATGAGATTATCTGTTGACACCTGGTTTGTCCTCAGCTCTGCTTGAACTCACTGAGTGACCTGAGCAGACATTGCTGCTCTGGCCTCTTCCCTGGCTCCCAGATGAAGCAGCTGCTTTCTGAGCTTTACTCTGGGTTTGAGTCATGAGGTGGACAGGTGGGCGAGCTGTCTTCCTGGAGCTGCAGAGCATCAGTGTGGACAGCAGAGGGCACAGGACCCTGTGGACACAGAGGTGGCTCCCTCAGATTCCTCTCCCTGAATCCTGCCCTAGGATGTTCCACTTCTTGCCCACCAGAGGGCGACATGAACATGCAAATACACTCACCATCCCCTCAGTCCTGGAGACGCTGATCTATATTTCAAGAATAAGTTAATTTCACACTTTTACCTATTAAGACAGCCTCATTATAGGAAATGAACAAGACCCTGTGGTCTCTTGCTGCTGTCACTTAAGTTTTCTTTTGTGCATTCAGAGCACTTAGGGAGGATAGATGTCACCACTGCCCCATGTCACAGCAGGCAACACAGAATCTTGCTCAGGCTGTTTCCTCCAGGGCCAGGCAAGGACAGCTGCACATAGTGTCACAAGGACCCATGCTGAGGAGGCTCCATCCCCTTGTCTTTGCACCCTGTGGATCCCATGGTCTCCAGCTGCTGTGGATAGGAGTCCTGGAAAGTCAGTGACTTATTGAAGGTTATTTTTACCATTTACAGAAAAGTCTTTTCTTAAAAAGAAACAACATCACTGTTTCCCAGGTCACATAGTAGAAGAGATACCGAAGAACAACTCTGTATTTTGCCAGAAAAACTGTAAGGTGCTAATAACATCATGTAAGGTAGGTCCTTCAGTGTGAATGCTCACCCAGTGAAACACTGTTGCTCTTTACAGCCAACAGAAATTAGAGTCTTGCCAATCTTTTTAGAATTTCTTACTATATCTCTGCATGTTCTGTGTGTTTATCTGTAAAACATTTCACCAAGTAATTTTAAGCATTACCATTTTATTCTCACTCCTCTTTTGTGAGAGAGGAATCAGGAGGGGCTTTCCAGGTAGTTCTAGCTCAAGGTTTGTCCCCAGGTGTTGTGGGCTGTTAACCACAGGGCAGCCATGGAAGGACTTCTCTGGTGGGTCTCCAGGGGCCTCCCCTATGTTGGCCAGCTGAGGCTGCCATAGCAAGGGCCTGGGGTTCTCACTGTGGCCCTGCCCTGGGCTGCCTGGGGGTCCTCACCAGGGGTCCTCTGGCTTCCTCTGGAGCAGTTCTCCTCCCAGAGTGGTCATCAGGTAGGAGTCTCAGTGTCCTAGCCTCTGGAGTCACTCACTGCCACTTCCTGGTCCTGGATTGGTAACAGGCCAGCCCTGTCCTGTGTGGAGGGGAAAGTGTTCAACAGCTAGAGGGGACTCAGGAGGCAGGACACTGGGGCCTCCTGGTGGCTGAGCCTGTTCCTGACAGTCCCCCTGGAGGCCTCCTGCCTGGAGGATCCTCCCAGCTTTCCTAGCAGCAGGATTCTGCAGGAAACAGTTGTCAACTGTGCTGTCCTCAGGCATTTGGCTGTCATAATTTAAACACCCCAGGGTGCCTCCTTATAATTTTGAGGACAGGTTCCATCTGCCATAGACATTCAAATAAGAAAAGAAAGTTTTTAAAATTTATTCCTGCTTTCCATCTTTGTACAAATGAGACCTTCATCTACTGCCACCCACCTTTGCCTGGATGTGTCATGTGGGCATTTCCTGTCCTGTACAAAGACCGAGGATGTGTGCTCCAGATTCTGTGGGAAAAGGTTTCTACATTTTTTTTCTATCTAAAAATTTCAATTTTCTAGCTGCAGAAACTTGGGTTAAAAGTTATTTTTTAGTATTTGAAGATGTTGTTCATGTTCCTTTTCTTCCACTGCATCTCTTCTTTCCCTTTTCCTCCCTCCCCTCCTGGCCCTCTTTCTCCCTCTCCTCTCTTCTTCATATGATGTGTTATTTTGCAGCAGGTCTTATTATTTTACCAGCATTATTAGTCTATATTAATTAGCTTAATTTTTTGAGTAATGAATCCACTCTGAGTTATATTTGAGGTAAAATAGAAGCTCTTCATTAATTCATCTGCCTGTTTACAGATTTAGTCTCTGCTCAGAACCCACCATCCAGGCAATGTGCCTCCCTATCATTTGAGGGCTTTACATGGGCCCTGCACCAGCCCAGCTGCCTCATTTTATAAACAAAGTCATTGCCATGAGACCTGAGCTGACTCAGGCAGGCAGGGGAAGCAAGATGATGTCCCAGACACCATTGTTCATGTTTCTGTGGCTCTGGGACTTCAATGTCTTCATAATTGTAGTGTTGGAAAAGGCATGAAAGCATGTGCTGGGAAATTATGGTGAATTCCAATATGGGCTTGATTATGAGCTGATCACACATCCCTGGAGAATGGAGGTTAAATGGTATTTCAAAGTACAAATTATGAAACATGCTCTTGTGTGTGAGTGTGTGTGAGTGTTTGTGAGTGTGTGTGTGTGTGTGTGTGTGTGTGTGTGTGTGAGTGAGAGAGAGAGAGAGAGAGAGAGAGAGAGAGAGAGAGAGAGAGAGAGATCAGGGTCCACTCCTGATTTTCTTGATTGAAGGTGCCTTTGGGGACAAGGTGATGAGCCAGTCTCCAGGCTCCCTGGCTGTGTCTCAAGGAGACAGGGTCATCATCAGCTGCAAGTTCAGCCAGAGTCTTTTATCCAACCACAAGGACTATGTGGCCTGGTCCCAGAAGCAGCCAGGACAGACTCCCAGGCTCCTCTCCTGGGCATCCACATGGACAGCTTGAATCCAATGCAGGTTCATGGGCAGTGGGTCAGGAGCAGATTTTAGTCTCCCCATCAGCAGTCCCAGGCTGAGGATGTGGCAGATTATTCCTGTAGCAGCACCACAGTGCTCCTCCCAAGAGTCTCAGCCTCAGACACAGGCTGAAGGTCAAGGAGCCTTTGCTCAGCTGTTCTGTAAGTGGTCCCCTGCTCTCAATCCTCTTGTGGTCCTCTGCTCTAACTTCTGTCAGCTGGTATCACAGTTTACTTTTTAGTTCCACAGTTTATTAGAAAATTGCATAAAATAAATTTCTGGGCAAAAGATAAATTTCCACTCCAGTTGAAGTCCTCTGATTCTTTACCAGGGCCCAGGGCCCAGGTCCTGCTCCTCCTGCAGTGTCCACACTCATCCTGTCTGCTCATTCAGAAGGTCCCTGGACACTTCTGTGCTTGTCCTCCTCATGCCAGGCCAGGCTGCTGCAGCTGACAGGGCCACTCATGGGTGTGGTGAGCTGTGGCCCAGGCAGTCATGGTCCACAGCCCTCAGCTGCACCTGTTCCCTGAGTTCCCAGCACCTTCCTCTCACAAGGCAGAGAATCTGCTGAGCTGCTGCCCAGACAAGCATCTCATGTGGCAGCTGGGCCACCCAGGCAGGGAGGTTTTTGTTCCGGGCTGCACCACTGTGGGAGGATCATGTGTCTCTTGCCAGCAGTAATACACCCCAGCATCGTCAGGCTCCACCCTGCTGATTCTCAGTGTGAAATCTGTCCCTGACCCACTGCCACTGAACCTGTCTGAGACCAGAGTGTGCCGGTTGGAAACCTCATAGATTAAGCCCTGTGGAGCCTGGTCTGGCTTGTGCACAACCCAGTGCAAATATGTTTTTCCATTACTGTGTAGGAGGTTCTGACTGGATCTGCAGGAGATGGAGGCTGGCTGTCCAGGGGTGATGGGCACAGAGAGAGGAGTCTGGGTCAGCACAACATCCCCACTGGTACCTGGAAAAAAAAAACACACACACACCACAGTACAGTGCGAGGTTATGTAAATACTTTAGGAGAATTTGTGCTTTTTCCTTTATTGTGTTTCAGGTTAACTAATTTTTTGTGGTTTTGCTTTCTACAATAAAATTATTGATGTTTAAAAACACCTCAAATTTTGTAACCTATAAGGCCTTCTCTAGAATTCACCTATAACACCCCCCTCTTATTATGTGATAATATTCATCAGAGCTCAGTCGCTTGCTCCTTCTGGAATACTCTCTCACATTGATTGACCTCAGCTGCCTCATCCTGGAGGACAGACCTGCACATCCCTCATGTGGACAGAGCACACATGGCAGAATAGGGGCCTAGGGCTCTCTTCCCTCCCCCTTTTCCTTCCCTATCTCCTCTGTCCTCACCAGGGATCCAGAGCAGCAGCAGCCCCAGGAACTGAGCAGGGAGCCTCATTTTGAGAAGCTGAGCTGAGGAGTCCTGGTGAGTCAAGGGCAGGTTAGAGCTGAGCTTTTATGTCAGCCTTGCAGGAAGGCCCTCCCCATGGAGCAGCATGCAAATGCCCTGGTGGGTGCTGGGTGGGGAGAGTGAGGGAGGTGCAGACTGCCTTGTGAGCCCAGGGACATCAGATGTCTTCTATATTTGGAGGAAATTTATTGGAGGAACAGTCCAGGGTGCCTATGGCATGGACATTATGCTTCATCATGGTGGTCTTGCTGTGTGGAGGGCCATGGTGCCCAGTGCCTGACATCCTAAGTCAGCACAGACACAGGATGTGGAGGCTGCCTGTAGATTATCCTCTGAGAAGGGAACAGCCACCCTGCTGGCTCCCTCCCAGCTTGGTGACAAGTTCCACCTTACAATATTGATATTAAATTTTCTATGACCCACATATTGGGTAGAGGTAGTTCAAGGGGCTCTGTTTTCTGCTGTGACCTGAAGAAGTAGCAGAATTCAGGAACAGTGTTAGATGTTGATGTTTTCCTGTCCTAGTAAATGAAATCAGAGCTCCTGGGTCAAAACAAGATGGTGGGAATGAAAGCTGTATTTCAGCTGAGAGCCCATTACCCTGCTTTAGGACAGAGAGGGGACATGTCCACTTGAGGCAGTGAGTATGAAATTCCCTGGGGCAATATTTATTAACTGGTGAACTTCCTGTCCTAGTTCTGTCCATGTATGTGACACATCAGTGTCATCCCAACATTTCCCAAGAGAAGAACCCCTTGAGGCCACTGGACAGAATGGATGAGCGAAAATTCTGTTGTTCCTTTTTTTATTGATGAGAGAATTTCCTCCATCCTGTTCTATTCCATGTCAGTTACACTGGGCAGCAAATGTCACAGTCCTGGGTTTAACAGGGGATTGCCTTTCTAGAACAGGACTGTGTCCAGGCTCTGCCTATCTCACAGTGATTCCACCTGCCCTGACTTTCTCCTGGGCCTTGGTCCAATAGGTCACTGGGGAGAGGAGGCTGGGTTCACTGCACAGGGACATTAATGTCAGACTTCCTCTCCCAACTAGAGAGTGTGAGATTTGCTGTTTTGGCCACAAGGCTGAGCTGCTTTTCCAGACAGCCTAGGTCTTCATACACACCTTCTCTACTGTGTGGGCCCTTGGAGTGTGAGCAAAGGAGCAGATGGGACCCTGCCATGATTTCTCTTGGTCTAAGTAAACCTCTGTGGCTGTCCTCCTGTCCTGAGTGAGCAGCTCCCCTCTGAACTCATGGAGGGGCAGGCATGTTGGCATGGTGGTGTTTCTGGACTCTCAAGTCTTAGTTCTCCATCTGCCTCATCTGAATGAGCAGAAGTAACTGAGATGAAAGGAAATGAGGTGGAGCTCATTGCAGGAGAAAGAATGCAGAAATCTGAAGTTGGACAACTTGCTAGAAGTGGGCAGGGGAGATTTGCTGACTTGTAATAGTTTTTCCCTGAGAAATTAGGAACCTCTTCAAGCCTTGGACTGAGAGGTGCTCATGTTGCAGAATGGAGCAGTCCTGCATGAAGTGTGAATCTGATCATAAGCATTTATTTTAATGTTTTATTACTGAGAAAATGATCTCACCTTATTACTTCTATGGGAAAGAAAAATGGATGATCACATTGATTAAATGAAAATATTAAATTTTCTTTGGTTGTCAATATTATTTCTAATATAATGCTAAAGATTCACAGTAAGTTCAATGATTTTCTTTAGATATGAAATAGCCCCAGATGTCAATACTATTTAGTTTTTAATGTGTTTCAAATTTTTGGTTTCGTGTCTGTGACCCCTCATATGCATTGTAAAATTTTTTTTTCAGTAAGATTTTGCAATTCCCACTCTGACATCTGGGAGGACTCTCCACTCCATCATTTTTATTGTTTTCATTCCAACTCAAGTTGTCCTTCTGATTTTTGGTGCAGAACCTCTGACTCTGTGGTCTTGGGCCTTACAGGACCATGTGTGCGGATTCAAGAGGACTTGGGGTGGATGTGCCTCCTCAGAGGCTTCACGTGGCTGCTCAGCAGTGAGGCTGTAACTGAGGCAGGCTGGTGGCCCTTCCCCTCTCCAACGTGCACCATGGAATAGCAGCCTTGGAAGGGTGGGGGACAGCCCCACTTCCCAGAGGATTCTGCTTCTCACTCCCCTCCCTGCTTACTCAGAGCCTGCTGCAGTCCTGGCAGTCCTGGGAGGATGGTGGCCAAGGTCCTGGTCACAATGACCCTACTGAGAGCCTGACCCCTGGCTTGAATGGGGCCCTGCAGGGCTCCTAGGAGTGGGTTCTGGGCTGCCTTCTGGCTGTGGCTGCAGAGCCAGGTCCTCAGCTCTGGTGTGCACAGTGCTGTCAGACCCTTAGAGCCAAGGTGGCCATAACTCAGATCTGTACTGGTCATGGGGGATGGAAACTGGCCCCAGGGTTGTCACTTCTATTTGTCTCCATTTCTTTTTTACCATTTCCTCAATTTTCTTCCCTCCCTCCCTCCATCCCTTCATTTCCACAAATTTTTCTTTATTTTGTTGTGTTTTTCTAGCTTTTAAATTATTATACAAGAAGTCTTGATTTTAGGTGTCACTTCTGAATAACTCAACTCAAATATATTTCCTATGTTTGCTGAACTTCATCTATCTATCATCTATCTATCTATCTATCTATTTATCTATCTATCTATCTATCTATCTATCTATCTATCTACCTACCTTTCTATCTGGTATTTCAGCCTATATATATAGCCTATCACTTCTGTAAAAGTCAATGTATTGGAATATATTTCCTCACGTTTCTGAACTCTCTCTCTCTCTCTCTCTCTCTCTCTCTCTCTCCCTCTCTCTCTCTCTCTCTCTCTTTCTCTCTCTTTCTCTGTATATATATATATATATATATATATATATATATATATATATAATATGTATTTCAATTTATGTACTTTGTCTGTCATTTCTGTACAATTAAACCTATAAATATCACTTTAATTTAAACCAAGCCCCTCCTTCCATCATGCAGTAGATTGAATTCTTTAAACTTCTATGTTGATTTCTGTGTTTTTTGTTCCCCAAACTATACTTTCTGGTATTTTTATGTCTTAAATGATATCAAATACTCCCCCCAACCCTGCAGTACAGGTTTTTTGATTTCTTATTTGCTAATGGCTTTGCAAGGCTCCTGCAGGCTCAGCCCTGCTCTCCACATTTTATACATGAGGACTTTGCAATGTCACCTGAGCTCAAAGGCGGACAGGGCCAGCAGGTTGTTGTCTCAGACACAGGTGTTCATGTTTCTGTGACTCTGGGCCTCTGTTGAGAGATTTAAGTGCTGGATATCTTCAGATTCATAGGTTTATAGGGCTGGCAAGCTAATTTTAAGATATAGAAAAAAATGACTTACTTCCCATATGGACTAATTGTGTGCTGACTTTTAATACTAATTGAAAGTGAATATCAAATGAAATGATCCAATGCATATGTGAAAACTGTGTGTGTATGTGTGTGTGAGTGTGTGTGTGTGTGTGTGAGAGAGAGAGAGAGAGAGAGAGAGAGAGAGAGAGAGAGAGAGAGAGAGAGAAAGAAAGAAAGAAAGAAAGAAAGAAAGAAAGTTAATGGTCCATTTCTGATTTTTATGACCAAAGGTGCTTGTGAGGACAAGGTGATGTCCCAGTCTCCAGGCTCCCTGGCTGTGTCTTCAGGAGACATGGTCACTATCAGCTGCAAGTCCAACCAGAGTCTCTTATCCAACCACAAGGACTACATGCCTGGCACAAGCAGAAGGCAGGATAGGTCCCAGGATGCTGAACTCCTGGGCATGCATGTGGGCAGCTGAGGTCCCCCAGAGGATCAGGGGCAGTGGGTCAGGGACAGATTTCCCTATCCATCAGCAGCCCCAGGATGAGGACATGGCCTATTGTTCCTATAGCAGCACCGCAGTGCTCCTCCCGAGAGCCTCAGCCTCAGACCAAGCCTCCCCCACGTTGAGGGTCAGGGAGCCTTTGCTGCCCTAGCTGCTTCTCCCTCCCACAACCCTGAGCTCTCCTGCCTCCTCTCCTGAGAGAACACCTGTCTTGATCATTCATGGGGGGTGTGCAGGGCCCAGGAGAAAATTGAGGAACTGGGCCTGTAGGGGTGGTTTATTTATTTATTGGGAGTCATCAAGCACAAGTGCTGGGCAGGTCTCCTGAGGACAGTACAGAGTTTTCATGGTACATGAACCTGTTTCCCTGGAGAGATCACAAGACTCAGCCAATATAGTCTTCACCCTCACAGAAGAACCTAGTGAAGTTCACACACTGAGGACTGATTCTCCTCATGCCTCCTCCAATCTGGACCTTAACAATTTGATTTCTTGTCTTCCTGGCTCCTTCTTGACCTGTAGTCACCTTCCATTTGCTTCCTGTCTCGGGTTTCACAACTCTCTCTCTCTCTCTCTCTCCCTCCCTCCTCCCTCCCCCTCCCCCTCCCTCTCTCTCTCTCTCTCTCTCTCTCTCTCTCTCTCTCTCTCTCTCTCTCTCTTTCTCCCTTCCTCAGAACCTGCATGTCAGATGAGCCATTCTGGTGAGGTTCACTCTAAGTGGGTCTTGCTCTGCCCACTCCTCTGGTCACTGGCCCATTCTCCTCATTTCTATCAGCTGTTCTCACATTTTCTTTTCATTTCTGTAATTTACTAAAAAATTGTAAAACAAAAAAGACCTGGACTACGGCTAAGTGTCCACTGCAGTTCAAGCCTTTGGCTCCTGGTGAGGATCTTCCCATACTCCACATGTTCTCCTGACCTCAGCTGTCCTCATTCTCCCATAGGCCATTCTCTAGTTCCTGAGCTCTGTCACTCTAGACACAGGTGATGTCATATTCCTGACCTTTCCTCATCCTGTGTCCACTCTCTATACAGGTCTATTCCTTGGCAGTTTTGTCTGATGTAGTGATGGGAGGAGGTGGTGCTCAAGTCCCCTCCACCTTGAGTGTTAAGACAGAATTTGATCCATGTGCACCTACAGGGCACCAGGGCACCACCTTGCAAGCCTAGAGTGACCTCTCCACCTCTTATTGTTCCCAGATGGGGGTGGGCTCTCCAGGGTGAGGGGCAGGGAAAGTGGAGTGTGCACCTCCCTGTATCCTGCTGGGTCCTGGAATAATAAGGAAGAAGCACAAGACTGAGTCAAGCAATAGCAGCCATTTCTATGATTGTCCTCTAAAACGAAGGCAGGCTAAGTCATCTGTATGAGTTTGTGATCAGGTTTGAATCCAAGTTTCACAAAGAGCAGCATTAGCAAGAGCAAGGGGACCACTAGATGTTTCTTACACCATCGCCTTCCCTGTGCCAGAGTCCTGCCCAGGGCCCAGGTCCTGCTCCTCCTGCAGTGTCCATGATCATCTTGTCCTGTCAGACAGGGCCTGGACACCTCTGTGCTTGTCCTCCACATGCCAGGCCAGGCTGCTGCAGCTGACAGGGCCATGCATGGGTGTTCCCTGAGCTTTGGCTGATACAGTTGTGGTCCACAGCCCTCAGCCGCAGCTGTTTCCCCTTTCCTTCCTCTCTTCCTCCCTCCCTCCCTCCATCCCTCCATTCCTCCCTTCCTCCCTCCCTCCCTTTCTCCCTCTTTCCCTTCCTCCCATCTCTGCCATGCGACCAGCGCTGGCTTCATGAAAGAATGTTTGATTCATGGGTAAATGTTAGGGAGTTTTAAATTAAAGAGAAAAGACCCTTATTACCTTTAATACCAGCTCCTGGACGGCTTCTCCTAGCTCCCACGTCCAGCCATCTAATGTGGTGGCAAGGTTTACAGAAGAGAAGAGAGAGAGAGAGAGAGAGAGAGAGAGAGAGAGAGAGAGAGAGAGAGAGAGAGAACACGCCAGGGAGTGGCTTTTATTGGGGAACAAAAAATTCCAGGGAAAATCCCATCCAATGAAGGTTATGGGGGGCAGCATTCCAAGGTCAGGGGCAACAATTGGGTCTTCAGGTTAGTGGCCAGACATGCCTCTGCATGGACAAGCCCTCGGACCTGGAGAAGGGTGGGGAAGCTCTGACACAGCTGTCTAAGCACCTCTCATCCAGCCATGGAGGTCAATCAAATCACGTGCGAGGATGGCCTACCACACCCTTCTTTCCTCCCTCTCTCCCTCCCTCCCTTCCTTCTTCTTGTTTTCTTTCCATCTGTACAGTGGATTAAACTCGGGGTTCTTTACCCCTGAGCTCTGTTGCAGCACTATTTATTTATTTATTTATTTAAAGACATGGTCTCACTCTGTTGCTGAGGGAGGCCTCAATCCTGATCTGCTCCTGCCTCACTCTACTGTAACCTGGATTGCACATATGAACACCATGGCTGGCATTTTATTAATTTTCTATTGATGCACAATAAATTAACACACCCCCTGGTGATCTCACAATTTCTGTGGGAGAGAAGTTGGGAAGACTTAGACTGGGTCCTATCCTCACCTTCGCATTGCCTGCAATCAAGGAGTTTCTCACTGAATCTCATCTGCAGACTTGAATAATATGCTTCCAAGGACACTAAGGGTTTTGGCAGAATCAGGTTCTTGGGGATTGTGTGGTTGAGGATGCTAGGTGTTTGGTGGCTGTAGATCAGAGTCTATTATAGGATCCTGCAGGCCACCAGAGGGTCCTACCATATGGGCTGCTCAGTAATGAGACCAGTCTAAAGAATCCTTCCACAAGAGTGAGAGGCTGACTCCCATTTAAGGGCTCTGATGTGAATCAATCAGGCCCACCCAGAATAATCTCCTTTTGACTCACTTAAAATGAACAGCCTTCCTTGACATGTTAATAGTATCTGCATAATAATCCCTTCACCTTTCCAATATTTCCTGAACCAAAAGCAAACCTCATATTCTGTCCACTGTGCCCATGTCTCAGGATAATGAGTGTGAACACCAGCTAGTAGGTGTCTTGAGGAGGCAAGATTTCTTATCATTTTGATTTTTTAAAAAAATATTTCTCCAAAATGGTCGCTGTTAGAAGACCATTAAGAATGGAAGCTAATTAGGTGATGAGCATCAGAAATATACCTCCACGTGATTTCTAACCCAGTTTCCCAGGTCTTCATGTTTCTCAGATTCTTCTCAAGTGAGAGAAAATTCAGATTCTCTATTGCTTTATGAGCAAATATAAACACATGAAGGAACAAATAATGTAAACATAGGACTCTCAATTTTTAATAGTAAAGAAAGAAGTAAAGTTTAAAACCCATAAACTAGTTTCTGTTTCAACAAACTAATAAAAGAAGAACTGACCAAACCCAAATCAATCCGAATCAAGGAAATCAAATTATAAATATCAAATAATGAAATAAGTTCTTAATATGGTGGGTCAGAGGAATGCAGCACTGTCCACCTGCCCCTAAGCTCATGATTGTCAATAGGCAGCTGTAACTACCCAAGGGGACTCTGCCTCAGAGCTGCTCTAGGAGCCCCACATCCCCTGTGAGCACTCTGCAGCCTGTAGGATCCTGTACTGGGAGACACAAGCTGAGAGCTGCTGCAACCCGCTTTGGCTGAACTTTTCCTGAACTTCATGATCTTACACTTTCAGAGAGATCACAAAGCTGTTTTGGAGAATGTCTGTCAATTAGGTAGGATGTTTGTCTCCCACTCATGGTAGAAGTTAGCTGCAGCATCTCTGGAAAGAGTATCTAGAAATGATGCTCTTCTGTTAGGGCTCCCTAGTGGATGGTGCCTGATTTCAATCATTCTCCGTACTGCAGATGTTCACATTGATTCCTGGGTTAAAGGAATATTTGAGACTTCTCTCCTGTAGTTCTTCTTTGTGTATTTGAAATGAGCATGAGTCTGGGGGTGTGACTAAGTGGCAGAGCACTTACCTAGCATGCCCAAGGTCCTTGCTGTGATGCAATCCAACAACCGAGCTCAAAAAGAGTTAACATGAAATTATTCAAAAATCCTCAATCCTTTATAGATATCCCATTCCTCATCAAAGTATCAGTATCAGGCTGAACTCATGGATCATCTTTTGTTTAATGGGTTAGTTTGCATAATTACAAATCTTGATTCTCAAGTTATGCAGACCTGGCCAGTGAGAGGCTCCTTCCTGGTAGTTTCTCTTTACTTTTGCCAGGATCTCATCATTTTTGGAGGACTTCTTTTGTTCCCAACTCAAGGTGGTTCAGGGATTTCTTATCCTAAGATTCCATTAGTGGCAAATAAGTCTGGGCACTGTGAGTGTGTTTTGGGAGCATGGGCTATTGTACCTGGGTTAAAGAAAATGTGTAAATAAGTCTCTCAGTCAACCCATCTATGGACCTCAACATCTATCATCTCCTGATCTATCTGCATGCACACTCCTATCTATTCCTACATACAATTCCAAGATTATTCTGATATTTCTGATTCTAGTCAAAATCATGTTTGTTCTAGTGATGTCCCTTTTGTTTGGGATCCCTTCCACCTAAAGTGAGAATCATGGCTCTGATTGTCTCTGGTGCATTGTTTTCCACCAACATTCCTCTGACTGAAATAAACCTCTTGACATTGGCCTGCCCTCCATTAGACAGCCTCATCGCCACTCGTAAACATACCCTGATCATGCTCTGATACCCCTTGCCATGGCACATCATTCTTTACAAACAGGTACAGATGCTGTGTCACTTGCCTTTTGTCACTGTGAAAAAATAAACTGGGGGTAAAACACTTTAGAGGAGGAAAGAGTTATCTGGGTCATGGTTTCAGTCCATGATCAGCCGGCTCCAAGGCTGGAGGAAAGCTGCTAAGCCATGGGTTCAGGAAGGTACAAGGAAGGGCTCAGGGCAAAGAAGCACCCTCCAGGGCATAATCTCAGTGACCTTCTCTTTCCCACTAGATTCTACCCCCGAAAATAATTTAAATCATTCATTCATCAAAAGAATGAAAACAGTAATGAGGTCTTCACCCCATGAGACTTTGGGGATCTCTTCATATGTAAACTGTAACAGAAGCCCTCCTCCCTCTGCCTATGTCCCCCACTTGCATACTGGGGCCACACTGCAGTGTGTTTTCCTCACCGTGCACCATATTTGACCTGCACAAGGACCTGCACTAACACCATCTCCATGAAAGGACACCTCCTCACCTTGCTCCAGTGTTCCCTCCACCACCCAGGTGTCCTATTTTGTTCCAGTAGCCTGGAGGGTCTTTCTGCCCAGTCCTCTGTCATACCTTTCTCCTCACCAAGCATGTGCCCCCAGCCTTGAACCAGACTCTGGGAC
This sequence comes from Marmota monax, assembly GCF_021218885.2. Classification (NCBI taxonomy): domain Eukaryota; kingdom Metazoa; phylum Chordata; class Mammalia; order Rodentia; family Sciuridae; genus Marmota; species Marmota monax. Next base: position 277,124 of record NW_026693173.1, read on the forward strand.
AGTGTTCTCTTAGGACCTGGGTGACATTTGGTGACAGAATAAAGACAGGATAGGATACAGGGTAGACACAGGGCAGAGGAACTCCTGGTCCAGGGAGACCTTTAGCTTCTGAAGCCAAAGCTCAGGTGGAGTTGGGGGAGGTGCTCAAGCAATAATGAGAGGATCTCAGGGAACATGTGGTCTGTTGAGTGTTGCAGCCTGCAGAGAGGGAGGGAGCTGAACTTTCCGGTGTGGAAGGTCCATCTCCTGACCTTAGCAGCCAAGGTCAGAGGATATGTTGGAGCCATTGGAGTGGAGCAGGACCAGAGCTCAGCTGGGATGAATGGACAGCAGTGACATATGGTCAATGTCCTTCCCTTCCTTACCAACCACAGTGCCTGCACTTGGGGTGTTTTGTCCCTTTCTGTTGCTTCCTCTTACCCCTCTTTGCATTTCTGACTGGTAACAGTGATGATTTTTCATGCCCAGGTCTTCAAGGAGTCAGGTGTAGCGGAAGCCTCTCTGGAATAAATATTGTGCTCAGGTATAAAAAGGAAGAGGTCAGTCACTCCTCCTTCCGGGTGTGGGGCTGCGACAGCTCATGAACCTCGTCTTGGTTGGAGAGTGAGCAGGAAAAGTGTGTCCTGAACCTTGATAAGATGAAGAGGTCTCTCTGCTCACAGGAATTAGGGATGGTTCTCTCCTGTGCCTCTCAGGAAACACATTTTTTCTAGGCAAATCTGGGCTGCCCTGGCCTATGCTGGGACACCTGGGGACACTTGGCCTGGCCTGAGAGGAGCCTCCCTGCAGCTCTGCCCAGCCTGCTGAGGTCTGTTGATTTGCATGTGCCCACAGCACAGCCCACTGCCCTGAGGACTTCTTAAGAGGCTGCTCACACCCTTTGCAGGAGTCAGTCCCTGTCAGGACACAACATGACCATGATGGCCACTGCTCAACTCCTGGTGTTCCTGCTGCTCTGCCTCGCAGGTAAGGAGGGACACACTGAGGATGTGCTCAGACCAATTTCATCAGTGCTGCCTGGTGTTCAGGGAAATCCTCTTATGACATTATTAATTGTGTGCATATTTCTTCTCATGTGTTCAATTGTAGGTGCCAAATGTGACATCATGATGACCCAGTCTCCAACCTCCCTGTCTAAATCTCAAGGAGAAACAGTCACCATCAGTTGCCAGGCCAGTCAGGTCATTAGCAATTACTTAATCTGGTACCAGCAGAAACCAGAGCAAGCTCCTAAGCTCCTGATCTATTATACCAACCGTTTGCAAACTGGGGTCCCCTCGAGGTTCAGTGGCAGTGGATCTGGGACAGATTATGCTCTCACCATCAGCAGCCTGGAGCCTGAAGATGTTGCCACTTATTACTGTGTACAAAGCTACTATTACCCTCCCACAGTGATACAGGCCATGACTATAACCTCCCAGGGAGCAGAAGTGTGAGGCTGGGCTGCCCCAGCTGCTTGTCCTGCTGCCTCCACCTGCTGAGGGCACTGCTCAGGGGCAGCCAGGATCCCAGGGCCACTGAGTGGGGTCTTTCTAGGTCTGGAGAAGTTCCTCTGCACCCTGTTTCTTTCTCCTTGTCAGCCCCAGCACTCAACCTTGAATTGGTATCTTTGAAGGTTTCTGCACTACTCAACGCAGTAGTGCTCCACCCACCAATGGTGAGAAGAGAACGGAGGCCAATCAGGAGAAGCACCATGATGAGTTCTTACCTTGTGGCATATAGGAACCTGGTGCTGGGTGAGCTCAGCCAAGATGCCCAGAGGAACAGAATTGGTGTTCAGAGAAAGAAAAATGAAGACAGTTTTTATGACAGAGATGACACTACAAAAACTGTGGACAAGATCTTTTCATAGGAAGTGTTCTCTGTCAGTCTCATATGCAGTCACCTGGTGTATAAAGTGGGCTCTACATCAATAATCACCAGAGATTGAAAGTTGTAACAAACCACCAGAAACCTTCAACAGAAAGACCATAAAACTGAACCATAAATAGCATCAGACAGCCTGAGAATTGATCTAGAACACACTCAAGTGTTTGGAAATGTGAAGTGGTACCTGAGTTGGAGACCTGCCCTGACCATGCACATATCTGTGATCGAGGCCTTCCACTCAGAGCACAAGCAGATGTGCACAGATCACGATGTGCAGGGGCCACACAGCATTATCTGTGATAACTGCAACCTGAATCAGCTAAATGCCAATCAAGATTAGAATGGAAAAATGAAATAAGGGAAGTGAATGCAATGAAATGTTTTCACACCAGTGAAAACATTCTCTGCCTTCAAGACCGCTACAAGAGTATGCAAGAGCTAGATACACTGGAGCTCATTACCGATGATTATATTTCTGAGATTCAAAAATGGCAAAATTTTGGAATTCAAGCTCCCATTCTCCTGCTTCTCGGAGACAAACTGCTTTGACTCAGCACTAAACGATCCCGCTGAAACAACTGGTCTGCCCTTCTGATCCTATGGAGGTTAATGCCAACTGAGCCTTCATAGGCAGTGGCCACAGGATTGAAATGGGGCTTGGGAGAGACAGTCAGGACCCACCCGTTGCATTGGTCACCCGGCAAAGGGAACAAACTATCGCCATTTGCATGGGATACCACCATGGGAGAGAACTGACGTCACCAGAATGTGGTGGAGGAGATAACTTCATTGAAACCAGCGGCGACAGGTATGTAATCCCCTAGCCTTCCCTCTCCACACAGTGGGGGAAACCTTAAGGGCCCCTCCCAGCTCTCCCGTGAGTGTGATAGACAGACCGAGGGAATCAGGAGTGGCGTGGGACCCGAGGCATGGAACTCCTGGCTACCACTCCCACCAGTGCTGACAACTGAGGTCTCTTGCACCAGCTACCGGGGGTGTGGCTACCAGAGGGAAAGCAAAATTTGCTGAGGGTTCTCAGCTCCAAGCTCTACAAACTTAGGGTGTGAGGGAATTGCAAACAGGGAGAGTGTGCCCAGTCATTCATGAAAACAGGGCTCCCGGGAGCAGCAGACCTGGCGTGTAGCCAGTATTGTGGTGAGCATCACCAGTGAGCAGGGCCTGGCTTGAGGAAAAGTGGGGAAGTGACTAGACACAAGAGAAGGCCCTAGGCACTCAGGATTGGAGACCCACCCAGTCTGGGAGGAGGACCTGCTGCACAGTGATTGGTTCCCGCGTATTGAGAGGAGAAGCTTGGCCTGGTGGGCACAGCTCCACTTACTGGAAGAGAAGTTAATCAAACTCTAAGACTGCATTTATTAATTTTTTTAAATTTGGTTTTTTTATTTTCTTTTTTTGTTGTTTTTTTAATTTTTTTAATTTTTTTTAAAATTTTTAAATTTAAATTTTATTTTTTTATTATTTTTCTTTAAATTTTTTAAATTTTTTTTCTTTTTTTCTTTTCTATTTTTTTCTTTTTTCTTTTCATTTCTTTTCAATTTTCTTATTCCCCCTTCTTTGAATTCTACCTGCTTACTCTCCTTCTCTTTAGTGACTTCTTCCCTTCCCTTCTAATACCTTTCCTCCCAAGCATCAAATAAATTTATAGGAGTAAACAGTAACTCAGCAGTCAATCAGAACCAGAAGTAACATGAGCAGCATGAAAAAGCAAGGAAGAAAAGGAGTAAAACAATGCAGGACAGCCTAAATATTCAGGAGGACCTAGAGTCATCAGAAAAATGGTCAAATAAAGAACTCAAGGAATACCTTAGACAGATGGAATGGCACCTTAAAGAGGATATGAGACAGCAAATTCAAACAATGAAAGAACACATTGAAAATGAATTACATAAACAGATAAAAGAAGAAGTTAAGCATCTTTATCAGGAGATAGAGATTATTAAAAAATTAAACGATAATTCTAGAAATGAAGGAAACTATAAACCAAATTAAAAACTCAAATGGGAGTATCACTAACAGAGTGGAGCAAGTAGAAGCCAGAACGTCAGATAATGAAGACAAAATATATCATCTTGAAAAGCCAACTCAGAAAGGCTGGTAAAAAATCACGAGAAAAACATCCAAGAGATATGGGATAACATAAAAAAAAACAAACAAACTTAAGAGTCATCGTGATAGAGGAAGGTATAGAGATTCAAACCAAGGGAATGAGTAACCTGCTGAATGAAATAATTACAGAAAACTTTCCAGAAATAAAAAAAGGAAACCGATATACAAATTTTAGATGCATATAGGACACCGAGCACACAAAATCACAGTAGACCAACACCAAGACACATTGTTATGAAGATATCCAATATACAGAACAAAGAGAAAATATTAAAAGCTACACGAGAAAGGAGGCAGATTACATTCAGGGGTAAACCAATAAGGTTAACAATGGATTTTTCATCACAGACGCTGAAAGCGAGAAGATCCTGGAACAATGTATTTCAAACACTGAAAGACAATGGATGCCAACCAAGAATTCTGTATCCAGCAAAATTAAGCTTCAGGTATGACAACAAAATAAAAATCTTTCATGATAAACAAAAGCTAAAAGAATTTGCAGCCAGAAAACCAGCATTGCAAAGCGTCTTGAGCAAAACACTACACGAGGAAGAAATGAAAAACAATAACCAAAACCATCAGTGGGAAGTGCCTCAGTAAAGACAGAGGGCGGGGGGAAAGCTAATCATGGAGAAACAAACTAAATTAAAAAAAAAGATAAATAATCAAACATGGCTGGAAGTACAAACCATATATCAATAGTAACTCTAAATGTTAATGGCTTAAACTCTCCAATAAAGCGACATAGGCTGGTAACATGGATTAAAAAAAACAAATCCAACAATATGCTGCCTCCAGGAGACACATCTGATTGGAAAAGACATACACAGGCTGAAGGTGAAAGGTTGGGAAAAATATACCATGCACACGGTCCTTGTAAGCAAGCAGGGGTGGCCATCCTCATATCGAATAAAATCGACTTCAAGACTAAGTTAATCAAAAAGGATAAGGAAGGACATTATATACTGTTAAAAGGAGCCATTCACCAACAAGACATAACAATTATCAATATTTATGCACCAAATAATGGTGCTGCAATGTTCATAAAACAAATTCTCATCAAGTTCAGAATCAGATAGACCACAACACAATAATTATGGGTGACTTAGAACACACCTCACTCACCATTGGACAGCTCCTCCAAACAACAGTTGAATAAAGAAACTATAGAACTCAATATCACAATCAATAACCTAGACTTAACTGACATATATAGAATATATCAACCATCATCAAGTGGATATACTTTTTTCTCAGCAGCACATGGATCCTTCTCAAAAATAGACCATATATTATGTAATAGGGCAACCCTCAGTAAATATACAGGGGTGGAGATAATCCCATGCATTTTATCTGATCATAATGGAATGAAACTGGAAATCAATGATAAAAGAAGGAAGGAAAAATCCTACATCACATGGAAAATGAACAATATGTTACTGAATGATCAATGGGTTACAGAAGACATAAAGGAAGAAATCAAAAAATTATTCAAGATAAATGAAAATACAGACACAACATATTGGAATCTATGGGACACAATGAAAGCAGTTTTAAGAGGGAAATTCATCGCCTGGAGGTCATTCCTAAAAAAAAGAAAAAAAAATAAATGAGCTCACACTTCATCTCAAAGCCCTACAAAAGGAAGAGCAAAACAACAGCAAATGTAGCAGAAGGCAAGAAATAATTAAAATCAGAGTGGCTCATAATTGAAACTTCAAGAATGTGGCTGGACTTCGATTCCATGGGTCGGTCCTATCTATATCTTGAGCAATTACAAAAATCAAGAGAGGAGAGATAATATGGCTCTGCCCTTCAAGTATCCTAGAGATGGACCATGACAATGGGGTAGGGAGAGGAAGGAGGAAGGAGGAAGAGAATCTGATATGTAGCCTTATCTATGGAGAAACACAGAGTCAGAGACCTGGCATCCAGTGAGAAATCATTTCAGCAAAGCCCTAAGGTTCCCAAAAACTAGAGAGGATTTTATTTATTCATGTCACACTGAGCTATATAAAGAAAATTGAAGCCCCATCTTAAAGCATCTGAAGAGTTATATTCAGAATATTTAAAATGCTTCTTTCATGCTGGGTCTCGTGTCTCCTGATTTTTGCTGGGCTCTGGACTGGAGAAGAGGATGGACACAACATTATCCCTTGACACCTGGTTTAGACCTCAGTTCTTCCTGACCTCAGTGAGTGTCCTGGGTGGACATTTCTGCTGTGACCTTTTCCTGGGTTCCTAGGAGTGACAGCTGGTTTCTGAGCTTCTCTCTGAGTATGAGTGTCTGAGTCATGAGGTGGACAGGTGGCTGAGCTGTCTTCCTAGAGGGGCAGGATATCAGTGTGGAAAGCAGAAGGCACAGGACCCTATGGGCCAGGTGTGGCTCACCTCAGGTTCCTCTCACTGAATTCTCTGCTGGGATGTTCCATTTGTTGCCATCCAGAGGGCAAGGTGTACCTGCAAATAAACTCACCAGAGCCTCAGCCCTGGAGAGGCTGATCTAGTTTTCAAGCATAAATTAAATTTTACATATTTTACTGGTCAGACGACAACATTATAGGAAATTAAGACACCATGGCCTCTAACTTCTGACACTCAGATTTCCTTTTATCAACTCATAGCACTTCTTATTTTATAATCCTCTGTGCAACTGAGCCCTTCCTCTGCTGCCAACTGCTTTTGCCTGGAAGAGTCATGTGGGTGATTCCTGTCCTGTGCAAGTGCAGATGACATGTTCTGCAGATTCTGTGTCAAAAGGTTTCTACATTTTCCTTGGAAATGTTAATTTTCTGACTATAGAATTTGGTTGGACCTGATTTTTCAGTACTCTCAGGAGGTGTTTCTGTTCCTCTCCTTCCACTGCCTTCCTCTCTTCCTCCTTCCCCTCCCTCCCTCCCTTTCTCTCTCTCTCTCTCTCTCTTTCTCTCTCTCTCTCTCTCTCTCTCTCTCTCTCTCTCTCTCTCTCTCTCTCTCTCTCTCTCTCTCTCTGTCTTTATCTGCTTTGTTGTTTCCAGTTTGTTTTATTATTTGACCAGGATGACTTATCTGGGGTAATCAGCTTCACATTTTTTAGTACTAAATACATTCAAGTAATTTGAGTTAGAATAAAAGCTCTTCATTAATCTGTCTGCCTATGCACAGTATCAGAGGCTCTGCTTGGCCCCACAGTCCAGGCAGTTTTCTCTTCGTGAGCTACTATCTTCACAGAGGCCCCTGCAGCCAGTGCCCACATGTTATAAAGGAGGACTTTGCCATGAGACCTGAGCTGTGTCAGGCAGGCAGGGTCAGCAGCATAGTGGCGCAGACCCTGGTGTGCAGGTTCCTGTGGCTCTGGGCCTCAGGTGAGCAACTTAAGTACTTCAGTGGCCTCAGAGTAATAACTCTGTGGAGTTGGAATAGCAATTAGAAGATGGACTGGGAAACAATGGCCACTTCCATATGGATCTTACTGTTTGCTGACTCACAAGACCCTGGCAAAGGTATTGTAAATGGTATTTCAAAGTACAAATTACACAGTGTGTGTGTGTGTGTGTGTGTTCATAGTTCAGTGTTAATTTCCCTGATTTCAGGTGCCTGTGGGGACAGCCTGATGACCCATGCTGTTTCTGAAGGAGACATGGTCACCATCAGCTTCAAGTCTAACCAGAGTCTCTTATTCAAACAGCACGACAGGCCCTGGATCCAGCATAAACCAGGAGAGGGTCTTGGCCTGATCCTCTCCTGAGTGTCCTCAAGGGCAGCTGAGGTCCCAGTGCTGTTTAGTGGCAGAGGGCCAGGGACAGCTTTCCATAACAGGCTCCAGGGTGAGGCAGTACACCACCACATGCTCCCCCCACAGAGCTTCAGACTCAGATGTGAACCTCCTGCCAGGTGAAGAGTCAGGAAGTCTTTGCCAGCTGCTTCCTCCTCAGAGGACATTCAAGTCTCCTTCTTGCTGAGATATCACATGTTTCTAATTTATTCCTTGAATATTTTGCAATGCCCAGGAAAAAAAAATAAGGAAATGTGCCTGTTTTCGATCCTAATCTAATTAAATATAGGACTAATCTGTGACCCAACTATCCCTCTGCTGGACATTAAATCAAGGGAACCAGGTCACCAACTGGGATGACCACACTGCCATGATCACTGCAGAATTCTTCACAGTGTCTATGTTGAGACAGTCAAAGGCTTACTTGGTGGGTGACAGGACAAAGGAATAGGCTCTTTACAGGTCAAAGACAGGAGAGGGCACAGTTAGGAGGCCATTGCCAACACCCAGTTGGGCTTGGTGGCTTTCTTGGTGCAGGGAGATTAAAGTGGGGGGGGAGCACTGAGGGGTGCATTTTGGAGATAGAGCTCTCTACTCGGCCCCCTCTCTGACCTGCCCATCACTGAGTCCTTCTCTCTCAAGACTTCTGCCTACACTTGCAGAAACTGCTACTGCCTCCATTCCTCTGGTATTCTGTGGCTCTGGACATTCTCAGAGCCCTAGAGCTGTCTTTTGAAGAGGCTGGGTGGTGGGCCTTTATCCCCCAGCTTATCTTCTGCAGGGAGCTGGAACCCTGACCCTTCCATGTGGAGGGCTCTGTTCCCAGGCCAGTGCCCTCTGCATGAAGACAGGGGTCTCTGGTGTTTAGAAGTCACCTGTGCTCCTGGCCTCCTGGGACATGCTCAGAGTAGTCCAAAGCTAAGGAGGCATTGGCCCTGGAGGCCAAGTTTAATAAGCTACCCAATATTGGTATTTGCATGAATCATATTTTAATACAACATTAAAGAAAACTAAATGAATGTATTTATACTTCAGTATTAAATAAAGTGAGAATTTAAAAACACACAGGATCTATCTTGAACATGAAGACACAAATAGGGAAAAGTTTGTGTTGTGGCATTTGGTTTTGAAGGATACTTCCATGCATGGATTGTCTTTTATTTTATCTATCTATCTATCTATCTATCTATCTATCTATCTATCTATCTATTTATTTTTGTCATAAAAATAATAGATGGATAGATAGATAGATAGGTATCTGGAGATGGCAAGGGGGTTGAGCAAGGAGTGGTAAGCTGGTATTTAAGGACCATCTCAGCAGGGGATTGCATAGCTTCTGTAGTGCATAGAGCCACCTGTGTGTGGCGCTGTATGCCGTGGGCTGTCAGGAGTGTCTCCCATGAAGGCAGAGCACTAGGGGTCCCTTGTGTGAACTAAGTTCAGGTCCTGGTGCAAACATGTTCTGTTCGAGTCTGTTTCCCACAGGTAGAATGCAGACAAAGGACAGGCGAGGTGTCTGACTCTTCATAACCTGATTGAACCAACCTTGCATCCCAGAGACGAATCCTACTTGATGATGGTGTACAATTTTTTTGGATATGTTTTTGTATCTGATTTGCCAGAATTTTATTGAGGATTTTTGCATCTAAATTCATTAGAGATATTGGTCTGTAGTTTTCTTTCCTTGAGGTGTCTTTATCTGGTTTGGGAATCAGGGTGATATTGGCCTCATAGAATGAATTTGGAAGTTCTCCCTCTCTTTCTATCTCCTGAAATAGATTGTAGAGTATTGGTATTAGTTCTTCTTTAAAGGTCTTGTAAAATTCTGCTGTATATGCGTCTGGTCTTGGGCTTTTCTTGGTTGGTAGTCTTTTGATGGCTTCTTCTATTTCCTCACTTGATATTGGTCTGTTTAGGTTGTTTATATCATCCTGACTCAATCTGTATAGCTCATATGTCTTAAGGAATTTATCGATGCCTTTACTATCTTCTATTTTATTAGAGTATAGGGTTTCAAAATAATTTCTAATTACCTTCTGTATTTCTGAATTGTCTGTTGTGATGTTGCCTTTTTCATCCCGTAAGCTAGTAATTTGGTTTCTCTCTTTTCTTCTCTTCGTTAGTGTGGCTAGTTGTCTATCAATCTTATTTAATTTTTCAAAGAACCAACTTTTAGTTTTGTTAATTTTTTTGATTGTTTCTTTTGTTTCGATTTTATTGATTTCAGCTCTGATTTTAATTATATCTTGCCTTCTACTGTATTTGCTGCTGATTTGTTCTTATTTTTTCTAAGGCTTCGAGTTGAAGTGTGAGATTATTTATTTGTTGACTTTTCCTTCTTTTAAGGAATGAACTCCATGAAATGAATTTTCCTCTTAGTACTGCTTTCATAGTGTCCCAGAGCTTTCAATATGTTGTGTCTGAGTTTTCATTTAACTCTAAGATTTTTTTAGTTTCCTCTTTGATGTCTTCTGTAACCCTTTGTTCATTCAGTAGCATATTGTTTAATCTCCATGTGATGTAGAATTTTTTCTTTCTCATTTTATTATGGATTTCCAATTTCATTCCATTATGATCAGATAAAATGCAAGGTAGTATCTCTACTCCTTTGTAATTGCTAAGATTTGCCCTGTGACATAATATATGGTCTATTTTTGAGAAGGATCCATGTGCTGCTGCGAAGAAAGTGTATCCTCTTGATGTTGGGTGGTATATTCTGTATATATCAATTAAGTCTAAATTGTTAATTGTATTATTGAGCTCTATGGTTTCTTTACTCAACTTTTGTTTGGAAGATCTGTCCGGTGGTGAGAGAGGTGTGTTAAAATCTCCCATGATTATTGTGTTGTGGTCTATTTGACTCTTGAAAGTGAGAAGAGTTTGTTTGATGAACACAGCTGCTCCATTGTTTGGGACATATATATTAATGATTGTCAAGTCTTGTTGGTGTATTGTTCCCTTGAGCAGTGTGTAGTGTCCTTGTTTATTGCTTTTGATTAACTTTGGCTTAAAGTCTATTTTATTTGATACAAGTATGGACATCCCTGTTTGCTTCCAGGGTCCTTACGGGTGGTATGATTTTTCCCAACCTTTCACCTTCAGTCTGTGTATGTCTTTTCCTATCAGATGAGTCTCCTGCAGGCAGCATATTGTTGGATCTTTTTTTAAAATCCATTCTACTAGCCTATGTGTTTTGATTGGTGCATTTAAGTCATTAACATTTAGGGTTACTATTGAAATATGGTTTATATTTCCAGCCATATTTGATTATGTATGTTACTTAACATGATTTGTTTTTCCTCTATGATTAGTTTTTCCTTTACTGTACTACCTCCCATTGTTGGTTTTCATTGTTATTTTTCATTTCCTCTTCCTGTAAGGTTTTGCCAAGAATGTTTTGAAGAGCTGGTTTTCTAGCTGCAAATTCTTTTATTTATTTATTTGTTTTAGCGTGGAAGATTTTTATTTCATCTTCAATCCTGAAGCTTAATTTCGCTGCATACATGATTCTTGGTTAGAACCCTTTTTCTTTCAGCATTTGAAATATGTTGTTCCAGGATCTTCTAGCTTTCAGAGTCTGTGTTGAAAGATCAGCAGTTATCCTGATTGGTTTACCCCTAAATGTAATCCGCTTCCTCTCTCTTGTGGCTTTTAAGATTCTCTCCTTATTCTGTATGTTGGGTATCTTCATTATTATGTGTCTTGGTGTGGATCTCTTATGATTTTGTACATTTGGTGTCCTGTAGGATTCTAGTATTTGGATTTCTTTTTCATTCTTTAAGTCTGGGAAGTTTTCTAGTATTATTTGATTGAATAGTTGCTCATTCCCTTGGTTTGGACCTCTTTACCCTCTTGTATCCCAATAACTCTTAGGTTTGGTTTCTTTATGTTATCCCATAATTCTTGGATGTTCTGCTCATGATTTCTTAACATTCTCACTGAGCTGTGTATGTTCTTTTTAAGATGAAAAACTTTGTCTTCGTTGTCTGATGTTTTATCTTCTAAGTGTTCTACTCTGCTGGTAATACTCTCATTTGAGTTTTTAATTTGGTTTATTGTTTCCTGCATTTTCAGGATATCTGTTTGTTTTTTATATCCTCTATCTCCCTATAGAGTTGATCTTTTGCTTCTTGGATTTGTTTATGAAATTCATTGTCAAAGTGATCTTCATTGTCTGAATTTGCTGTATAATGTCTTCCTTGATACTCCAGATCATCTGAAGTATGTATATCCTGAACTCCTTATCTGAAATTCCATTAGCTGCAGATATTATCTCATCTAATGTTGAATTGACCTATATTGTTTGTGGTTCTTTCTTTCCTTGTCTTTTCATACTGCTCATGTTTCTTTCTAGCTTTGTGAAACTTTTGTGTTAATGGTTTTCCCTGTATATATTTATATTGTTCTTGTGTAGCTCCAAAATCCCTGTTTTGTGGAGAAAGACAATGTTAACACTTCCCAATATCAACAGTACTTCATCTAAGCACAAATTTTCATTATTAATACATTTATAGTTAGATCCTAAGTCTATAGATATTGGTTTTAATTATTATTTAAGAATATGGTCATTAGTTTCATTAAAGGCATACCATATCTGGGGGCATATAGAAAACTTACTTTCAGATGTAGCATGTTATACTTAGAGGGAAAGGAGTGAGGGTATGTTATTAAACTAAGTTAGCAACTTTAGAGAACTCTAACCAATAGACTGGTAATTTATGGAAGAATGTATAGACTCAACCTCCTATCTGTATTTAGATAGTTACCCTATGTATAGATAGCAAAAGTTAGGAGGTTGAAAGTGGGATAGAGGGAATATGAATGAAGAAAAGAAAAAAAAAACAAGGAAGAAAAGAGAAATAAGAGATAAGGAAAAGGAAGATAAGATAGAAATAAAGAAAAAATGGGGGGAAGGTGGGGTATATGCAATTCCTCTATATTATATTAATTTGGTAATTCGGTTGTTCATGCACAGTTCTTGGTTTCACATATATTGAAATTGTGAAAGAGAGAGAAGAAAAGAAAGGGAAAAAAGTCTCTCAGAACACTGTTTTCCTTGCTTCCAGTAGGTGGCATTGTCTATTCCTAGCTTGAGCATCTGTGTTCAGGGTGGTGGGTATAGCCAGTGTGAAAGGAAATGAGCTTCCACCCGTATCTTTCCTACTCTAGTCTCTGAGGTGGAAAACAGGTGCCTGTACAGTTGGTGTTTTGCATTGATAACTACAACCCTTAAAAGCTTGTGGGGAATATTTTGAGTTATTGCAGCTAAGGGTGGGGGGATGGAAACCAGGTACCTGGATCAGCCACAGATCTGTGCTGGTAGCCACACCCCCTTTGATGGGTTTTAAGTGTTGATGGGCTTCCTCCAGACTAGCACGCGGGGCAGGGCCAGGCTTCCTCCTTTGGTCTGGCTGGGCGCCGGGATTCCTCTTCCGGTCTGGGCTTGTCCCTCATTTTTATGGTTAGATTTACTATCATGTGAAGCCATCCAGAGTCTCTTGTCCAACCAGAAGGATGGTTGGCCTGGCACCAGCAGAAGCCAGGACAGTCTCCCAGTCTGCCCCTCTCCTGGGCATCTACCTGGGGATCTGGGGTCCCACGTATGTTCAGGGGAAGTGGGTCTGGGACAGGTTTCACTGTCCCCATCTGATTTTATTCTCCCAGGCTGAAGACAAGAGAGATTGTCCCTGTCAGCAGCACCACAGTGCTCCTCCCTCAGAGCTCAGCCTCAGCCTCTAACCTCCCCCCAGGCCATGGACAGGGAGACTTTGCCCAGCTGCTCCCCTCTCATAGAGCTACAAAGTCTCCTGCCTCCTTTCTCTCCGAGAGTTCTCCTCTTTTTAATTCATTCCTTGGAGGGCTCACAGGGTGAAGACAAAATTTGGGTATTTGGACTTTTCTAGTGTGGAGCCTGGCCTGGGTTGTACACAACCCAACTGAAAAAGGTGTTTCTAAACTAACTAATAATAGAAGTACTCTTTGACTCACAATCCTCCTGTTGTGTATTTACTCAAGGGAACCAGTTCACCAACTGATAAAGATGATCACACTGCCAAGATCAAGTAAAATTCTTCACAACACCTATGAGAAACAGTCAGAGGTCAGCTGTGAGTGACTGGACAAGGGAATAGGTTCATTCAGCACATCAAGGACAAGAGAGGGCACAGTTAGGAGGCCATTGCCAACACCCAGGTGGGCCTGGTGGGTTCCTTGGGGCAGGGTGATTAAAGTAGGGGGAGCAGTGAGGGATGCATTTTGGAGTGGAGGTGAACAGCCTGCTGTGGTTAGGTCAAGGGATGTGAGAGTAGGAGATCCAAGATGACTCTGAGATCTTGCTTTGAGAAGCCTGAAGGGTGGAGTTGCCATTTGTCCTAGAGAGAGGACTGTGGGGAGAGTGACCTTGGGGAGAAGATGAGGCATTTGGCTCTGGACTTTGTGGCTGGCCATGTGCATTATACTGGCAGTGTGTTGCCAAGTAGCCCACAGAGTGTTTGAGCCTGGGGTTCAGGGGTGAGGTCAGCCATGGGGACTGAATTCTGATAACCACTGCAGTGAAAGCTGCACAGAGCAGAGGCGCAGGGCCTGAGTTCTGGGTCAGGTGGAGAGGGAGGACCAGGAAGGTGATTGGGATGGGGCAGTGGGAGGGGGAGCAGCAGGAGAGAGTGATGTCCTGAGGCTCAGGAAGAAAGTGCCTGGAGGAGGAGGAGTGTTCTCTGAGGTGCTAAATGACATTGGTGGGTCTAGTAGGATGAGGATTGGTGTGGACACTGGACTGGGCAGTGTGGATATCTCAGGTGATACTGAGCAGAAGTTTCAGTGACACCGTGGGGTAGACCCTTGAATGGGGAAACCTGAGACAGAACTGAGTACAAGTTTTGAGGATGGTGACCAAAGACAGCTGCTTCCAGGGTCTTTATGATGAAGCTCAAAGACAGGCCATGATAAAGGGCAATGTTGAGTGAAGAGTATTTCCCATTCATAGAGCTTTGCCCAGAGTCTTGACTTCTCTGTGTGAGGGTCCATCATTCCTTCTGGGTATGGTTTTGGTTCTGATGCTGTTCAGTCACCTCACAGGGCTCCTTGAGCTTTCAGAACATCACACTGTTTTCCTGACAGTAGAACATGGCCCACTGGGTCAGAGGGGTGGCTTGGAACAGGCCTCTAATCCTGTGGTGGTAAAGAGAGAAAAAGCTCCCTGGTCCTGTGACTTGGTCTCTGTCCTTTTCTGTGTTCTGGCATTGAGCTCAGGGCTCCCAGGTCTGGACAGTGCAACTCCTCTGAGCTCCTCCCCAGCCATGGGCTCATTACTGAGTGTGCAGCTTGGGGTCTGAGATTCAGGAAGGCTTCAGCTTCCTCTTTTGTTCAGGGGATCTGGCTGGGGTGGCTGAAGTTAGTCCATGTCTTCTCCTACGTGCAGGGCTAGCAGTGGGCAGAGTGGGATGTTTTCCTTGTTGCAGGTCAGCAGGCTCTGATAGACCCCTCAGGCTGGGCTTGGTTAATCAACTTCCCCTGAGAGCAGACCTTTCTGAAGAACAGAATGCTGTGGCCTATTTCAGAACTAGTGCTTTTCCTTTCCCCTGCTAAATTATGGGGGTCTTTTTGAGAGATTCTTCTGAGCTCCTGGAGGTAGAGCTTACAGGAGCTTCCCCGTGATGGGGTGATCTGGGGTTTGTAACTATTCTGTTATCCAGGCTGAGTCTCCGGCAACTTGTCAATTACAGTTCAGGTTTTGTGTCCCTGTCCCTGTTTCTTAGTGGCTCCTTCCTGCACCTGTTTGTTCTGGTGAGTGTGATCCTCTGAATCTGTCCTCTTTCTCCCCAGTCTTGGGCAGTGGCTGGCCCCTGGCCTTGCTTCCCTGGTGGGCTCCAGAGGAGGTGTTGAGTTTTCAGTTGACTCGGCCTTTGCTGAAGATGGCTCTCACCTGCTGGCTGGAATGCTCTGCTCTCTACTGCCAGCCTCAGGGTCCATCTGGGTCCATCTAAGGTCAGTACTGGAAGAGATTCCTGGTGCTATGCTGGGAGCCATTAGCCAAGTAGGTATGACAATTTCCTTGCCAGCGTACCCCATGTTGCAGTGACATTGAATGTATGTGACCTTGCTCAAGGACCAAGGCAGATTAGGGTGTTCCCAGTTTTAAGATAATCGTGTTTAGGGCGTTCCCAGTTTAGGTTCCAGGTTTAAGGTTTAAGATTATTCCTGCTGGGAATAGGGCGTATCCTGCTGCCTGAGTTCCCCTTGAGTTCTCACGGGATTCAGACTGTATATTTTGGAGATAGAAGCCCAGTGGAGGAGAATTTGGGCAGAGAACGTGGATTTGGGCAGAGAACGTGGATTTCCCCAGAACGTGATTGTAGACGGCTGGTATAGCTAGTTCTCCAAGAGGTATATCAGTAATTTCACCTGGAGATAGAATAGCACAGTTGTTAATAATACCCAGCCTACATAATAAATTTCCTAGTTATAGTGTAGAAAGAGGTTCCAGGGGATTAGGCTCCACAGGTGTAGATTGGGCTATGTTGTCTTTAAATTTAGATTCTCGCCCAATGCTAAAACTAAATATTCAAGGTCATGAGTTTAATGGGCTACTGGACACAGGAGCTGACCTTAGCATCATATCTCGTCAAGAATGGCCAAAACATTGGCCATTACAACAAGCCACTCAAACGCTTCGAGGCCTAGGAGTGGCGACTAATCCCCATAGAAGTTCTATGATATTAGATTGGAAGGATCCTGAGGGATGTGAAGGAACTATACAGCCATATGTATTGGATCATCTTCCTATAAATTTATGGGGACAAGATGTCCTAGATCAATTAGGTTTGACGTTAACAAATAACATCAATCCTAATGCGCCCACTACTAGGGCTAGACAAGGCTTTAGGAAAGAAAAAAGATTAGGAAAACAAGGGCAAGGTATAGCAGCACCAGTACAAATAGATCAAGGAACAGACAGACATGGGTTGGATTTTCAGAAAGGGCCACTGAGACAATCAAAATTACTTGGAAATCAGAAAGACCAGTGTGGGTTCCTCAGTGGCCCCTGACTAAAGAAAAGATACAAGTAGCCCATGATCTGGTCAAACAACAATTAGTGGAAGGACATATACAACCTTCCATATCTCCCCATAATACTCCCATTTTTGTCATCAAAAAGAAATCTGGTAAATGGAGATTGTTGCAAGATTTAAGAGCCATTAATAATGAGATGGTTATTATGGGACCTGCTCAATCAGGGATTCCTCAATTGTCTGCTTTGCCAAAAACCTGGCATGTTTTAGCTATAGATATTAAAGATTGTTTTTTTTCAATTCCAATTCATCCCGAGGATAGTCCACGTTTTGCATTTACTATCCCTGCATTAAATCATGAAGGTCCTGATCAGAGATATGAATGGAAAGTACTCCCTCAAGGGATGGCTAACAGTCCAACTATGTGTCAGATATATGTTAACAAAGCAATCCAGCCACTTAGAAATCAAAATCCTGAACTACAAATATTTCACTATATGGATGATGTATTATTGGCACATAAAGATAAAAACATATTGCTGGAATGTTATGCCACACTTACAAACTTATTAAAAAATTATAATCTAGAGATAGCAATAGATAAAGTACAATTGAATTTTCCAATTAATTATTTAGGAGTTTTACTATCCTCAAACATGGTCCGTCCACCAAAATTTCAAATACGAGTAGATCAACTCAAATCACTTAACGACTTTCAAAAGTTATTAGGAGACATAAATTGGATAAGGCCTTATTTAGGTATACCAACAGGAGAGTTGGGACCTTTATTTGATATTCTAAAAGGTCCATCAGATCCAAATTCACCCCGTATGTTAACTCCTAAAGCAAGAAAGGCATTAAAAATTATTGAAACATATATGGAAAACATACATTTGGATAGAATTGATATAAGTTTGCCTTTATTATTTATTGTACTACCAACAAAAAATATTCCTACAGGAGTATTTTGGCAAGAAGGTCCATTATTATGGATACATTTATCTTATTCTCCTAACACTATTCTTACTAGGTATCCTGAGGCTGTAGGACAATTAATACTCAAAGGAATAAAAGCAGCGAAGGGAGTGTTTGGAATTTCTCCCAAGAAAATTATTACTCCATATACTATGGATCAAATTGATGAGTTAGCTAATGAGTTAAATACTTGGGCAATAATCATGTGTAAATCTAATGTTTCATTTGATAATCATTTACCATCTAATCCTTTGTTGTCTTTTTGGTCTAAGCATCCTGTAGTTTTTCCTAAAATGACAAGAAAAACACCTATCATGAATGCTCCAAATATATTCACTGATGGGTCAAATAATGGTACAGCAGCAGTAGTTACCCCTGATCAAACTTTTACATTTTTAGTACCCAAACAATCAGCTCAAAAGGTAGAGCTTAATGCAGTATTACAAGCTTTTTTGATGTTTAAAGATTCTGTATTTAATTTATTTTCTGATAGTCAGTATGTAGTTAATGCTATAGTATCTCTTGAAGATGCTGGTAGGATTTCCCCTTCTTCTACTGTTTTCTCTTTGTTTTCCACTATACAAAGTCTAATCTGGGACAGAAAAGATCCATTCTTTATAGGACATATTAGGGCACATACAGGATTGCCTGGAGCCCTTAGTTTAGGCAATGATTTAGCAGATAAAACTACACATGACATACATATTTTCTCTACATTTGAAGAAGCTACAAATTTTCATAAAAGGTTTCATGTTAATGCTAATACTTTACAAAAGCGTTTTAAAATAACTAAGGAACAAGCCAGACATATAATAAAACAATGTCAAAATTGTGTGACATTTTTACCACAAGTTAATCTTGGAGTCAATCCTAGAGGACTGATACCTAACCATATTTGGCAGATGGACGTCACACACTTGCCAGAATTTGGAAAATTAAAATATTTACGTTACAGTCGATACTTCTTCTAGATTTTTGATGGGCTCCCTTCATGCCAGAGAAAAAACTAAAGATGTTATAGCTCATTGCTTACAAAATTTTGCCACTGTGGGTGTTCCTAAACAGTTAAAAACCGATAATGGTCCTGGCTATACCTCTACCTCTTTTAAACAATTTTGCTCATCATTTGGTATTACTCATATAACAGGAATCCCATACAATCCACAGGGACAAGGCATAGTTGAAAGAGCTCATCAAACTATTAAAACATACTTATTAAAGCAAAAAGAGGGAATTGGAAGGGGGTATATATCCCCCAAAGATAAACTTAAAATAACGCTTTTTACTCTAAACTTTTAAAATTTGGATTCATCAGGACTTAGTGCTGCGGAAAGGCATATGTATCCAAAAAATGTACATAAGCCTAAAGTACTTTGGAAAGATATTCTAACAGGACAATGGAAAGGTCCTGACCCAGTGATTGTCTGGAGTCGGGGGTCTGTTTGTGTTTTTCCACAGGGAGAACAGCAGCCCATTTGGATTCCAGAGAGATTAACTAAAACAGTTTCTACAGATCGAAAAGAAGATGATTTGACTCAAATCCATAACAGCTGATATCCAGAACTCCAGCTTGGCCATTCTTACATCTGCGACAGTGATTAACCAGGATGCTTTTTTCAATAGCTATTTTATTGCATTTTTCCACATCATAAGGTTTTATTTTTATTTTTTGAGCTCATACAAACCTAGGTTAATGTTTTTCTGATCAGTTTTATTTTTTGACTGTGGAGTTTTTAAACATTGCAATGGAGATTTCACCTAGGTAAAGCTACAAGGCCTTTACTATTTTCTTATGTGTTGTACGTTTGTGTACACTCTTGTGTTTTGTGTTGTATGTCTGCATGTGCGTATGTCCATATTTCTTATATGAGGAGCGCTCATGAAAAAATGGATCCGAATTATTATTATTATTTTTTATTCACGTGATTTAAATGGTTTAATTTAAATTAGGTAAACAGCTGTTAAGGATTGTTTTTAAACGTGGTTAACAGATCTGTTTGTTTACTAGTTTAAATTAGGTAAAAGGCTGTTAAGGATTGTTTTTAAAGTAGGTTAACAGATCTGTTTGTTTACTTTCACCTTTCCTTTTCATTATATTTAATAATTCTTTTCAGGATAATGTCTCTTTAGCATCATTGCCAGAATTCCTATCTCCATCCCAGTGCCGGTGAAGAACTCAACAAGTAATGCTCAATCAAAGAGTCAACTTACTTTGGGAGGAAACGGATTTTGGGAGGAAATGGACATATTGATAGACTCCTCTGCTTTGAACTGCTTGCAGAACTTGCCTGGACTATGTAACTATCATTTGGTGCAGCGAATTGTGGTAATGCTAGCATATCTTTGCTGATGGTGTCACTAGTGATGCAATTTTTATTTCCTTGCCAGCGCACCCCATGTTAATTGTGGTAGTGCTGACATATCTTTGCTGATGGTGTCACTGGTGATGCAATTTTTCCTTGCCAGCGCACCCCATGTTAATTGTGGTAGTGCTGACATATCTTTGCTGATGATGTCACCAGTGATGCAATTTTTCCCAAGGAGCCGTCAATTGGCTTGGTGTCGTGGCATTTCTGTATCCTCCTCCCTTCTGCTAGTGATGGTCTAAAATTTGGGGGCCAATGGCTTATGCTGGACCGGTAGTCAGTGACGGGTATGATCCAATTGCAGTGGTATCAACCTAAGACAGGAGGCTGACGCCTAAAGGTCAGTTTTCCGATGACGGGTAAGAACCATATGTTGAATTGGACAACCTACCAGGCACGGTCCTTAAGCCACATTGCTTGTTGTTTAATTAATCAGAAGGGGGGAGATGCTGGGAGCCATTAGCCAAGTAGGTATGACAATTTCCTTGCCAGCGTACCCCATGTTGCAGTGACATTGAATGTATGTGACCTTGCTCAAGGACCAAGGCAGATTAGGGTGTTCCCGGTTTTAAGATAATCGTGTTTAGGGCGTTCCCAGTTTAGGTTCCAGGTTTAAGGTTTAAGATTATTCCTGCTGGGAATAGGGCGTATCCTGCTGCCTGAGTTCCCCTTGAGTTCTCACGGGATTCAGACTGTATATTTTGGAGATAGAAGCCCAGTGGAGGAGAATTTGGGCAGAGAACGTGGATTTGGGCAGAGAACGTGGATTTCCCCAGAACGTGATTGTAGACGGCTGGTGTGAGTTCGGGAATAAAGAGTTGCTGTTTGAATCTACAAGCTGTGTGGTGGCTCGTGATTGTGTGCCCAGCCAGACTGCGGCATTTGTGCCCAGCCAGACTGTGGCATTTGTGCCCAGCCAGACTGTGGCAGTGCTCTGACCCTTATGCTGTCATGGGGTGTCCCAGTTTGTCTCCTGTTTTTGGTCCAGGCCAGTGTCCTTAGCTCATCCTTGCATGATGTGTATTGTGGTATTCCCTCTTTCAATCAGCTTACATTCTTACCCTATGTGTGTATTTTACAACGGCATGCAATTTTTATTTCAATGCCTTTTATTTTTCTAAAATTTTACTTAAAATATTATAAAATTACTTGGAAACCCGGGGCCAAGTCTGGCATCCTTTTATTGAATGTATCTATTTTCGATATGTCAAGAATTATGTAATGTTTTGAATAACCAACAATAAAAATTAAAGAAAAAAAGACCCATTTTCCTGCTTTCTTGATTTATATTTTTGGTTTTTCAGTATCTAAATTATTGATTTTCCTCATGTGAACTTCTTAATTATACATGCATTTATAATCTTGTAGTGATTGTTCACTCACATTTCTTTTAAAAACATTTCAAATTTATGTGGCAAGGGTAGATCAATGGAAGAGCATGCCAAATAGAGTCCAGATGACCCAGGCAGTTGCATGGAACCTCCTTAACAGATGGGACAGGAGCTGACCCCTCATCACCAGCCTGGGATTCTCCCTGAACATGTGCTGTGCTGAGGGAGGGGAAAAGTCAGAAAGCAAAGATTACCTCCTGGTTTTTCTGGGACACTCCCAGAATTCTGCTTCCTTGTGGTTGCTGTGGGCCAATGTTTTGCACCTGGACTCCCACTGCATCTCCTGCTGACCTTTCCAGTCCAGCTCTGCCTTTGGGTCAACGTCAACTTCACCTTGATCATAAAGTCTTCAGTGGGTGACACTCTCCCTCAAGTCATGCCCAGGCATTTTAGGAGGGCAGAGTCCCCTTTTGGAAGATCACCTATGCCCTCCCAGCCTGCCTAGGATCATGTGAGATGACATGAGGGGCATCTATCTAGGACCTTTAGGAATCATGAAGGCAGTAGAGACCCAGAGTGTGTATGATGTCAACTTCCCCTATACCTGCAGGGACCCAGGGCACAGAATTGACCAATTAGCAGACTTAGAAATGTATTATTTGACTTTGATCCTTCCAGAGATAAAGACAGGCAGTCGAGGGGTTACAGGTAGGGTTACTGGAGTGTGTATCATCCCTGTGTCCCTGCTGGATCCTGGAATACTAAGAGAAATGCAAAGTTTATGGCCAGCTTAACAAAAACATTTTCAAATCATTAATCATCATAGGATATATCACTTTTGCAGGTTTGTAATTAGGTTTGAAACCCAATTTCACAAAGAACAGCATTTGCAAGCACAAGGAAGACCTTAAGAAGTTTCCTACAACATCACTCTTCCTGTTCCAGAGTCCTGCCCAGGCCCCGGGTCCTGCTCCCTCTTCAGTGTCCACCCTCATCCTCTGTGCTCATTTAGAAGGGGCCTGGAAACCTCTGTGTTGTACTCCACATGCCAGGCCAGGCTGCTGCAGCTGACAAGGCCATTCGTGGGTGTAGCCTGAGCTGTGACCCAGGCAGTCATGGTTCACAGCCCTCAGCTGCACCCTGTACCCTGAGATCCCGGCACCTTCCTCTCACAGGTCAGAGAATATGCTGAGCTGCTGCCCAGAACAGCAGTTCATGTGGCAGCTGGGCCACGCAGGCAGGCAGGTTTTTGTTCGGGGCTGTACCACTTTGGGAGGAGCTTGTGTAAGTTGCACATAGTAATACACCCCAGCATCCTCAGGCTCCACCCTGCTGATTCTCAGTGTGAAATCTGTCCCTGACCCAATGCCAATGAACCTGTCTGAGACTACAGTGTACTGGTTGGAAACCTTATATATTAGTCCCCATGGAGCCTGGCCTGGCATGTGCACAACCCAACTCAAATAGGTGTTTCCACCACTATCTATGAAGCTCTGACTGGACTTGCAGGAGATGGAGGCTGGCTGTCCCAGGGTGACAGGCTCAGAGAAAGGAGTCTGGGTCATCACAATATCCCCACTGGTTCCTGGAAAAAGAGAAAAGCATGATTATTGTCAAGAATTATGAGACATATTTGTATTTCTTTATATATTTCCATAGAAGTAATATTTGTGATTTTTGATTTATGTGGCCTAAATATCAGTTTTTAAGAAAGGAATCAAGTTTTCTAAGCTATAAGTGACTCTGGAGAATTAACCTATAGCATCCCCCTCTTTTCTTGAGACAATTTTCATCACAGGCAGGTCTTTGCTCATTCTGGAATGTTCCTCTCTCACACAGACCTAACCAGTGCAGGCACATCCTAGAGGCCAAGACTTGTATCTCTCTCATGAGGACAGAGAACCATGGGAAGAATGGGGGCCTCAGGGCTCATATCCCTCCCAATTCTCCTTCCCCATCCCCTCTGTCTTCACCAGGGATACAGAGCAGCAGCAGCCCCAGGAGCTGAGCAGGGAGCCTCATTTTGAGAAGCTGAGCTGAGGAGTCCTGGTGAGTCAGGGGCAGGTTAGAGCTGAGCTTTTATGTCAGCCTTGCAGGAAGGCCCTCCCCAGGGAGCAGCATGCAAATGCATTGGTGCATGCTGGGTGGGGAGAGTGAGGGAGGGAGGGGCCTCCCTGTGAGCCCAGGGACATCAAATATCTT
Organism: Marmota monax; assembly: GCF_021218885.2. Lineage (NCBI taxonomy): Eukaryota > Metazoa > Chordata > Mammalia > Rodentia > Sciuridae > Marmota > Marmota monax. Next base: position 300,756 of record NW_026693173.1, read on the forward strand.
TTATAGTTGGAGCGAATACAATAGAGAAGCAGCCCAGGCTCTCTGTGGCTTGGGTAGAAGGCCCTGTCATGGAAGCCTGGCTCTGTGGGGGTCATGGTGTCCAAGGCTGCCACCCTAGGACAGTACTGATCCTAAGCTAGGGAGGTTGTCTCCAGGTCAGCCTCTAGGTGGGGAATGCCAACTGGAGGGCTCCTTCAGAGCTAAGGAGAGAAGGTGACAATGCCACCTGACAAGGATCCATCAATGGATTTTCTTCCAGCCACCGGAGGCAGTTGAGCCAGCTGCAGAGCTTCTGTGTCTTCTGCTACCTGGAGAAAAAAGGGGAGTGTCAGTGACAATGTTCAATGCCAGCTTTTCCTGGCCTAGTGAATGCAATAAGGGTAGAAGGTTCAAAAGAAGATGGTGGAGAAAGAACCTGTGTTGGCTGAGGATCCAGTAGCCCTGTGAAGGCAAGAGGAGAAGGGACATGTCTACCTGAGGCAGTGGGTGTGATATTCCTGGGAGAAAGGTCTGCAAACTCGTGGACATTCTGTCTTGGTCATCTTCATGTGTGTGACACTCAGGGTCTTCCCATCACTTCCTCAGGGAAGAACCCCTTGTGGCCACTGGGCAGAATGGACAAGGGGGAGCATTCTACCTTAGTTCTTTCTCACTGATGAGAGAGCATTTATTTCCCCTGCAGCTACTTTCTTTCAGAATCACTGGGCAGCAGATGTCACAAGTCCTGGGTTTAACAGGAGATTTCCTTAGTAGAAGAGGACTGAGTACAGGTTCTTCTCATGTCAGGGTGATTACATCTACGCTGATGATCTCCTGGGCCTTGCTCCAGTGGGTCACTGGTAAGAGGGTTCTGGGCCCACTGCACTGTTACATGGATTTCAGACTCCTTATTCCCTGGCTGGGACAGAGTGAGCCTGTATTGTTTTGGCCAACAAGGCTGTGCTGCTTTTCCAGACAGCCCAGGTCCTGACACTCCCTCCACACAGTGGGGAAGTTGGTGTGTGGGCCGTGACCAGCCAAGGCCCCTTTCATGGTTTCTCTAGTACCAATAAACACCTGTGGGTGTCCTCCTGTCCCGAGTGACAGCTTCCCTGAGAACACTGTGAGGAGTAGGTGGGTTTGCATGTTGGTACTTCTGGATTTTGGAGGTGAGGTACTCTGTTTTTTAATGAGCAGAAGTAAGTAAAATGAAAGAAAATTGTTGGAGTTCCTTTGAGATGAAGAAACCAAAATTTTTGTGTTTGACAGGGTCCAGAGGGCTGAACAAATTGGTAGGAACTACAGGGAGATATGCTCATCTTTCAAATTCTATCCTTGGGAATATGGGAATGTCCTTCTGCCATGGACTGTGAGGCACTCATATTGCAGAAGCTGATGGACTGTGAATCTCCTTTCTCTCTCTCCTCTCTCTCTCCTCTCTCTCTCTCTCTCTCTCTCTCTCTCTCTCTCTCTCTCTTTTTTAACCGAGCACCTTGTGCATGTGAGGGCAGTATTCTAGCAACTATGCCAAGTCACCAGCCCACATGTAAAGTGTGAATCTGATTTATTATAAGCATTGATTTTAATGTTTTATAAAGAAAAAAGTGATGTCACCATATTATTTCTATTGGGTAAAAGTGACTGACCACCTTGATAAATGAAAATATTAAAATTTACTTGGTTGTTAATAACATTTCTGGTTTAATGCTAAAATTTCATGAAATATTAAACGGTTTGCTTTGGATATGAAATATCCTCGGATGTCAATAATATTTGGTTTATTAATGTGTATTATGGTTTTAGTTCCATGTCTTTGCCCTTCATGTCATTTTGTAATTTGTTTTTTTCAATGTGCTTTCGCAGCTCGAAATCTGACATTTGCCATGACTCTCCTCTCCATAATGTTTATAGTTTTCATTCCTACACAAGTGATCCTTCTGATTTTGGGTTCAGAACTACCGACTCTGTGGTCTGGGGCCTTACAGGACCATGTGTGAGGATTCAAGAGAACTTGGGGTGGCTGTGCCTCCTCAGAGGCTCCAAGGAGCCGCTCAGCAGTGAGGCTGTAACTAAGGCAGGCTGGTGGCCCTTACCCTCTCCAACATGTACCTTGGAATAGCAGCCTTGGCAGGGTGAGAGGCAGCTCCACTTCCCAGGGGATCCTTTTTCTCCCTCCCCTCTGTGCTTACTCAGAGCCTGCTGCAGTCCTTGCTGTCCAGGGAGCATGGTGTCCAGGGTCCTGGTCACACTGACCCTAGCTGAGAGCCTGATTCCTGGCTTGAGTGGGGCCCTGCAGGGCTCCAAGGAGTAGGTTCTGGGCTGCCTTCTGGCTGTGGCTGCAGAGCCAGGTCCTGAGCTCTGGTGTGGGCATTGCTGTCACAGCCTTAGGGTCAAGGTGGCCGCAGCTCAGGCCTGGCCTGGTCACGGGGGATGGAAACTGGCCCCAAAGTTGTCACTTCCCTTTGTTTCTCTTTCTTTTTTTACAATTTCCTCAATCTTCCATCCTCCCTCCCTCTGTCCCTTCATTTCCACATTTTTTCTATATTTTGTTGTGTTTTTAGCTTTTAAATTATTATACAAGAATTCTTGATTTTAGGTGTCACTTCTGAAAATCTCAACTCAAATATATTTCCTATGATTGCTGAACATCGTCTGTCTATCTATCTATCTATCTATCTACATATCTATCTACCTATCTGTCTGGTATTTCAGCCTGTATATATAGCCTATCATTTCTTAAAAGTCAATGTATTGATATATATTTCCTCACATTTCTGAACTCTCTCTCTCTCTCTCTCTCTCTCTCTCTCTCTATATATATATATATATATATATATATATACACATGTATAATATGTATTTTAATGTATGTACTTAGCCTGTCATTTCTGTGCAATTAAACCTATAAATATCACTTTGATTTAAACTAAGCCCCTCCTTCCATCATCAAGTAGATTGGATTCTTTGAACTTCTATGTTGAGTTCTGTGTTTTTTGTTCCCCAAACTATACTTTCTGGTATTTTTATGTCTTAAATGATAACAAATATTCCCCCCACCTCTGCAGTACAGGATTTTTGCTTTCTTATTTGCTAATGGCTTTGCAAGGATCCTGCAGACTCAGCCCTGCTGCCCACTGTTTATACATGAGGACTTTGCAATGAGACCTGAGCTCAAAGGCGGACAGGTCCAGCAGGTTGTTGTCTCAGACACAGGTGTGCATGTTCCTGTGGCTCTGGGACTCTGGTAAGATATTTAAGTGCTGGATTTCTTCAGATTAATAGGTTTATAGGGCTGGAAGCTAATTTTAGATATAGTGAGAAAAAATGACTACTTCCCATATGGACCTAATTGTGTGCCTAATTTTAATACTAATTGAAAGTGAATATCAAATGAAATGATCCAATGCATATGTGAAAAAATGTGTGTGTGTGTGTGTGTGTGTGTGTGTGAGAGAGAGAGAGAGAGAGAGAGAGAGAGAGAGAGAGAGAGAGAGAGAGAGAGAGAGAGAGAGAGTTCATTGTCCATTCCTGATTTTTCTGACTGCAGGTGCCTGTAAGGACAAGGTGAAAACCCAGTCTTTAGGCTCCCTGGCTGTGTCTGCAGGAGACATGGTCACCATCAGCTGCAAGTCCAGCCAGAGTCTCTTATCCAACCACAAGGACTACATGGCCTGGTACCAGCAGAAGCCAGAAGAGGTTCCAGGCTGCTGCTCTCCTGGGCATCCATATGGGCATCTGGGGTCCCATGGAGATTCAGGGGTAGTCAGTCAGGGACAGATTTCATTCCCCATCAGCAGCCCCTGGCTGAGGACATGGCCTATTGTTCCTATACCAGCACCGCATTGCTCCTCCCAAGAGCCTAGGCCTCAGACCAAGCCTCCCACAGGTTGAGGGTCAGGGAGCCTTTGCACCCTGGCTGCTTCCCCCTCCCACAGCCCTGAGCTCTCCTGCCTCCTCTCCTGACAGTTCACATGTCTTAATCATTCCTTGGGGGGTGTGCAGGGCCCAGGAGAAAATTCAGGAACTGGTCCTGAAGGGCTGGTTTATTTATTTATTGGGAGTCATCAAGCACAAGTGCTGGGCAGGTCTCCTGGGGACAGTACAGAGTTTTCATGTTACATGAACCTGTTTCATGGACAGGTCACATGACTCATCCAATAAATTCTTCACCCTCACAGAAGAACCTAGTGATGTTCACACACTGAGGACTGATTCTCCCTGTGCCTCTTCCAATCTGGACCTTAACATTTTGATTCTGTGTCTACCTAGCTCCTTCTTGACCTGTAGTCACCTTCCATTTGCTTCCTTCAAGTAACACTTCACCCTGCCTTGTGTTTCAGAACCCTTGACACCTCTCTCTCTCTCTCTCTCTCTCTCTCTCTCTCTCTTTCTCTTTCTCTCTCTCTTTCTTTTTTTCTCTCTATCTTTCTCCCTTTTTCAGAACCTGCATGTCAGATGAGTCTTTCTGGTGAGGTTCAATGTAAGTGGTTCCTGCTGTGCCCCCTCCTCTGGCCTTTGTCCCTTTCTAATTTCTATCATCTGTTCTCACCTTTTTCTTTTCATTTCTGTAATTTATTACAAAATTGTAAAACAACAAAGACCTGGGCCAAAGCTATGTGTCCACTGCTGGTCAAGGCCTTGGCTCCTGGTGAGGATCTTCCCACACTCCACATGTTCTCCTGACCTCAGCTGTGCTCATTCTCCCACAGGCCATTCTCTAGTTCCTTAGCTCTGTCACTGTAGACACAGGTGATGGCCCATTCCTGACCTTTCCTCATCCTGTATCCACTCTCTATTCAGGTCCATTCCTGGGCAGTTGTGACTGATGTTGTGATGGGAGGAGGTGGTTTTCAAGTCCCCTCCACCTTGAGTGTTCAGACACAATTTGATCCATGTGAACCTGCAGGGCACCAGGGCACCACCTTGCAAGCCTAGAGTGACCTCTTCACCTCTGATTGTTCCCAGATGGGGGTGGGCTCTGCAGGGTGAGGGGCAGGGAGAGTGGAGTGTGCATCTCACTGTAGCCCTGCTGGATCCCAGAATAATAAGGAAGACGCACAAGACTGAGGTCAAGCACTAGCAGCCATTTCTATGATTGTTCTCTATTAATGATTGCAGGCTAAGTCAACTATATGAGTTTGTGATCAGGTTTGAATCCCAGTTTCACAGAGAGCAGCATTAGCAAGAACAAGGGGACCTCTAGAAGTTTCCTACACCACCCCCCTGCCTGTACCAGAGTCCTTCCCAGGGCCCAGGTCCTGCTCCTCCTGCAGTATCCATGATCATCTTGTTCTGTCAAATGGAGACTGGACACCTCTGTGTTGTCCTTCACATGCCAGGCCAGGCTGCTGCAGCTGACAGGGCCATGCAGGGGTTTTCCCTGAGCTTTGGCTAAAACAATTGAGGTCCACATCCCTCAGCTGAACCCATTTCCCTTTTCCTCCCTCCCTCCCACCCTTCCTTGCTTGGTTTCCATATGTACAGTGGATTAAACTCAGGGTTCTTTACCCCAGAGCTCTGTTGCAGCACTATTTATTTATTTATTTATTTAGAGACATGGTATTACTCTGCTGGTGAGGGTGGCCTCAATCCTGATCCATTCCCGCCTCAGTCTCTGTTGTAACTTGGATTGCACACATGAATCATCATGGCTGGCATTGTGCTAATTTTCTATTGATTCACAACAAATTAACACACTCCCTGGTGATCTCACAGTTTCTGTGGGAGAGGAGGTGGGCAGACCTTGACTGGGTCATCTCCTCAGCTTCTCATTGGCTGCAATCAAGGTGTTTTGTCAGCTGCATCCTCCTCTGCAGACTTAAAGTATCTGCTTCCATGGAAACTAAGGGTTTTGTCAGAATTAGGTTCTTGAGATTGTGTGGTTGAGGATGCTGGGTTATGGGTGGCTGTTGGTCAGAGACTATTGTAGGACCCAGCAGGCCACCTGAAGGTCCTACCATATGGGCTGCTCAGTAATGAGACCAGAACAAAGAATCCTTCCACAAAAGTAAGAGGCTGACTCCATTTCAAGGGCTCTGATGTGAATCAATCAGGCCCACCCAGAATAATTTCCTTTTGCCTGACTTAAAATTAATTCCCTTGGCATGTTAATTGTATTTGCGTAATAATCCCTTCACCTTTCCCATATTTTCTGAACCAAAAGCAAACCTCATGTTCTGTCCACTGAGCCCATATCTCAGGATGAGTGAGTGTGAACACCAGCTAGTCGGTGTCTTGAGGAGGCAAGATTTCTTATCATTTTAATATTTTAAAAAATATTTCTCCAAAATGGTCTCTGTGAGAAGACCATTAAGAATGGAAGCTCCTTAGGTGAAGAGCATCAGAAATGTATCTCCTGGTGAGTTCTAATCCAGTTTCCCAGGTCCTCGTCTTTCTCTGTTTCTTCTCAAGTGAGAGAAAATTCAGATTCTCTATTTCTTTGTGGACAAATATAAACACATGAGGGAACAAATCATGTAAACACAGGACTCTCAATGTTTTTAATAGTAAAGATGAAGAGAAGTTTAAAATCTGTAGCCCAGTTTCTCTTTCAACAAACTAATAAAAGTAGAGCTGACCAACCCAAATCAAGCTGAATCAAGGAAATCAAATTATAAACACCAAATCTTGAAAGAGGTTCTCAAGATGGTGGGTCAGAGGAAGGCAGCACTGTCCACCTGCTCCTCAGCTCAGGATTGTCAATGCAAAGCTGTAACTTCCCATGGGGACTCTGCTTCAGAGCTGCTCTGGGAGCCACAAATCCCCTGTGAGCAATCTGCAGCCTATAGGACCTGTACTTGGAGACAGAATCTGAGAACTCTGGCAACCCGCTTTGGCTGAACTTTTCCTGAACTTCATGATCTTACACTTTTGGAGAGCTCACAAAGCTGTTTTGGAGAATGTCTGTCAATTAGGATGTTTGTCTACTACTCAGGGTAGATTTTAGCTGCAGCATCTCTGGCAGGAATATCTAGAAATGATGCTCTTCTGTTAGGGCTCCAGAGTGGTTGGTACCTGATTTCAATCTGTCTCACTACTGTGGATATTCACATTGATTCCTAGGTTAAAAGAATGTTCCAGACTTTTCTCTTGTAGTTCCTCTTTGGCGATTTGAAATGAGCATGTGGCTGGGGGTGTGACTGAGTAGTAGAGCACTTACCTTGCATGCCCAATGTTCTTGCTGAGATGCATCTCCAATAATAGAGCTCACAAAGAGTTAACATGAAATTATTCAAAAATCCTCAATCCTTTATAGATATCCCATTCCTCATCAAAGTATCAGTATCAGGCTGAACTCATGGATCATCTTTTGTTTATTGGTTGGTTTGTCCTAAATACAAATTTTGAGTATCAAGATTATCCAGACCTGGCCAGTGAGAGGCTCCTTCCTGGTTGTTTCTCTTTACTTTTGCCATGATCTAATTATTTTTGGAGGACTTCTTGTGTTCCCAACTCATGGTGGTGTAGGGATTTCTTATCCTAAGATTCTTTTAGTGGTAAAGAAATCTGGGCACTGTGAGTGCTTGTTGGGAGCATGGGCTATTGTGCCTGGGTTAAAGAGAATGTGTAAATAACTCTGTCAATCAACCCATCTTTGTTACCTCAACATCTATCATCTCCTTATCTATCTGCATGCACACTCCTATTTATTCCTACATACAATTCTGAGTTTATTCTGATATTTGTGATTCTAGTCAAAATCGTGTTTGTTCTAGCGATGTCCCTTTTTGTTTGGGATCCCTTTCACCTACAGTGAGAATCATGGCTCTGATTGTCTCTGGTGCATTGTTTCCCACCAACATTCCTCTAACTGAAAGCAACCTCTTGACATTGGCCTGCCTTCCATTAGACAGCCTCCTGCTTACTCGTGAACATACCCTGATTCTTCTCTGATACCCCTTGCCAGGGCACAACCCACTTTACACACAGTTATGGATGCTGTGTCAATTGCCTTTTGACACTGTGAAAAAAAAAAACATGGGGGTAAAACACTTTAGAGGTGGGAAGAGTTACTCAGGGTCATAGTTTCAATCCATATTCAGCTGGCTCCAAGGCAGAAGTATCATGGTGGAAGGACTGGGTAGAGGAAAGCTGCTCAGCCATGGGTCCAGGAAGGTACGAGGAAGTGCTCCGGGTAAAGAAGCAGTCTGGCCATGCCCTGCAAGTATCCTAGAGAAGGACCATGACAATGGGATGGGGAGAGGAAGGAGGAAGGGGCTCTCACATGTAGCCTTAACCATGAAGATACAGAGAGTCAGAGACTAGGGATCCAATGACAAATCCCTCAGCACAGCCCTCAGGTTACCAACAACTAGAGAGGATTTTATTTATTCACATCCCACTGAGCTAGATAAAGAAACCAGAAGCCCCATCTTAAAGCATCTGAAGAGATATATTCAGAGTATTTAAAACACTTCTTTCATGCTGGGCCTCTTGTCTCCTGCTTTTTGCTGGGTTCATAACTGGAGAAGAGGACGGAAACAACATTGCCTTTGACACCTGGTTTAGACCTCAGCTCTGTCTGACCTCAGTGAGTGTGCTGGGTGAACATTTCTGCTCTGGCCTCTTCCCGGGTTCCCAGGAGTGATATCTGGTTTCTGGGCTCCTCTCTGTGTGTGAGTGTTTGTGTCATGAAGTGGACGGGTGGCTGAGCTGTCTTTCTGGAGCTATAGGACATCAGTGTGGAGAGGAGAGGGCACAGGACCCTATGGACACAGAGGTGGCTCACCTTAGATTCCTCTCACTGAATTCTCTGCTAGGATGTTCCATTCTTTGCCTACCTGAGGGCAACGTGCACCTGCAAAAAAACTCAACAGAGCGTCAGCCCTGAAGAGGCTGATCTAGTTTTCAAGCATAAATTAAATTTTACATTTTTTTGCTGGTCAGACGACAACATTATAGAAAATTAAGACACCATATTCTCTACCTTATGACATTCATATTTTCTTTTATCCACTCATAGCACTCTGGTTCGGTGGATATATATACCACTTCCCACATGTCACAGCTTGCACTAAAGAATCTTGCTCAGGCTGTGTCCTCAAAAACCAGGTAGGACTACTACACAGTGTCACATGGGGACTCACGCTGAGGAGGCTCCATTCCCTTGTGTTTGCACCACATGGAGCACATGGCCTCTACCTGATGCTGTGAGAAATGAAGACTGGAAATTGAGTGACTTATTGAAGGTCATTATTAACTGTTACAAAAACCTCTTTAAAAAAAAAGAAAAACACTATCACTGTTTACCAAGAGAAACAGTATAAGACATAGCAAAGAATAACTCTGTATTTTTCCAGAAAAAAAAAACTATACCTACTTCCTCTGTAAGGTGCTAATAGTAAGCACAGGACTTCAGAGTGTCTGCTCACCCAGTGCAGCACTTTTGCTCTCTACAGCCAACAGAAAGTGTAGTTTCCAATACTTCATTGACAGTCTGGCCATTTCTCTGCATGCCCCATATTCTCCTGTGTGAAATAGTGCTCCAACCCAGCAATGTAATGTGTTAGCATTTTACTCTCCCCCATCTTTCTGTGAGAGAGGAATCAGGAGGGCTTCCCAGGTGATTCTGCTCAAGATTTGTCCCCAGGTGTTGTGGGGTGTTAACCACAGGGGCAGCCATGGAAGGACTTCTCTGGTAGGTCTCCAGGAGCCTACCCTATGTTGGCCAGCTGATGCTGCCATTGGCAAGGTCTGGGGTTCTCAATGTGGCCATGGTGGGCTGCCTGGGTGTCCTTAACAGGGGTCCTCTGGCTTCCTCTGGAGCAGTTCTCCTCCCAGAGTGGTCAGCAGGCAGGAGTCTCAGTGTCCTGGCCTCTGGAGTCACTCACTGCCACTTCCTGGTCCTGGATTGGTAACAGGCCTGTCCTGTGTGGAGGGGAGAGTGTTGAGCAGCTGGAGGGGACCCAGGAAGCAAGGCACTGGGGCCTTCTGGTGGCTGAGTCTGTTCCTGACTGTCCCCCTGGAGGCCTCCTGCCTGGAGGATCCTCCCAGCTATCCTAGTAGCAGGATTCTGCAGGAAACAGTTGTCAACTGTGCTGTTCTCAGGCATTTGAATGTGGTGTGTTACACACCCCATGATCACTGTTCTAATTATGAGTACACAGTGGATTACATATTTAAACTACATTTCAATAAGGAAAACAAGTTTCACATTAACCAATCTTATTTTACAATCCTCTGTGCAACTGAGCCCTTCCTCTGCTGCCACCTGCCTTTACATGGAAGAGTCATGTGTGCAATTCCTGTCCTGTGCAAGGGCAGATGACATGTTCTCCAGGTTCTGTCTTAAAAGGTTTCTACATTTTCCTTGGAAATGCTGATTTTCTGATTATAGAATTTGGTTGGACCTGGTTTTTCAGTACTCTCAGGAGGGGTTTCTGTTCCTCTCCATCCACTGCTTCCTCTCTTCCTCCCTCCTCCCTCCCCCCCTCTCTATTTATCTGCTTTGTTGTTTCCAGCTTGCTATATTATTTGACCAAGATTATTAATCTGGGGTAATTAGCTTCATATTTATTACTCCTGAATCCACTCCAGGTAATTGGAGTTAGAATAAAAGCTCTTCATTAATCCTCTGCCTATGCACAGTGTCAGAGGCTCTGCTCGGCCCCATAGTCCAGGCAGTTTGCTCTCATGAGCTACTGTCTTCACAGAGGCCTCTGCAGCCCTGTCAGTGCCCACATGTTATAAAGGAGTACTTTGCCATGAGACCCAAGCTGCGTCAGGCAGAAGGGGCAGCAGGATGGTGGCCCAGACCCTGGTGTGCATGTTCCTGTGGCTCTGTGTCTCGGGGGGAGCAACTTAAGTACTTCAGTGGCCTCAGGGTAATAACTCTGTGGAGTTGGAATAGCAATTAGAAGATGGGCTGGGAAACAGTGGCCGCTTCCACTTGACATGGTGAGGTAGCATCTGTTTGCTGACTTACAAGACCCTGGCAAAGGGATTGTAAATGGTTTTTCAAAGTACATATAATAAAGTGTGTGTGTGTGTGTGTGTGTGTGTGTGTGTTCATAGTTCATTGTTTCCTGATTTCAGGTGCCTGTGGGGAGAGCGTGATGAACCAGTCTCCAGGTTCCCTGGCTGTATCAGCAGAAGACATGGTCACCATCAGCTGCAAGTCCAGTCAGAGTTTCTTATCCAACCAGTGCGACAGGGCTTGGAACCAACAGATTCCAGGACAGGCTCCAGGCCTGATCCTTTCCTGAGTGCCCCCATGGGCAGCTGGGGTCCCAATGAGGTTTAGTGGCAGTGGGTCAGGGACAGCTTTCCTCAATAGGCTCCAGGGTGAGGCAGAGGATTACTCTTAGCACCACCACATGCTCCCTCCACAGAGCTTCAGACTTAGACTTGCACCTCCTGCCAGGCCAAGGGTCAGCAAGTCTTTGCCAGCTGCTTCCTCCTCAGAGGACTTTCAAGTCTCCTTCTTGCTGAGATGTCACATGTTTTTGATGTATTCCTTGGATCCTTTGCAGGGCCCAGGAAATGTGCCTGTTTTAGATCCTAAGCTAATTAAAAACAGAACTACTCTGTGACCCAACTATCCATTTGCTGGACATTAACTCAAAGGAATCAGATCACCAACTGATAAAGATGACCTCATAGCCATGATCACTGCAGAACTCTTCAGTGTCTATGAGAGACAGTCAGAAGCTCACTTGGTGGGTGATAGAAAAAAAGGAATAGGCTCTTTGAAGAACAAAGACAGGAAAGGCATTGTTAGGAGGCCATTGCCAACACTCAGGTGGGCCTGGTGGGTTCCTTGGTGCAGGGAGATTAAAGTAGGGGGAGCAGTGAGTCATGCAGTTTGCAGATGGAGGCGAACAACTTGCTGTGGTTAGGTCAAGGGATGCGAGAGGAGTCTCAAGATGACTCTGAGATCTTGCTTTGAGAAGCTAGCAGGATGAAATTGCCATTTGTCCTGAGAGAGGGGACTGTGGGGAGAGTGACCTTGGGGAGGAGAGGAGGCATGTGGCTCTGGACATTTGGGCTGGCCATGTGCATTAGTCTGGCAGTGTGTTGCCATGTAGCCCACAGAGTGTTTGAGGCTGGGGTTCAGGCATGAGGTCTGCCCTGGGGACTGAGATCTGATGACCACTGCAGTGAGGGCTGCACAGAGCAGAGGCCCAGGGCCTGAGTTCTGGGACAGGTGAAGAGGAAGGACCAGGAAGGTCACCTGGAATGGGCAGTGGGAGGGGGAGCAGAAGGAGAAAGTGATGTCCTGAGGCTCAGGAAGAAAGTGCCTGGAGGAGGAGGGTGTTCTGTGGTGCTAAGTTACTTGGTGGGTCTTCTGGATTAGCATTGGTGTGGCCACTGGATTGGGCAGGTCTCAGGTACCCTTGAGCAGGAGTTTCAGTGACACAGTGAGGTAGCACCTTGAAACAGAATTGAATGCAATTTTTGAGCATGGTGACCAAGGACAGCTGTTTCCAGGATCTTTATGGTGAAGCTCAGAGTCAGGCCATGCTGGAGGATGATGTCAGGTGAAGAGTTTTTCTCATTCATAGAGCTTTGCACAGTCTTGACTCCTCTGTGTGAGAGTCCATCATTCCTGATGGGTCTGGTTCTGGTTCTGATGCTGCTCAGTCTCTTCACAAGGCTCCTTGGACTTTCAGGAACTCACACTGTTTTCCTCACAGCAGAACATGACCCACTGGGTCAGAGGGGCTGCTGGGAACAGGCCTCTGATCCTGTGGTGGTAAAGAGCGGAAATGCTCCATTGTCTCTTCTCCTGATCCTTTTGAAGAAGAGCAACATGCTCTGGCACATTTCAGAATTGGCAATTTCCCTCTCCTCTGGTGAATCATCGGGCTGTTTCTGTGACTTGCTTCTGGGCTCCTTAAGTTACAGCTCACAGGAGTTTGGGGCTGTCCCCTGATGGGGTGACCTGGGGCTTGTATCTCTCCCAGTGTCCAGGTTGAGCCTCCAGCCACTTGTCAATTACAGTTCAGGTTTCCTGCCTCTGTCCCTGTTTCTTAGAGGCTCCTGTCCTGTTGAGTGTGATTCTGTGCATCTGCCCTCTTTCTCCCCAGTCTTGGTCAGTGGCTGGCCCTGGGGCCTCACTTCCCTGCTGGTTGCAGATGAGGTGTTGAGTTTTCAGTTGGCTCAGCCTTTGCTGGAGGTGGCTCCTACCTACTGGCTGGACTGCTCTACTCTCTCATTTGTTTTAAAAATATTACAAATCTATGTTTCAGGTTGAGTGTGGGGAAGAGAATCCAGCTGACCTGGGCAGTGGCATGGAGCCTCCTTGAGAGACAGGACAGGAGCTGAGCCCTGGACCCCAGGCTGGGATTCTCCCTGGACACGTGCTGTGCTCAGGGAGAGTAAAGGGGCTGAGTCAGAAAGCAGAGGACACCTCCCCCATTCCCAGAGGACTCTCCCAGGATCCTGTCTACTGTGGTTTCTGTGGCCAGTGGAGGGCACCTGGGCTCCCACTGCATATCCTGCTGACCTTCCCAGCCCAGCTCTGCCTTTGGATCAACATCATATTCACCTTGACCATAATGGCTCTCCTGAGTGACCACCTACCTCCAGTCATGCCCAGACATCTGAGGTGGGCAGATGCCCTCAGGTCCCCACCCTTGGGCAGAATGGGAACCCCAGAACTCACTCTCATCCCCATTATGTTTCTCATCCCTTCTGTCCTCACCAGGGGTCCAGAACATCAGAATCCCTGGTGGCCCAACTAGAATACTGTGAGGTGACCTGAGGGGCATCTAGACAGGATCTTTAAAAATCCCGGGGGCAGTAGAGACCCAGAGTCTGCATGGCCCCAGGGACAACCTTCCACCCTCTACGAGACTAATGAGTGACTTTTCCAACTCTGATCCTTCAACATATGAAGGCAGGCAGTCGAGGGATTCCAGGCAGGTTGACTGGAGTCTGTATCATCCCTGTACCTCTGCTAAATCCTGTAATTGTGGGGACCACATTGAGTGACCAGGCCTTCCAGTCCTAATGCACCACTGGGATAGTGGGGTAGAGGGGAGGGGTAGTGCCATCACTCCTGACTTGGTCTTTTCTCTGTGTGCGGCGGTTCCCTAGGGTTGAGTTACACTCACCTGTTTCCTCTGTAATCCTGCCCTTTGCCTGTTAGGGATAGAAGGTTCCAGGGAAACTCCCTTTGTGTGTCCCCTTCTCTTGCTGTGCCTTTGGGTGTGGCCTTGCTAGATGTCAGTCAATCTGCTGACAGCAGACAACACAAAGGTGATTCTCCCCCATGAATACTGATCCCTTGCCTCATTTGAATGTTTTTTTCCCACTAAAAGGATTCAGCACTTGCTCCTCTCTCTCATTCCACGACCCATAATGTCAGAAGAGCCTCCACAGGACCCAAAGAAAAAGGCATTACTCTGTTCATTTCTGGGTATTTTGTGTAGCCCAGTTTACCTGGAGTGACATTGAGTGTTTAGTTTTGGAACATGACATGTAATAATGAGAGAAATACAATGTTATGCAAAATTAATAAGTCAATTTCATGAAGTTCCTTTTATAGTTATTGTAGGCAACATAATTTTTCTGTTTCACTTGTTTATTAGGTGAATCTGAATTTCACACAGAGCAGCTTTTGGAGGGACCTCTAGCACTTCACTTCATCTCTTCACTAACTTGGCCAAGTCCTGCCCAGGGAAGGTCCTGCTTCCTCTGCAGTGTCCATGCTCATCCTGTCTGCTCATTCAGAAGGTCCCTGGACACCTTTGTGTTGCCCTCCACATGCCCAGGCCAGGGTGTTGCAGCTGACAGGGCCACTCATGGGTGTGGTGAGCTGTGGCCAAGGCAGTCATGGTACAGCTGAGGGCTGTACCTGTTCCCTGAGTTCCCAGAACCTTCGTCTCACAGAGCAGAGAATCTGCAGTGCTGCTGCCCAGACAAGCAGCTCATGTGGCAGCTGGGCCACCCAGGCAGGGAGGTTTTTGTTCCGGACAGTACCACTGTGGGAGGTAACTGTTTACCCTGATGGCAGTAATATATTCCAGCATCATCAGTTTCCTCCCAAATGATTCTCAGTGTGAAGTTTGTCCCTGACCCACTGCCACTGAACCTATCTGAGATCCCAGAGACACTGTTAGAAGCCAACTATATTAAGTACTGTGGAGCCTGGCCCGGCTTTCGCACAACCCAACTCAAATACGTGTTTCCATTACTGTGTAGGAGACTCTGGCTGGACCTGTAGGAGAGGGAGACTGGCTGTCCAGCAGTGACTGGCTCAGAGAGAGGAGTCTGGGTCAGCACAATGTCCCCACTAGCTCCTGGAAAAGTCACAGAGTAATGCAGGGTTATGCAGAAACCTTAAGACAACTTTTTGCACTTTTTCTTTTTTATATATTTCAGACTAAATTTATATTTTTGATATATACAATAAAAGTATTCATATACATAAAGAACTCCAATGGAGTAAGCTCTAAGAGCCTCTTTAGAATTCCCTCCAACATCCCCCTCGTATTGTGACAACTTTCATCAGAGCCCGTCCCTTGCTCCTTCTGGAATACTCTGTCACATTAATTGACATCAGCTGCCTCGTCCTGGAAGACAGACTCCATATCCCTCATGTGGAAAGAGCACACATGGGCAGAATGGGGGCCCAGAGCTCCCCTCCCTCCTCCTTCTTCCCATCCCCTCTGTCCTCACCTGGGATCTAGAGCAGCAGCAGCCCCAGGAGCTGAGCAGGGAGCCTCATCTTGAGAAGCTGAGCTGAGGAGTCCTGGTGAGTCAAGGCCAGATTAGAGCTGAGCTTTTAAGTCAGCTTTGCTGGAAGGCTCTCCCCAGGGAGCAGCATGCAAATGCCCTGGTGGGTGCTGGGTGGGGAGAGTGAGGGAGGGTGGAGCCTCCTTGTGATCCCAGGGACATCAGATGTGTTCCACAGTTGGAGGAAATAGAGCAGAGACCTAGCCCTGGTGCCTTTGGTGTGGGCAGGAGACCTCAACATGGAAGCCTTACTCTGTGAGGGGTCATGGTGCCTAGAGCCTGCCCTCCTAAGACAGCACAGATGCACAGATAGGGAGGTGGCCTTCAAGTCAGCCTCTATGAGGGAAATGGCCATCCTATAATCTTCCTCTCAGCTGAGAAGAGAAGGTGACAAGTGTCACCTCACAAGTGTTTTTCTTTGAATTTTCTTCCAGCCACAGCATGCAGTTGAAGAAGTTCAAGAGCTTCTGGTGTCTGATGTATCTGCAGAAATACAAGAGCATCAGGGACAGTGTAGATGTCACCTTTTCCTGGTCCAGTGACTGAAATAAGAGCAGAAGTGTGACAAGAAGCTGGTGGGAAGAGAAATCTTGTTTCAGCTGAAGATCAAGCATCCCCGCTCTCCTCCCTCTTCTTTCCTGTCCTCCTTCTGTTTATTCATCTGCTCCTTTGTCATTGGTGGGCTCTAGACCTCTGTGGAGCTGGGCTCACTGCTGTGCTGTGGTGTCTGTGTGCAAGTCCATGGTGTCATGCGGTGCATTCCTTCCTCATTTCCTCCCTGTCCCAGTTCCCTGACCCTCCATTTCTGTTTCCTTTGCCACTGGTTGTCCTTCTCTCCTATGACATCTTACCCCCCTTTCTCCTTCCTTTGCTCTAGCTTTGGCACAGGAGGGTGACATGGGACCCTCACCTTCCAGAGTCTGGCTCTTTTACTTGTCATGATGTTCTCCACTTCCATCCATTTACCTGAAATGCCACCATTTCCTTCTTTTTTAGGGTCCCTAGTTCAGCCTGGATTGTGTGCATGTGGACGGATCAGGAAGATCTCTGGGCAGAAGAAGGCAGAACCTGAACACAGGAGAGAGAGCAGGGAGCTGAGGGTGCCCTCAGTCATTAGCCATTGGGACAACTGCTTCTTGTGTTTAGTTTTCTGATCCTTTTGATGAGATATGGCAGTGTGACGTCTCTCCTAGTTTTCTGTGGCTGAGCAACAAATTCCCCCCTATTGAGCAGTGTGTTCCTTCCCAGACCTGTCCCTCAGGAGTCCAGGCTGGGTCCTCAGCTCAGCCTGACAAGACTGAAATGGAGCAGTCAGTGGGGAGCTCTCCTTGCTGAAGTTCAGGGTCTTCTTCCAGGTCCAGTGGCTGAGGCAGAGTCATCTTTCCACAGTTGTAGGGTGAGGTCCCAATTTCCCTGTGGCCATCAGTACAAAGCTCCTGGACACTGCCCTAATTGCCACCTCCAAGAGCCGCATTAGAGCATTTCCTCACGTCCAGTCTTCATGGCCTGAGATCCTCCTTCTTCGACCTCCATGTGCAGATGGACAGGCTTCAATGATGAAGATAGATCTAGTGTGTACTCTCTCCCTTTCTTAGATTCATTTTATTTGATTATGTCTCCAAGATCCTTCATAAAAAATTTTACTAAAATTCATATTTGAGTACTGGAGAATGGGATGGTACAAGGTCTGGGGTTTGGGGCCAACAACTTGGAATCCTGTCTACATACTACCATTTTTTTTTTCACTTACCATAATGACTGGATCCCTGTTGGACATTTAGAAGCAGGTGCTGTTTGTAGGATCAGTTTTAATAAGATCAGGTGATTCCAGGTAAGCAGAGGATAAATAGGTAAGTGCAGTTGGCACAGGAATGACAATGTCTTCCCTTTGTGTCAGCAGCACCAGGCACTAAGTCCTCAGGAACACATGGCCTGCTTCTTTCCTGGACCCACAGGCTCTAACTGCCCTCAGCAGAGGCCTCAAGCTCCCTGGCAGAGCTCCATGGCCTCCCAGCTTCAGGCCCTGTCTGCCTCCACACAATGACTCTGTGTCTTCCTTCCACAGGACCAGCCCATCACTCTCCCAGCCCTGAGCAAGACTGGTGTGCAGCCTGGGAACGTGGGGGAAAGCCCTGCTGTGGCCTCACAGACTGACCTCCCCCAGTCTTCAGTCCTGGAGAATTCACCCTGGAAATCCCACCTTCCACTGCAGGCTCACTGCCCCTTTGTTCTTCTTCAGAACCCAGTGGATCCATCCTGATGCCACATGCCGATGTTGTCATGGAAACCAGGCACCTAGCCTTCCTGGAGAGACTGTCTGATGGCCTCCTCTGGCTCCAAGTTTTCATCCCACCTGGAACAGTCATGGCAAGGTCAATGCAACACCCACCTGGAGGTGATTAGCATCTCAGCTCTGCACCTTAAAGATTGAGTGTGACATTGAGTTAGGTCCTTCACTTTCCTCAAGCCTCATTCTTTCTTCTGACCCATGGCAGTGATAACATCTCCCTGATAAAGTTGCCAGGGAAGTACCTAAGTAGCACATGTGAATTATTGTGCAGCTTAATGCCTGGGCACATACTTAAATCTTAGCGAACACTAATTCTGGATCCACTTTCCTGGAAGCCAATGTACAGAGAGGTGGTTGATGATGAACTACTTTCCATATTTTACTCCTCTATACAGTAGCCAGTATCATCCTAAAACCACCAGCCTCTGAGCTTGGTGGTGCAACGTGTGGTCCCAAGGACTCATGGAGCTGAGGCAGGGGGATTCAAAGTTAGAAGCCAGCTCATGTAACTTAGCCAGACCCTAATCAAAACAAAAGAAATAACAAAACCCCAAACAGGTCACACTCTCCCCTGTGGAACTCTCTGATGATTTCTCACTAATCTTAGAAGCTTATTGTCCTTATTTAGGGCATCATCTGTGGTTCCCACACTTGGCCTGTGGGTTTGGAACCTCAGGGGAACTCTGTAAACTCCTCTTCCTGAATTTCAGCCCAGAGAGAGAGTAACTGTTGTGGTGAGGGTCGGTATGGAATCCCCCTCCTATTTTTTGGGGGGGTTCAGACTTCCCATATGCTAATCAGGCACCCCCACCAGCCATAGCCTCAGAATTGGGATGTAGGTGAGCGCTGCAGGTGGCTCCAGGGACCAGTCCTGAACCCTGCTGCTGCCTGGTGGTGTTTCTAAGGAGCCCTCTCCCAGCCCCTTCCCTGGAGCCTTGTGCCTGGGCCTCCTCTCTGGCCTTCCAATGGTCTGAGTCCTCCCCTCTCAAGGCCTCAGCCTCCTCTTGCAGAACTGGCTGCTGCCTCCCTTCCTCTGGTTTCCCTATGGCTCTGAACCTGCTCAGAACCCTGAGCTCTCTCCTGAGGAGTCTGGGATGTGGGGCTTTAACTCCCAGGGTCTCTCCCCAGGGAGCAGGAAGCCCTGAACCTCCACGTGGATGGCACTGTTTCCATCTGCTCTCCATGGAGACAGGGGTCTCTGGTGTTTAGAAGTCACCTGTGTACTTGGTCACCGTGGCACATGTTCCACATTAGGCTAAGGCCAGGGAGGCATTGGCCTTGGAGGACAAGTTTAAGAAGGTACCCAATGTGGGTATTGGCATAAATTATATCTTAATGGAATATTACTAAATTTTAAAAAATTAAATGAATGTAAATTTTTCAGTATTAAAAAAGTAAGAGTTAAAAAGCAAACAAACATACATACAGGATCTGTCTTGAACATAAAGACATACCAACAGGGAAAGTTTTATGCTGTGGCATTTTGATTGTGAAAACACTTCCATGTGTAAATTTTCTTCTTCTTCTTCTTCTTCTTTTTTTTTGTGTGTGTCACAGCACTAGCAGGAGAGTGGGAGGACTGGAAGGTGGAAGTTAAAGGCCATCACAGCAGCAGACAGCATAGCTTCTGCAGTGCACAGAGGCACCTGTGTGTGGTGCTGTCTGCTGTTGGCCTTCAGGAGTGGGTCCCCCATGAGGCCAGAGCCCTAGGAATCCTGTAGGATGAATCAGGCCCACATCCTGCACACACATGTTCTGTATGAGCTGTTTCCTTCATGCAGGACCAGACCAAGGAGAGGCGAGGGGTCTGGCTCTTCATTGCTCAATACCCTGAGATGCTGAAGCAGCTCTGTAGCTTGGCTCAGCATCACAGGAGGCCTCAGAGAGAAGAAGGAAACTTCCTAAGAAAAGAGCAACCTTCAGGGGAACATGCAATGTGTGGGTAGGGCCAGCAGAGGGCAAGGGTGAGCACTGCTGTTTCAAGGTCACCTTCAGATCCTGCTGCTGTTCAGGGATCCCTGGGTGACACTGCATTAGAAGGTGTCTTAACAATGTCTGAATAATGATGGAGAGATGGAACGTGCAGGGGACACTGGTCATTGGTGGACTCGGATTCTGCTGGAGACTCTGGTCCTGGTGCTGGTGCTGCCATTAGGGGGAGATTTTTTTAGGTCTCTTCTCATGTTAGGGTGGGCAAAGCTGTAACTCACTAGGTGGTGTGAGCTGGGCACAGTGAAGCCACCTGACCTCAGGGAGCATCTCTCTGGAGTGACCTCATATTGGAAGTGTCATGAAATAAGGGATATGTTCAAGTTCACACATACACACACACACACACACACACAGGATAAAAGGCAGGAGTTTTGTTATTTGTTAGAAGAAAAAGACAAAGTTTACAAGCTGAGCTGAAAACTGCTCCCAGAGACAACAGTGAGGAGAGGAAGGTATTTATTCACTTGAGACTCATCTTAGAAAAAAAAAAAAGTACCATCTGAAAGGATCTAATGAGATAAATGTAGAGTATTTATAAAAAATCATGTTGGGGGCTGGGGTTGTGGCTCAGGGCTACAGGGCTTGCCTAGCACTGGTGAGGCATCGGGGTCAAACTTCAGCACCACTAAAAATAAGTTAATTAATTAATAAAGTTATAAAATAATGGCTAAGTTTTTTTTTAAATATGTTGGATGTATTTTATCCTGCCATTTTTCTGGACTCTGGACTGGAGGATGTGACAGGAGATTATCTGGTGACACCTGGTTTGGCCTCAGTTCTGCCTGAACTCATGGAGTGACCTGGGCAGACATGGCTGCTCTGGCATCTTCCCTGGTTCTCAGGTCTAGCAGCTGTTTTCTGAGCTTCATTCTGGGTTTGAGTCATGAGGTGGACAGGTGGGCAAGCTGTCTTCCTGGAGCTGCAGGACATCAGTGTGGAGAGCAGAGGGCATAGGACCCTGTGGACACAGGCATGGCTCACCTCAGGTTCCTCTCACTGAATCCTGCCATAGGATGTTCCACTTCTTGCCCACCAGAGGGCGACGTGAACCTCAAATACACCCACCATCCTCTCAGCCCTGGAGAGGCTGATCTATATATATTTCAAACATAAGTCAATTTCACACTTTTACCTATTAATACAGCCTCATTTTATGAAATGAACAAGACCCTGTGGTCTCCCGCTGCTGTTATTCAAGTTTTCTTTTGTGCATTCAGAGCACTTAGGGAGGGAAGATGTCACCAAAGCCCATGTCACAGCAGGTAACACAGAAACTTGCTTAGGCTGTTTCCTCCAGGGCCAGGCAAGGACAGCTGCATGTAATGTCACAGGGACCCAGGCTGAGGAGGCTCCACCCCCTTGTGTTTGCACCATGTGGATCCCATGGTTTCAAGCTGCTGTGAAATAGTAGCCCTGGAAAGGGAGTGACTTATTGAAGGTTATTTTTACCTTTTACAGAAAAGTCTTTTCTTAAAAAGAAACAACATCACTGTTTCCCAGGTCACACAGTAGAAGAGATAGTGAAAAAGAACTCTGTATTTTGCCAGAAAAACTGTAAGGTGCTAATAACATCATGTATGGTAGGTCCTTCAGTGTGCATGCTCACCCAGTGAAGCACTGTTGCTCTTTACAGCCAACAGAAATTAGAGTCTTGCCAATCCTTTTAGAATTTTTTAATATTTTTCTGCATGCTCTGTGTATTTCTGTGTGAGACATTGCACCAAGAAGTTTCAACCATGACCATTTTATTCTCACTCCTCTTTTGTGAGAGTGGAATCAGGAGGGGCTTCCCAGGTGGTTCTGGCTCATGGTTTGTCCCCAGGTGTTGTGGGCTGTTAACCACAGGGGCAGTCATGGAATGACTTCTCTGGTGGGTCTCCAGGGGCCTCCCCTATGTTGGCCAGCTGATGCTTCCATTAGAAAACATGCCTGTTTTAGATCCTAAGCTAATGAAAAACAGGACTACTCTGTTACCCAACTATCCCTCTGCTGGAAATTAACTCAAGGGAACCAGGTCACCAACTAACTGATAAAGATGACTACACTGCCATGATCACTGCAGAATTCCTCACAGTGTCTATGAGGAGACAGTCAGAGGCTCACTTGGTGGGTGACAGGACAAAGGAATAGGCTCTTTCTGTAGCTCAAAGACAGAAGAGTGCACAGTTAGAAGGCCATTGCCAACACCAGGTGGGCCTGCTGGTTTCCTTGATGCAGGGTGATTAAAGTGAGAGGAGCAGATTCGGAAGAAGGCACCACCAAAACAGAGACTGAACCTCAGACAATGAAGACAAAATATAACTTCGTTAAAGTAGAATGGAAAATTTCTCAGATTTCTTGATTTTCTTTGCATTAATCATTTATTTATTATTGTTTTTTCCTCATGGTAACTTGTTAATTATGCACGAGTTTACAACCTTGCAGGGAATGTTACCTTGAATTTCTTTAAAAAATGTTACAAATCTATGTTTCAGGTTGAGTGTGGGGAAGAGAACCCAGCTGACCTGGGCAATGGCATGGAGCCTCCTTGACAGACAGGACTGGAGCTGAGCTCTGGACCCCAGGCTGGGATTCTCCCTGGACATGTGCTGTGCTCAGGGAGAGGAAAGGGCTGGGTCAGAAAGCAGAGGACACCTCCCCCATCCCCAGGGGACTCTCCCAGGATCCTGCCTGCTGTGTTTTCTGTGGCCAGTGGATGGCACCTGGGCTCCCACTGCATCTCCTGCTGACCTTCCCAGTCCAGCTCTGCCTTTGTGTCAACATCATATTCACCTTGACCATAATGGCTTCCCTGAGTGACCATCTCCCTGCAGTCATGCCCAGGCATCTGAGCTGGGCAGATGCCCTCAGGTCCCCTTGGGCAGAATGGGAACCCCAGAGCTCAAGTTCTTCCACATTTTCCTTCCTCACCCTTTCTGTCCTTACCCAGGGTCCAGAGCATCAGCAGTCCTGGTGGCCCAACTAGAAAACTGTGAGTGATCTGAGGGGCATCTAGCCAGGATTTTTAGGAATCCCTGAGGCAGTAGAGACCCAGAGTATGCAGGGCCCCAGGGACAACCTTCCACCCTCTGGGAGACATACGGGTGACTTTTCCAACTCTGATCCTTCCCCACATGGAGGCAGGCAGTCGAGGGATTCCAGGAGGGTGTCTGGAGTCTGTGTCATCCCTGTACCTCTGCTTAATCCTGTAATTGTGGGGACCACATTGAGTGACCAGGCCTCCCAGTCCTGATGCACCACTGGGACCTGAAAGATCACTGTGTCTGGTGGGGTAGTGTCATGACTCCTGACTTGGTCATTTCTCTTTGTGGGGCGTGCCCCTAGGGTTGAGTTTTACTCACCTGTTTCCTTTGTAATCCTGCCCTTTGCCTGTTAGGGATAGAAGATTCCATGGAAACTCCCTTTGTGTGTCCCCTTCTCTTGCTGTGCCTTTGGGTGAGGCCTTCCTAGATGTCAGTCAATCTGATGATAGCAGACACCACAAAGCTTACTCCACCTCCTGAATCCTGACCTCTTGCCTTATTTAAATGGTTTTTTCTCAATAAAAGGGTTCAGCACTTGCTCTTCTCTCTCATTCCAGGGACCCCTAAAGACAGAGGAGCCACCACAGTACCCAAAGAACAAGGCATTACTCTGTTCTGTGTGGTTATTTTGCATGCAGCCCAGTTCACCTGGAGTGACCTTGAGTGCTTAGTTGTGGAATGTGACATTTAATAATAAGATAAATACAATATCTTATGCAAAATCAATAAGTCAATTTCATGAAGTTCCTTTTAATAATTAATGAAGGCAAAGTCATTTTTCTCTTTCACCTGTTTTTTTTGTTTTATTAGGTTTGAAACTGAATTTCACACAGAGCAGCTTTTGGAGGGACCTCTAGCATTTCACTTCATCTCTTCACTAACTTGGGCATTGCTCCTTGTGGGGTCGGGAGGCTACTGTAGACTCTGGTCTTCCTGCTTATTTGCAGGAGATATTTTTATGGCTCTACTCATATTAGGATGGGCAAAGCTGTAGCTCACTAGGCGGTGTGAGCCTGGGCACCGTGAAGACACATGACCTCAGGGAGCATCTCTCTGGAGTGACCTCTTACTTGGAAGTGTCAAGAAGAAGAGATATGTTTAAGTTCACACACACAGATAGGATAAAAGCACACATTTTATTACTTGTGATGAGAAAAAGAAAGTTTACAAACTGAGGTTCAAACTGTTCCAAGAGTCAACAGTGGGGTCAGGAAAGTATTTGTCCACTTCACACTGACCTTAGATGACAAAAGAAGTCCATCTTGAAGGAGCTCATGAAATAAGTTCAGAGTATTTGGAAAGGTGTATGTTGGATATCTTTAATCCTGCTGTTTCTTGGATCTGGACTCTGTACTGGAGAAGGAGGATGGGACACCTGGTTTGACTTGACACCTGGTTTTGGCCTCAGCTCATCCTGAACTCAGCGAATGACCTGGTTAGACACATCTGCTCTGCCCTCTTCCCTTATCCCCAGGCATAACAGTTGGTTTCTGAACTTCTCTCTGGGTGTGTCTGCCCCTTTGATGGACAGGTGGGTGAGCTGTCTTCCTGGAGATGCAGAACATCAGTGTGGAGAGCAGAGGGCTCAGAACCCTGTGGACACAGAGGTTGCTCACCTTCAGGTAGGTTCCTCCCGCTGAATCCTGTGCTAGGTTGTTCCACTTCTTGCCCACCAGAGGGCGATATGAACCTGGAAGTATACTCACCACAGCCTCAGCCCAGGAGAGGCTGATCTATATTTCAAGCATAAATTTAATTTTACATTTTTATCTGTTAAGACAGCATCATTATAGGAACTGAGTGAGACACCGTGGTCTCTTACTGCTGTCACTCAGGTTGCCTTTTGTGCATTCATAGCACTCAGGATGGAGGTCAACACTATAATTGTCATAGGTGGGACCACAGCATATTTTTAAGGCTGTGTGCTCCTGGGCCAGCCAGGGTTGCTCCACAGAATCATGTGGGGACCCAGGCTAGGGAGGCTCCATCCCCGTGTGTGCACCATGTGGAGCCCATGGCCTCCTCCCTCTGCTCCTGTGGGAGAGGAGGCCTGGAATGTGATTGACTTATTGAACATTATTTTTATCTGTTAAAGAAAACTGTTTTCATCCCCCAAAATCACTCTTTAACAAGGCAAACCATGGAAGAGAAAAACAAAGGACACTCTTTTGTTTACAGAGATAAGTCAGCTCATTAGCACTCTTACACTTCATGGTCAATTTAGGAACTATTCAACACTTCCATCCATAGACCTTCTTTCTGTGATGCTAACATTTGTAAGGAGCATGCATGTTTTCATTACCCAGTGAAACAACATTACTTTGTGTGGCCAATAGACAATACAGCTTTGCCATCATTTTTTTTTAACTTCTTACTGTTTCTCTGAGTGGATTGGATAATTTTGTGTAAAATATTGCCTCAACCCAGCAGCTAAGCTACTAGCATTTTATCCTCCTACAACCCTGTCTTTCTGTAAGTGAGGAATCAGGCTGTGTCTTTCTGTGTGGCCTTGGCTCAGGGTTGGTCTTGAGCATGTTGTGGGATGTTGGTCAGTGGTGGAGCAGGTGCCTCCTGGGCAGAAGCTCTGGTTTCCATTCTCACAGCCAGAGAAATGACTTTTTCCACTATATGAAACAGTATAATTTTTAATTACATTTATTTCCTTTTTTTCTGCTAACACACTGCTTTTCAAACTCTCCAGGTTTATGTACATCTCGATCTGTACAAGGTACTCACGCTCATTTGTGCAGCCAATATTAGTGCACATTCACCAACTAATCCATGCCTTCCTGTATTTGCCTTTTACACATCTCCATGTCTCTCTGAGTGATTGCTCCTCTGTGAGCAGCATTTTCAGTGGTTTCTCCAAAGCAAGGATAACTAACTCTCTGGTTTTAATCACAGTTTCCTTTTACTACAATTGCTTCTTTCACCTTTCTGGGATTCCAAATATTTAAAAAAAAATACTTATTCACAACATTGTTTTAAAATTTAAAAATTGTGAATTATATTTTCTTTCACATAAATAAATATTCACATAAATTTAATACTCATCACAAAAAGGACCTTGGGATTTCAGTTACATTCACCAGGAGCTCTATTATCTAGGAATCACCTTCAACACCATGGCACAAACTTCCATCCTTTTGGTGACTTATGAGTGACTTTTCCAACTCTGATTCTTTCAAAGATGAAGGCAGGGAGTCAAGGGTGTCAGCAGGGGGAGTGGAAACTGCATCCTCATTGTATCCCTGCTGGACACTGGAATAATAAGAGAGAAATACCAGTTTGAGTGCCCAATTAATAAGCCATTTCCTTCATTTTCCTTTCATAAGTTATTACAGACTTTGTAATTTTTGTGTTTGTGATTAGATTTGAATCCTAATTTCACACACACACACACACACACACACACACAAAGCATTTGTAAGCATGAGGGTCCTGCAGAAGGTCCTACACCATCCCTGCGCCAGAGTCCTTCCCAGAGCCCAGGTCTTGCTCCTCCTGCAGTGTCCACACTCATCCTGTTTGCTCATTCAGAAGGTCCCTAGACACGTCTGTGCTTGTCCTCCACATGCCAGGCTAGACAGCTGCAGCTGACAGCACCACTCATGTGTGTGGCCTGAGCTGTGGACAAGGTAGTCATGGTCCACAGCCCTCAGCTGCACCTGTTTCCTGAGTTCCCAAAACCTTCCTCTCACAGGGCAGAGAATCTGCTGAGCTGCTGCCCAGACCAGCAGCTCTTGTGTCAGCTGGGCCACCCAGGCAGGGAGGTTTTTGTTAGGGGCTGTACCACTGTGGGAAGAACCTGTGTACCTTGCAAGCAGTAATGCACCCCAGCATCCTCAGCCTCCACCCTGCTGATTCTCAGTGTGAAATCTGTCCCTGTCCCAGTACCACTGATCCTGTCTGGGACCCCATTGAACTGGTTGGAAACCCGATGTAGTAGGCCCTGTGGAGCCTAGCCTGGCTTGTGCATAACCTAGTTCAAATAGGTGTTTCCATCTTTGTGTAGGAGCCTCTGACTGGACCTGCAGGAGATGGAGACTGACTGTCCAGGAGTGACGGGCTCGATGAGAGGAGTCTGGGTCATCACAAAATCCCCACTGGTTCCTAAAAATCACAGAGGAATTCAAGGTTATGTAGAAACTTTAAGAAATGTTTTCCCATTTTTTGTACATTTCAGACTAAATTAATTTTTGTTTTTGATTTATACACTAAAATTATTTATATACATAAAGAACTTAAAATTGAGTAAGCTCTAACAGCCTCTCTAGTATTCCCTTCAACAACCCCCTCATATGATGTGACAATATGCATCAGAGCCCAGTCCCTTGCTCCTTCTAGAACACTCTCTCATATTTATTGACCTCAGCTGCCTCATCATGGAGGACAGACCTGCACATCCCTCATGTGGGCAGAGCACACATGGGCAGAATGGGGGCCCAGGGCTCCCCTCCCTCCTCCTTCTCCCTCCTCATCCCCTCTGTCCTCATCTGGGACCCAGAGCAGCAACAGCCCCAGGAACTGAGCAGGGAGCCTCATTTTGAGAAGCTGAGCTGAGGAGTCCTGGTGAGTCAAGGGCAGGTTAGAGCTGAGCTTTTATGTCAGCCTTGCAGGAAGGCCCTCCCCTGGAAGCAGCAGGCAAATGCCCTGGTGGGTGCTGGGGGGGAGAATGAGGGATGGGACTGCCTTGTGAGCCCAGGGCCATTAGATGTCTTCTATATTTGGAGGAAATAGAGCAGAGAAATATCCCTGGGTGCCTGTGGTGTGGGCAGAAGTACCCATCATGGAAGCCCCATTCTGTGAGGGATCATGGTGCCCAGGGCCTGCCCTCCTAAGACAGTACAAATGCCCAGATAGGGAGGTGGCCTGCAGGTCAGACTGTGTGAGGAAAATGACCATCCTGCTGTCTTCCCCTCAGCTGAGAAGAGAAGGTGACAAGTGCCACCTCACAAGGGTTGATGTTTGAAATTTCTTCTAGCCACAGCATGCAGTTGAAGAAGTTCAAGAGCTTCTGGTGTCTGATGTAATCTGGAGAATTACAAGAGTATCAGGGACAGTTTAGATGTCACCTTTTCCTGGCCAGTGAAAAAAATTAGAGCAGTAGTGGACAAGAAGCTGGTGGGAAGAGAAACCTTGTTTCAGCTGAAGATCAAGTAGCCCTGCTCAAGGAAAGAGGACAAGGAGCATGTCCACTGAGGTAGTCACTGTGAACCTCCTGGGGTGAGGTCTATAACTGGTGGCCATCCTTTCCTAGTTGTTGGGAGTCTCCCTGAGAACTCCCTGGGCCTTTCAAACATGGCGGTGGGCAAATTGCCAGTGGGAGGCTAGAATTCCCCAGGCCTTTCAGATAAGGAGCCCCTAATGCAACATGGCAGCCGGGAAGTTGCCAGTGGGCGGATAACAAGTTGTTTTGAAAATTTTCTAATTGGCCCTCCCATCTTCCGTACTCTTGGACAGTTCATGCCCCCCATGCATCTTATGCAGGTTGGACAAGAGTGCACTGTAGGTGATGACTTGACCTTTACTATGATAGGCCCTGGGAGCTTCCTGGTTTAAGATAACTGACTCTCACTTTCTATATAAGTTAGCACCAGCTTGCAATAAGGTGCTTCATCTTTGTCACTGCTATCTGTGTGTGTGCATTTTAATCTCCCACGATGAACCTTGGCCTTTCATTGGTGCCAAGACCCGGGAGAGGAAATTCCTCATTCTGAGGACCCCCTCTCTCAAGGTTCGTCGTCCTCGTTCACCTTTTTGAGCACTGCAACATTCCACCCAACATCAGCTCTCCAATAAGTAATTCCTTCTGATCAACAACCAGTGAGTCCCCTCCCCCTCTTTGGGAATCCATCTCCAAATGGCTATATGCAAAGGCTTTGGCTGTGAACATCCAGCAAGGCCCTTGACACCTTGTTTGGAGGAGAGAACGCACCCCACCACAACTTTCACAGTTAAGGTAGACTCTCTGGATGCCCATTTCATGGTTGATGAGCTATAAGGGACAGAAGAATAGGCATTCCCTGACTCTTTATCTCCTCCTCTCCTGGAAAAACCCTGACATCAGGTGGCCTGTGACTCCTGGCCTTAAGGTCTCGCTGGTTGGGCTCTTGGGTGATGATTCATTTGCCCTCCTGGCCCTGGCTCTCCTGAGTCTCTTTGGTTGACTTCTCCTTTTGGGGATGCCTGAAGGAAACTCAACCAAATCCGGTTCCAGTACAGGCCATTCACCTCTTCTATTGCTGCTGAGAGTCATCATGGGAGCCTCTTCTTCCCTCCCCGCTGATTCCCCTCTCAAATGCCTCCTGGCTAATCTTAACCGGTTGTCCCTCACTTCGGACATCAAACCCAAACTCCTCATCAAATTCAGTACACAGAATTGGCCATATTACCAATTAGACAACCAAAACTGATGGCCCCCAGAGGGGTCTCTAGATTCTCAAATTCTTTGTGACCTTTTTAACTTCTGCAAGTGCTCAAAATGGTGGAAAGAGATCCCCCTATGTGGAGGCCTTTTCCCTCCTTCACTCCCACCCTGAGCTATGCTTCTCCAATAGATCCTCACCCTCAGCCTTCTGCCCCAGACTCTCGGCTGTCACTCCCACCTCAGCAACCTGATTTCTCCCCTCCAATTACTAGATCAAAAACCCAAACCTCAGCTGGTTCTCAGACCATTGCCCCCTTGCTGAGGTAGCAGGTACTTAGGTACCCCTCCACCCACTCACTCCTCTCTTCTCCTGTCAGTGTGCACACCAGGTCTCACCAGGTCCTCTTACCAGCTAACCCAAAGCTCAAACCAGCTGAGGAGAGCCCTCAGACCCCTATTCAAAATAGTCCCTTACAGGCTTTTTGGGATACTCACTCCCATCTTCCCCTCTGCTCTACCTGTTCTACAGCTCAAGTTTTCGTTGCTAGGAAAATCCCAAACCCCTTTCCCATTATTCTTTTACATCTCCTTCCTCATTCTCAGATCCACCAGAGCTGCACTCAGCCCTGACTTCCCATCTTCCTTCTCCCTACCAGGCCCACAGAAAAGTCTTAACTGACCTTCTCCATAAATCTTCACCATGGCTGGATTTAGGACTTTCAGCAAAATAATCCCTATAAAAGAGTTCAGTGTAGATAAACTTTCTCTTTTCATGTTGCCCTGTTCCACTTGGCCACTGGCTGGAAAAATCAGCACTCCAAAAGCTAGACACCCCCTTACTAGTTTTTCACAAAATATGTGAACAATGCCTCTGGCCTTGAGCTGGGCTTCACAGAGATGGCTACATTTCTAAGATAAGGAAGTTACCAACTGGGCTCCATGGGAACAGCTGGCAGGGGAAGGAAAAAATGAAGCTCTTCCCATCCCAGGTGTCCTTGAAAACTTAACTTGCCCAGAACAGAGAGAAAAAAACAAACAAAACAAACAAACTGCTTTTTTGTGAACTTCTGCAGACTGTGAACTTCTGAGGCCATCCCCTTACATGCTGGATGCAAAATTCTGAAACTACCTAAACTTGGGGTTCAGGGGATTAATTGATTACAACAGCAGTGCCCTCTGAATCCAGTTGCAACCAAATAGGACTGTTTCCCTACCTCCAGTGCTATCTTAGGTGCCTTGATTTGTCTGTCCCTACAACAGTATAATTCTATATACTTAAACATTGTTTGTGTTTTCATGAAATGGTCAATAGATGTGATTAATTGTGTATTGCAAAACACAAAAGTACTTTGCTACTGTTCTACAAAAGGTTAAAAGCAAAGATCAGCTTCAGAACTATAGCACTTAATATTCATAAAGAGCCCTACCTTACCTGAGATAAGGCTGTGTCTCCCATCTTACTACATGTCAGAATGACTCCAAAGTAGGCCAGACTTCAGGTAAGGCCCAGTACTCTTAATTTAAGGTGAAACTGACTTTTCTGGATGTTTATGATCAAGATTTAAATTTAAATTAGACAGGCCAATAAAACCAATGTTTGGCTCTTGACCTCTGAGTCAATCTGAATCCAGAAACAGGGAACTTCTCTAAAGAGCTTTACAACTCTGGGTCACATAACCTCCTGATCAGGGAGATTAATGAGACTGCTGGAGAATGAAAAGCCAATCCGTGAATTTGCTGTGAGTAGGAGGGTCACCAAAGAAGGGAGATATCCCTGATGCTTCCAAGGGAAGCCACATGGTCAAGCAAGACCTGGATCCATCCTAGCGCAAATGGCACAAGCAGAACTAAGAAGCTGCTCTCAAGTTCCCCCATGAGCGACCCCTATGGGAACTCAGATGACTCTTAACAATAGGTAGAAACAAAGTCAATTTTGACCAGCTTGATCTTAAACACCTACCAAAACCAGTTAAGCCAAAAAGTCATTCCTAGGAGTAATAAAAGACAAAAATAGCTAGAAAAGAGGAGACAGCAACAAGCCAACAGTCTCCATGGGGAATGTTCAGTTAAGTATGGCCTTGGCTCTTCCCCCTCACAGGACCCCTGTTAGTCCTCTTTATGTTTCTCCTAATAGGACCACATCTGTTAAATTGCTACAGAAGTTCCTGCAAGATCAGATATATAGATTCACCAACCAGGCAGTCAATCAACTACTTCTTTAAGACTACCAGCTCTGGTCCCCAAGATGGAGACCTACAACTCATGACCAACTCCTCTGGCTCCAGAGACTCTGTGCCCATCTAAAACCCTCTCTAACCCATTTTTCTAGTCTTCACAGCCGCTCTTTCACTTCATAGGAATGAGAACTACTCTCCAGCAGGTCCACTCTGCTTATTTGACTGCTTTACAGTATTCCCACAAGGAAGTATCAAACCTAAACTCCCCACACCTCAGATGAGGAGCCACTAGCCAGGCAAAGACTGGTAGATCAACTTCACTCATGTGCCTAGGCACAAAAAGCTTCGCTACTGACTTACTTTGATTTATACTTTTTCAGGTTGAATAGAAGCCTTCCCTACATCCAGGGAAACTGCTGACACTGTTGCCTCCATCCTCATTGAGCAGATCATTCCCAGGTTTGAACTTCCTGCCTCCATCCAGTCAGACAACAGTCTGGCCTTCACTTTGCATGTTGTTCAACTAGACTCCAAAGGCCTCAACATCACTTGGAGGCTCCACATCTCCTACCAATCCCAATACTTGGGTAAGGTTGAGAGGCCTAATGGCATTCTCAAGGACCATCTCACTAAACTTGCTATTGAACTTAGGCTCTTCTGGCCCAATCTCCTGCTTTTGGCCCTCACCTGAATTCAGGGAGCCCTAAGTGCCCCCTCAGGCCTTAGCCCCTTTGAGCAACTCTATGGGTGGCCTTTCTTAACCACCCAAAGCTTTTCAATCACTCCTCCTTGCCTTGTGTCCTACCTGCCTTATCTCACACTTCCACACAAACTCCTAAGGGAACATGCAGACCAGTATCTTCCTGCTCCATTCATTGCCTCAAACCCAGCACAACCACAAACTGAATTGGACCCTCTTCAACTGGATGACTCCTAACTACTAAAGAAACTGCTATTTCAAATGCCAGCCTTATTTCTAATCTGCTACGAGCTTCCACGCTGCCTTTACAGCTGGGAATAGTCCACTATAAAGCTCATCAGACCGACTCTTCTCCTGCCACAGTGGGCAACTCTAAAGCTGACCAGGCAGCCCTGTCAGCCACCCTACAGGCCCCATCCTCTTCCTCATTACTCTATCTTTCCTCTGAGTAACAACTTCCTGACCCTCACCAGCTCATTAGATTTCTCCATTCACTGTTCCATTCTAGCCCCCAGAGCTTATCGACTTTCCTTCAATCTTTTTTCCTCTTTCCTCTGATGATGGGGCCTTTCTGCAACAGGTTACATCCACATACCAGATCTGCCGGAGGACCAATACCAACACCCCCTTAAAATCCAGACCCTATCCTTCTCATCAAGCCCGTGGTCACACCCCAGGAGCTGATTGGCAAATTGATTTTACTAACATGTCCAGGGTAAAAAACATTAAATATCTCTTAGTACTGGTTGACAAATTCTCAGGATAGATAGAAGAATTTCCCACATCCAATAAGCAGGCATCCACGGTTGTGGATCTGTTAATATCTGACATAATCCAGCATTTCGGGATGCCCACTTCCATCCAATCAGATAATGGCCCAGAATTTACCTCACAGATAACACAGGGGCTATAGCGCACTATTGGTATTTCCATTGCCCTTACTGTCCCCAAGCTTCCGGGAAAGTTGAAAGAACTAATTGGTCTCTCAAAGAAACCCTCACAAAATTCACCATGGAATTAAGCTTAGACTGGACTACGGTCCTCCCCTTGGCCCTGTTGCATCTCAGGGCTTTACCAAAGAAACCATCCAACCTTTCCCCATTTGAGGTTATGTATGGCCATTCATCCTTACCCCCCAGAATACAGACTGAACAATTACCTATACCTGATTCCTATGCTCTACCTCTCCTTTTCCATCTACACTCTGAACTTTGGAATTATCAGGACTGGCTTTTACCTGACCCAACCATTACTCAAAACCCCTCACCCTAACACCCGGCCAACATGTATATTACTGCCCCCCAGGTGAAAGACCAAATTACACTCCAAATGGGAGGGCCCCTCCTTGGCTATCATGTGCACACCCTTGGCAGCAAAACTCAAACTCACAAATAATCAATTAACTCCATGGATTCACATTTCCAGGCTCAAACCATGCATCCAGAAAACTGATTCTGGCAATGCTGGACCAGAGGACTCGTAAGAATCCACACCTACATACTCTTGCTCTCCCCACCCTACTGACCCTTTAAAAATTTGTCTCTCTCGTGTTTCTGCCCTAACACCCATAGCTGAGAACATATCCGAAAATGTACCTTAACTTTCTGATCCTCATCCTCATCCTCACCCCAAGGGTAATGCCTTAACCATCGTATGTCTGGAGATTCAAGGTGAGAGAAACATACACACACACACACACAAAAAAAAAAAAAAAAAAAAAAAAAACACCCGGACTACCCACTTGGCTACCACTTCTGACTGTACCCTAACAGGGTGTTCCTCAGCCATCCATATTGTACTCTCTTGCTCTTCCTCTGAGCTCATTAAGCAAGCCAGCCACCCTTACTTATGTTTTTATTTGACCAAAATAAGGATTACTGCAAACAGTGGCTGGAAACCTACGGAGGCTGCCCCTATTGGTCATGCAGAATTCATGATGCATATTCAAGGCAATTAAATATAGGAAGATTTAAACAATTAAATATAGGAAGATTTAAACCTCCCACGCTGGCCATCCCAATCCCTTGGAACCCACGCTGGGAAGCAGGAGTAAAAGCTTCCTTTTTATTGCGGTGGGTATGCTTCCACTCCCTGTGGTTCCTTATCCATTGTCCGGGAATATGTTTCCATAGAGTCCCCAGTATCTCTTGTCTTAACCAACATAAAACACTCAGAACAATGGCTGCTCGCATTCCTAGAAAGCCAATGCACTTCTGCCTCAGGTTTCACAGATCTATACCTGGTTGCAGGTCATCACTGACACATTGTTCTACCTAAACCAAACTTTCCCTGATGCAAGTCCATCAAATTGCTTTCTGTGCACTTCCCTAGCACTGCTCTTACTTGCTGCAGTTCCAATAAAAGTTTCCAGTGCAGATGTTTCCAGCTTGCCCAACTCATCCTACAAAAAGGATTCTATTAAACCCCTGCAGAATGTTCCTTTATGGGAACCCAAGGAAAATAACCACACCATAATTCCTTGGGTTTGCCTTCTGGGATCCACAACTCCCAATTCCCTTCTGGCAGGTTTTTGTCACCGTAACCTTACCATCAACACACCACTTACTCCCCACCGATTCTCTTCTTCTGGTGCAATGGCACTCTCACCACCATTATACTCACCAACATGTCTAGCCCATGTTTATTAGTCACCATAGTTCCACAACTCACTCTCTATAGCAACTCTAAAGTAAAATCCATCCTTAACCCTCTAAAACGTGGAAAACAAGCTGCATTCCCTCCGTTAGTGATAGGCATTTCATTAACAGCCTCAATGGCAAGCACAGGGTTATCAGGGGATGGGGGAGTCTTAGGTCTTTCCCTATGGGCTGTCAAGGACATTAATTCAAAACTTGAAGGAGCACTTACTTCCATAGCAGAATCTCTAACATCCTTACAAAAACAGGTCACCTCATTGGCACAAGTCACCCTTCAGAATCGCAGAGCCCTAGATTTACTCAAGGCCAAAAAGGGCGGAACCTGTCTTTTCCATAGGGAAAATGCTGTTATTATATCAATGAATTGGGTCTTGTAGAAGACAATGTTGTTAAGCTCCCTGACCTGGCAGCCACCTTAAGGACCCCAACAAGTCAAAACCTTTTCTCTTCCTTAATGTCCACTTCCCTTCTGGCATGGGTATGGCCTATCCTTGGACCACTATGGGTAATCTTTTTAATGTGTCTATTTTTACCATGTATTATAAAGTTTATTCAAACTCAAGTATGTAAAATCTCTAACCAAACTTTTAACCAGCTTCTACTTAGAAAGTATCAGCTTCTGGCCACAGATGAATCAACCACCTTCTCCAGAGAACATCCCTCACAATGCTGAAAAACCCTTCACAGATTCCTGGGATACCTTCTTGAGAGTGATATCTGATGATGCCTGGCTTGTACCCCCCGTAGAGACTTATACCGAAGGGACTGAAGTGATAATGGACCTTTCGCTACAGGGAACATTTTGTGCTGTCACATCTGACCTCATACCAATCTTTGCAGCTCTCTTTTGGGGACTTCTAACTTCCCTCTTTCAGATCCCTTCCCCAGTGAGGCCTCTACTCAGCATGAAGTAGCCAGAACAAATCTACGTCCCTTTCCATATAATATCAAAAAAGAGGGAATGTTGGGAGTCTCCATGAGAACTCGCTGGGCCTTTCAGATAAGGAGCCCCTAATGCAACATGGCAGCAGGCAAGTTGCCAGTGGGCGGATAACAAGTTATTTTGAAAATTTTCTAATTGGCCCTCCTGTCTTCTATACTCATGGACAGTTCGTGCCCCCCATGAATCTTATCCAGGGTGGACGTGTGTGCACCATAGGTAATGACCTGACTTTTACTATGATTGGCCCCGGGAGCTTCCTGGTTTAAGATAACTGACTCTCACTTTCTATATAAGCTAGCACCAGCTTGCAATAAGGTGCTTCATCTTTGTCACTGCTATCTGTGTGTGCATTTTAATCTCTGACAACTAACCTTGGCCTTTCACTAGTCATCTCCATGCATTTGACACTCAGAGCCACCAAACATTTCCCAGGAGATGGACCCCTGATCCCAGGGACATTGTGGACAAGGAGGAATCTGCATTAGTTCCTTCTCATAATGATAGAGACATCCCTCTCCATCTGTTCCTCCTTGTCAGGGACAAGAGGGAGCAGGTGTCACCACCCTGGGTTTTAAAGTAGATTCCCTAGGTCAAAACTGCACTCAGGCACTCTCACCATGTTCAGGGGGTCCATGTACACTAATGTTCTCCTGGGACTTGTCCCAATGTGTCTTGGTGACAAGGTCCTTTTCCCTGCAGAGGAAAATTGATTTCAGCCCTTCTCCACAGGTGGGACTGAGGGAGCCTCTGTTGTGTTGGGCAACATGGCTGTGCTACTTTTCTCCCAAGCCCAGGACCTCTGACACACCCTCTCCATTGTGTGGAACTTGGGCCACCAGCAGCCAAGGACCCTGCCATGTGTCTTGTAGATTAACTGAACCTCTGTGGCTGTCCTGATCCAAGTGGGCAGCATCCTCTGAAACTGTGAAATGTGCCTGTTTGTAGTTTCCACAGGCTGCTGTCTTCCTGTGGTTTTTGTGAATGAGCAGAAGGAAAGGACATGAAGGAGAATGGGTTGGAACTCACTGGACAAGAACAGGAAGAGTGCAGAGTCTCAGAAAGTTCCAGAGCACAGGAGCCCTTGGGAGAAAGTGGTGGACAGAACACTCCTCTGTCTTCTCCTTGCCCTAAGGACGTCCTCAGGGTGTTTCCTGGGGGATCTCATGATGACCTTGAACCATCTCAGGTGCTGTTTAGATCTGTTTATTTCAACTATTTCCATAGTTTATGCCTGATTTACTTACAAAGATATTTTCTAGGAAAGTAGATTTCGCTTTTCCATGAAGATTCTTCAGTACCTTATTTACTCTTGTAAATTCTCCTATTGCGGTATTGGAGTACTGCAAAACAGATGGTTCCCTGGGCACAATCTGCAGGCATGGAATACACTGTGCTCCATATTATTCCCTAGTGCCCCCTCTTTCCCTTTCTTTCATCCACACCCCCTCCCACTTCTCTCCTGTCTTCCTTCTGTTTATTCATCTGCTCTTTTGTCATTGGTGGGCTCTAGACCTCTGTGGAGCTGGGCTCACTGCTGTGCTGTGCTGTCTCTGCCCAAGCACATGGTGTCATATGGTGCATTCCTTCCACATTTCCTCCCTGTCCCAGTTCCTTGACCCTCCATCTCTGTCTTCTTTGCCACTGGTTGTCCCTCTCCCCTTATGACACATTACCACCCTTTCCCCTTCCTTTGTTCTAGCTTTTGCACAGGAGGGTGACATGGGACCCTCACCTTCCAGAGTCGGGCTCTTTCACTTGTCATGATGTTCTCCACTTCCATCCATTTACCTGAAATGCCACCATTTCCTTCTTCTTTAAGGCCCCAAGTTCAGCCAGTATTGTGTGGGTGAGGGCAGATCAGGGGGATCTCTGTGCAGAAGAAGGCAGAACATGACCACATTGCAAGGAGAGCAGAGAGCTGAGGGTCCCCTCAGCCATGAGCCATGTGGGACAATTGCTTCTTGTGTTTAGTTTTCTGATCCTTTTGTTGAGGTATGGCAGTGTGATGTCTCTCCTAGTTTTCTGTGGCTGAGCAACAAATTCCCCTCTATTGAGCAGTGTGATCCTTCCCATGCCTGTCCCTCAGGAGTCCAGGCTGGGTCCTCAGCTCAGCTTGACCAGACTGAAATGGAGCAGTCAGTGGACAGCTCTCCTTGCTGAAGTTCAGGGTCTTCTTCCAGGTCCAATGGCTGAGGCAATCATCTTCCCACAGTTTTAGAGTGAGGTCCAAATTTCCCTGTGGCCATCAGCACAGAACTTCTGGACTATGCCCAATTTGCCCCCTCCAAGAAGAGCATTAAAGCATCTCATCACATCCAGTCTTCATGGCCTGAGATCCTCCTTCTTCTGCCTCCATGTGCTATTGGACAGGCTTCAATGATGAAGACAGATATAATGTATACTCTCTCCCTCTGTTAAATTCAACTTATTTAATTATGTCTCTAAGATTTTTCATAAGAAATTTTATTGAAATTTTTGTTTGAGTTCCTAGGGAATGGGATGGTACAAGCCTGATGTTTGGGGTCAACAACGTGGAATCCTGTCCACATGCTACCATTTTTTTTCACTTACCATAATTACTGGATCCCTGTTGGATTGTCAGAAGCCAGTGCTGTTTGGAGGAATCAGTTTTAATAAGATCACGTGATTCCAGGTAAGCAGAGAATAAAGAAGTAACCTTCAGTTGGCTCAAGAATGACAATGACTTCCCCTGACTTCCTGTGTGTGAGCTGCACCAGGCACTAAGTACTCAGGAACACATGGCCTGCTTTTCTCCTGGACCCACAGGCACTTATTGCCCTCAGCAGAGGCCGCAGACTCCCTGGCAGAGCTCCATGTCCTCCCAGCCTCAGGTCCTGTCTGCTCTCCACACACTGACTCTGTGTCTTCCTTCCACAGGACCAGCCTGTTCCTTTCCCTGCCCTGAGCAAGGCTGGTGTGCAGCCTGGGAACATGA
Organism: Marmota monax; assembly: GCF_021218885.2. Taxonomy (NCBI): domain Eukaryota; kingdom Metazoa; phylum Chordata; class Mammalia; order Rodentia; family Sciuridae; genus Marmota; species Marmota monax. The sequence goes on from NW_026693173.1 coordinate 339,524, forward strand.
GGACAAGCCATGCCATGGCCTCCTATGCAATGTTTCCCCAGGCATCAGTCTTGGAAGTTCACATATGGATTCTCCCTGTGATCTACTGGTTTATACCACTTTGGTGCTATTTCAGAGCCCACTGGATTCATCATGCTGTCCCATGTTGATGTCCTCATGGAAACCAGTCACCTGGCCTTCCTGTAGGCAGGCTGGTGGCTTCCTCTGGTCCTCAGGTTTCTTCCTAGCTGGAGGAGGCATGGTGTGCTCCATGCAGCACCCACATAGAGAGGATTAGAATCTTGGCTCTGTCTTAATGATTGTGTGTGACATCAGGTTAGTTTCTTCACTTTCCCCACATCTCAGTTTCTCATTAGCAACATGGGAATAATAACATATCCTTAGAGAGTTGCCTGAGGATTCACTAAAATAACATATGTGAATATTGTGTATCTTAGTATCTGGGCACATACTACATTCTTAGTAATCACTAATTTTTATTGCTTAGATCAAGTTTCCTGGGAAACAAATGTACAGAGGGGGTTGATGATCAATGACTTTCCATATTCTTCTGTTTCACACAGTAACCAGTATCACCTTAAAACAGCAAAGCAGCTGAACTTGGGGTGTATCCTTGAGATCCCAGTGACTTAAAGTGCTGAGGCAGAATGATTGCAAGTTAGAGGCCAGCCTGGGCCACTTAGAAGGACTTTTATCAAAATGAACATAAATAACCAAACCCTGAAACAAGTCCCATTCTCCCCTGGGTAACTCTTGGGTGGTTTCTCAGTGAGCTTAGAAGCTTATTTTTCTTGTCCTAGGGAGACATCCATGATCCAGTACTTGGCCTGTGGATTGGAGCCTGATGGGTGCTATGTAACCCTGTTGCCTAGATATCAGACCATGGAGAGAGCCACTGCCCTGGTGAGGGTGGGCATGGCATCCCCCACACCCCAGTTTTCCCTGCAGTTCTGGAGATCAAACCCAGAGTCTACCACATAGTAATTAGCCCACTCCTGCCAACCACACCTCAGAACTCAGACGTAGGTGGGCTCTGACTGTGGGTTCAGTGACCACCCTGACCCCTGTTGTTACCTGGTGGTATTTCTTAGCAGGCCCCTCTCCCTGGAGCTCTCTACCTGGGCCCTCTTTCTGACCTGCTCATTGCTGAGTCCTTCTCTCTCAAGACTTTTGCCTACACTTGCAGAAACTGCTGCTACCCACCTTCTTCTGGTTCTCTGTGGCTCTGGACCTGCTCAGAGCCCTGGATCTGTCTCCTGAGGAGTCCATGTGGTGGGCTTTTATCCCCTAGCTTCTCTTCTGCAGGGAGCTGAAAGCCCTGACCCTTCCATGTGTGGAGGGCTCTATTCCCAGGCCAGTCCTCTCTGCATGAAGACAGGGGTCCCTGGTGTTTAGAAGTCACCTGTGCTCCTGGACTCCTAGCACATGCGTGGAGTGGGTCAAAACTAAGGAGGCATTAGCCCTGGAGGGCAAGTTTAGTAAGATCCTCAATTTTGATATTTGCTTGAATCATATTTGAATGTAACACTAAAGAAAATTAAATGAATTTAAGATGTAAATATACTTCAGTATTAAATAAAGTGAGAATAAAAAAAAAATAAGATCTACCTTGAACATAAAGACACAATAAGGAAAGGTTTGTGTTGTGGCATTTTGGTTTTGAAGGATAGTTCCATGTGTTGATTGTTTTTTATTTTATCTATCTCTTTATCTATCTATCTATGTATTTATTTTTGTCACCAGCTCAAGATGCAAGGGGGTTGAGAGAGGAGTGATAAGCTGGTATTTAAGGACCATCTCCGCAGGGGACTGCATAGCTTCTGCAGTGCATAGAACCACCTTTGTGTGGTGCTGTCTGCTGTGGGCTGTCAGGAGTGTCTCCCATGAGGGCAGAGCACTAGGGGTCCCATTGGATGAACCAAGTCCAGGTCCTGGCACACAAAGGTTCTGTTTGAGCCTGTTTCCCACATGTAGAATGCACACAAAGGTCAGGCAAGGTATCTGACTCTTCATAACCCAATATTCTGAGATGCTGAAGCAGCTCTGAGACATTGACCCCACATCACAGCAATCCTCACAAGAGGAAGGCTAAAGGCACTTAAAAAGGAGAGACCTTCAGGGGACTGTGCAAAGTGTCGGCTGGACCAGCAGAGGGCAACAGTGAGCACTCTCCTTTCAAGGTCCCCTTCAGATCTTGCTGCTGTTCAGGGACCCTACATGAAAAGGTGTCTGCACCATTTGTGGGAAATTAGGGAGAGCTGAAGAGTGCAGGGGACACTGAGCATTGCTTCTTGTGGGGTCAGGAGACTAATGTAGACTCTGGTCATGCTACTCATTAGCGGGAGTTTTTTTTTAATGGCTCTTCTCTTGTTAGGGTGGGCAAAACTGTAGTTCACTAGGTGGTGTGAGCCTGGGCACCGTGAAGCCAGCTGACCTCAGGGAGCATCTCTCTTGAGTGACCCCATACTTGGAAGTCTCATGGAAGAAGAGATATGTTTAAGTTCACACACACAGACAGGTAAAATCACACATTTTATTAATTGTGATGAGAAAAAGACAAAGTTTACAAGCTGAGGTTCAAACTCTTCCCAGAGACAACAGTGGGGACAGGAAGGTATTTTTTCACTTCACACTGACCTTAGATGACAAAAGAAGTCTCATCTTGAAGGAGCTCATGAAATAAGTTCAGCGTATTTGGAAAGGTGTATGTTGGGTGTCTTTGATCCTGTTGTTTCTTGGATTTGGACTCTGTACTGGAGAAGGAGGACGGGACGCCTGGTTTGACTTGACACCTGGTTTTGGCCTGAACTTGTCCTGAATTCAGTGAGTGACCTGTTAGACACATCTGCTCTGCCTTCTTCCCTTGTCCCCAGGCATAACAGTTGGGTTCTGAACGTCTCTCTGAATGTGAGTGTCTGCCCCTTTGATGGACAGGTGGGCGAGCTGTCTTCCTGGAGCTGCAGAACATCAGTGTGGAGAGCACAGGGCACAGGACCATGTGGACACAGAGGTAGCTCACTTTCAGGGAGGTTTCTCTCTCTGAATCCTGCGCTAGGATGTTCCACTTCTTGCCCACCAGAGGGCGACATGATCCTGGAAATACACTCACCATAGCCTCAGCCCTAAAGAGGCTGATCTATCTTTCAAGCATAATTAATTTTATATTTTTATCTGTTAAGACAGCATCATTAGGGCTGGGGTTGTGGTTCAGTGTTAGAGTGCTTACCTAGCACATGCGGGGCCCTGGGTTTGATCCTCAGCACCACATAAGAAATAAAATAAAATAAAGGTATTGTGTCCATCTACAACCAAAAAATTTTAAAAAGCCTTAAAAAAAGAAAACCGCATCATTATAGGACTGAGCAAGACACCGTTGTCTCTCATTGCTGTCACTCAGGTTGTCTTTTGTGCATTCACAGCACTCAGAATGGAGGTCACCACTGTACTTTTTACAGCTGGCCCCATAGCATATTGTTAAGGCTGTGTGCTCCTGGGTGACGCAGGGGTGCTCCACAGAATGATGTGGGGACCCAGGCTAGGGAGGCTCCATCCCCCCTGGAATCTGATTGACTTTTTGAACATTATTTTTATCTGTTAAAGAAAACTGTTTTTCACCCCCCAAAATATCACTCTTTAACAAGGCAAACCATGAAAGAGAAAAACAAAAGACACTCTCTATTTTTACCGGGATAAGTCAGCTCATTTACTTCATGGAATATTCAGGAACTACTCAACATTTCCAGCCATAGACCTTCTTTCTGTGATGCTAACATTATGCGTGTTTTCGTTATCCAGTGAAACAACATTACTTTCTGTGGCTCATACAATTATACGGATTGTATAATTTTATATAAAATATTGCCCCAACCCAGCAGCTAAGCTATTAGCATTTTATCCTCCCCACCACCCTGCCTTTCTGTGAGTGAGGAATCAGGCCATGGCTTCCTTTGTGGCCCTGGCTCAGGGTTGGTCTTGAGCATGTTGTGGGATGTTGGTCAGTGGTGGAGGAGATGCCTCTTGGGCAGAAGCTCTTGTTTCCATTCCCACAGCCAGAGGATTGACTTTTTCCACTCTATGAAGCAGTATAATTTTTAATTACATTTATTTCCTTTTTTTTCCTGCTAACACACTGCTTTTCAAGCTTTCCAGGTTTATGTACATCTCAATGTGTACAAGGTACTCACCCGTCATTTGTGCAGCCAATATTAGTACACATTCATCCACAAATTCCTGCCTTCCTCCATATGCCTTTTACATACCTCCATGTCTCTCTGAGTCATTGCTCCTCTGTGAGCAGTGTCTTTAGTGGTTTCTCCAAAGTAAGGACAACTAACTGTCTGGTTTTAATCAGTTTCCCTTCACCACAATTGCTTCTTTTACATTTCTGGGATTCCAAATATTTTAAAAATTACTTATTCACAACATTCTTTTTAAATTTAAAAAATTTTGAATTATATTTTCTTCCACATAAATAAATATTTGCATATAAATTTAATACTCATCACAAATAGGACTTTGGGATTTCAGTTACATTCGCCAGGAGCTCTATTATCTAGGAATCACCTTCATCACCAAGGCACAAACTTCCACCCTCTTGAGTGATTTTTCCGACTCTGATCCTTCCCAAGATGAAGGCAGGGAGTCAAGGGTGTCAGCAGGGAGAGTGGAAACTGCATCCTCACTGTATCCCTGCTGGTTCCTGGAAAAATAAGAGAGAAATAAAAGATTGAGTACCCAATTAATAAGCCATTTCCATCATTTTCCTTTCATAAGTTATTACAAGCTTTGTAATTTTTTTGTGTGTGATTAGATGTGAACCCCTATTTCACAAAGAACAGCATTTGTAAGCACAAGGGACCTGCAGAAAGTCCCTACACCATCCCTGCCTGCACCAGAGTCCTGTCCAGGGCCCAGGTCTTGCTTTTCCTGCAGTGTCCTCACTCATCCTGTCTGCTCACTCAGAAGGTCCCTGGACACCTCTGTGCTTGTCCTCCATCTGCCAGGCCAGGCTGCTGCAGCTGACAGGGCCACTCATGTGTGGCCGAGCTGTGGCCCAGGCAGTCATGGTCCACAGCCCTCAGCTGTACCCTGTTCTCTGAGTTCCCAGCACCTTCCTCTCACAGGGCAGAGAATCTGCTGAGTTGCTTGCCAGACCAGCATCTCATATGGCAGCTGGGCCACCCAGGTAGGGAGGTTTTTGATCAGGGATGCACCACTGTGGGAGGAATATGTAGACTTTGCACACAGTAATACACCCCAGCATCCTCAGGTTCCACCCTGATATTTCTCAGTGTGAAATCTGTCCCTAACCCACTGCCACTGAACCTATCTGAGACCCCAGGGAACCAGTTGGAAACCCCATATATTAGGACCTGTGGAGTCTGGCCTGGCATGTGCACAACCCAGTGTAAATAGGTTTTTCCATCACTGTATAGGAGGCTCTTTCTGGACCTGCAGGAGATGGAGGCTGGCTGTCCAGGAGTGACGAGCTCGGAGAGAGGAGTCTGGTTCATCACAACATCTCCACTGGTTCCTGTAAAAATCACAGAGCAATCCAAGGTTATGTAGAAAATTTATGAAATGTTTTCCCATTTTTTGTACATTTAAGACTAAATTAATTTTTATTTTTGATTTATACATCCTAAACTATTCATAAAGAACTCTAGTTGAGTAAGCTCTAAGAGCCTCTCAAAAATTCCCTTCAAAATCCCCCTTGTATTATGTGACAACTTTTATCAGAGCCAGTCCTTAGCTCCTTCTGAAATACTGCCTCACATCAATTGACCTCAGCTGCCTCATCCTGGAGGACGGACCTGCACATCCCTCATGTGGACACAGCACACATGGACAGAATGGGGCCCAGGGCTCACCTCCTTCCCCCTTCTCCTTCCCCACCCCTCTGTCCTCACCAGGGATCCAGAGCAGCAGCAGCCCCAGGAGCTGAGCAGGGAGCCTCATTTTGAGAAGCTGAGCTGAGGAGTCCTCGTGAGTGAAGGGCAGGTTAGAGCTGAGCTTTATGTCAGCCTTGCAAGAAGACCCTCCCCAGGGAGCAGCATGCAAATGCCCTGGTGGGTGCTGGCTGGGGAGAATGAGGGAGCGTGGGGACTGCTGCTTGTGAACCCAGGGACATCCTATGTCTTCTACAGTTGGAGGAATTAGAGCAGAGACATAGCCATGGGTGCCTGTGATGTGGGCAGGAGGCCTCATCATGGAAGCCTCACTCTGTGAGTAGTCATGGGGCCCAGGGCCTGCCCTTCTAAGACAGCACAGATGCACAGATAGGGAGGTGGCCTGCAGATCAGCCTTTGTGAGGAAATGACCTTCCTGCTGTCCTCCTCTCAGCTGAGAAGAGAAGAGAAGGTGACAAGTACCACCTCACCAGTTTTGATGGTTGAAATTAATTCCAGCCACAGCATGCAGTTGAAGAGGTTCAAGAGCTTCTGGTGTCTGATGTTACCTACAGAAATACAAGAGCATCAGGGACAGTTTAGATGTCACATTTTCCTCACCCAGTGAATGAAATAATAGCACAAGTGTGACAAGAAGCTGGAGGGAAGAGAAATCTTGTTTCAGCTGAAGAACAAGTAGCCCTGCTAAAGGAAAGAGGACAAGGAGCCTGTCCCCTGAGGTAGTCAATGTGAAGCTCCTGGGGTGAGGTCTGTAACTGGTGGCCATCCTTTCCTAGTCATCTCCATGCATTTGACACTCAGAGCCACCAAACATTTCCCAGGAGATGGACCCCTGAGCCCACGGGACAGTGTGGACAAGGAGGATTCTGCATTAGTTCCTTCTCATAGATGATAGAGGCATCTATGTGCTCCTCCTTGTCAGGGACACTAGGGAGCAGGTGTCACCGCCCTGGGTTTTAAAGTAGATTCCCTAGGTCAGAACTGCACACAGGCACTCTTGCCATGTTCAGGGGGTTCAAGGTGCACTACTGTTGTCCTGGGACTTGCCCCAAGGTGTCTTGGGGAGAAGGTCCTTTTCCCTCCACAGGAAAATTGATTTCAGCCCTCCTCATCCACAGATGGGACAGAGTGAGCCTGTGCTGTGTTGGCCAACATGGCTGAGAGGCTTTTCTCCCCAGCCCAGGACCTCTGACCCAACCTCTCCAGTGTGTGGAACTTGGGCCACCAGCTGCCAAGGACCCTGCCTTGTGTCTCTTAGTTTAGCTAAACTTCTGTGGCTGTTCTGCCCTGATTGGGCAGTGTCCTCTGAACCTGTGAAACATGCCTGTTTGCAGTTTCCCCAGGCTGAGGTCTTCCTGTGCTTTTTCTAAATGAGCAGAAGAAAAGGAAATGAAGGAGAATGGGTTGGAACTCACTGTGCAGGAATAGGAAAAGTGAAGAGTCTCAGAAAGTTCCATAGCACATTACCCCTTGGGAGAAAGTGGTGGGCAGATCACTCCTCTGTCTTCTCCTTTTCCTAAGTACGTCCTCAGGGTGTTTCCTGGGGGATCTCATGATGGGCCTGAGCCATCTCAGGTGCAGCTTAGATCTGGTTATCTCAACTGATTTCCATAGTTAATACCTGATTTCCTTGTAAAGATATTTTTAGGTAAGTAGATTTCCCCTTTCCATGACTTTTCTTCAGTGGCCTGTTTACTATTGTAAATGCTCCTGTTGGTGCAATGGAGCTCTGCAATACAGATGGTTCCCTCGGCACAATATGCAGGCAGGGGATACACTGTGCTCCATCTTAGTCCCTGGAGTCCCCTCTTTCCCTTTCTTCCATCCCCACCCCTCCCTCTTATCTCCTGTCCTCCTTATGTTTATTCATTTGCTCCTTTGTCATTTGTGGGCTCGAGACCTCTGTGGAGCTGGGCTCACTGCTGTGCTGTGGTGTCAGTGCCCAAGCATATGGTGTCATGTGGTGCATTCCTTCCACATTTCCTCCCTCTCCCAGGACCCTGAGCCTCCATCTCTGTCTCCTTTGCCACTGGTCATCCTTCTCTCCTTATGACACCTTACCCCCTTTTCCCCTTCCTTTCCTCTAGCTTTTGCATAGGAGGGTGACATGGGACCCTCACCTTCCAGAGTCTGGCTCTTTCACTTATCATGATGTTCTCCACTTGCATCCATTTACCTGAAATGCCACCATTTCCTTCTTCTTTAAGGCCCTGAGTTCAGCCTGGATTGTGTGGGTGTGGACAGATCAGGAGGATCTCTTTGGCAGAAGAAGGCAGAACCTGACCACACTGAAGAGAGAACAGAGAGGTGAGGGTCCCCTCAGCCATGAGACATGTGGGACACTTCCTTCTTCTGTTTCATTTTCTGATCCATCTGATGATATATGGCAGTGTGATGTGTCTCCTAGTTTTCTGTCACTCGAGTCCAGGCTGGGTCCTCAGCTCCGCCTGACCAGACTGAAATAGAACAGTCTTTGTCAGCTCTCCTTGTTGAAGTTCAGGATCTTCTTCCAGGTCCAGTGTCTGTGGCAGGGTCATCTTTCCACAGTTGTAGGGTGAGGTCCCAATATCCCTGTGGCCATCAGCACAGAGCTCTTGGACGCTGCCCTAATTGTTTGAAATGTGGCTCCTCCTGCCTCCAAGAGCTGCATTAGAGCATCTCCTCACATCCAGTCTTCATGGCCTGAGATCCTCCTTCTTCTGCCTCCATGTGCAGATGGATGGGCTTCAATGTTGAAGACAGATCTAATGTGTACTCTCTCTCTCTCTCTCTTAGATTCAACTTATTTGATTATGTCTCAAAATATTTCATAAGAAATTTTATTGAAATTCCTATTTGGGTACCTTGGGATTGGGATGGTGCAAGGCCTGGGGTGTGGGGCCAACAACTTGAAATCCTGTCCACATACTACCATTTTATTTCAATTACCATAATGACTGGATCCCTTTTGGATATTTAGAAGTGGTACTGTTTGGAGGAATCAGTTTTAATAAGATCAGGTGATTCCAGGTAAGCAGAGAATAAAGAGGTAACCTGCAGTTGGCATAGGAATGATAATGACTTTCCCCATCTTCCCTTTGTGTCAGCTGCATCAGGCACTAAGTACTCAGGAACACATGGCCTGCTTCTCTTCTTGACCAATGGACACTCACTGCCCTCAGCAGAGGCCTCAGGATCCCTGGTTGAACTCTGTGGCCTCCCAGCCTCAAGCCCTGTCTGCCCCCACACATTGACTTTGTGTTTTTCTTCCATAGGACCAGCCCTTCCCTCTCCCAGCCCTGAGCATGACTGGTATGAAGCCTGGGAACTTGGGGACAATCCACACAGTAGCCTCCCATGCAGTGGCCCCCCAGGCATCAGTCTTGGAAATTCACCTATGTATTCTCCCCTTGACCTGTCGGCTTATACCACCTTGAAGTTATTTTAGTGCCCAGTGGATCCATCCTGCTGCCACATGCTGATGTCCTTGCTATAGGCAGGCTGGTGTCTTCTTCTATTCCCCACGTTTCTTCCCAGCTGGAGGAGGCATGGTGTGCTCCATGCAGCTCCCACACAGAGAGGATTAGAAACTTGGCTCTGCCTTAATGATTGTGTGTGACATTGGGTTAGTTTCTTCACTTTCCCCACATCTCAGTTTCTCATTAGCAACATGGGCATAATAACATATCCTTAGAAAATTGCCTGAGGATTCACTAAAATAGCATATGTGAATATTGCGTATCTTAGTATCTGGGCACATCCTACATTCTTAGTAATCACTAACTTTTATTGCTTAGATCAAGTTTCCTGGGAAACAAATGTACAGAGGGGTTGATGCTCAATGATTTTCCATATTCTTCTGTTTCACACAGTAACCAGTATCATCTTAAAACAACAAAGCAGATGAACTTGGGGTGCATCCTTGGGATCTCAGTGACTTAGAGTGCTGAGTGAGGAGGAATGCATGTTAGAGTCCACCCTGGGCCACTTAGCAGGACTTTCATCAAAATAAACATTAAATTACCAAACCCCTATATATGTCACATTCTCCCCTGGGTAACTTTTGGGTGGTTTCTCACTGAGCTTAGAGGCTTATTTTTCTTGTTCTAGGGAGACACCCTTGGTCCCACACCTGGACTGTGTGTTTGGAGCCTCATGGGAGCTCTGTAACCCTGTTGCTTAGATCTCAGCCCATGGAGAGAGCAACTTCCCTCTTGAGGGTTGGCGTGGCATTTCCCCCCCAGTTCCCCTGCAGTTCTGGAGTCCCAACACAGAGTCTCCCACGTAGTAAGTAGCCCACACCTGCCAACCACACCTCAGAACTCACACGTAGGTGAGCTCTGAGGGTGGTTTCAGTGTCCACCCTGACCCCTGTTGCTGCCTGGTGGTATTTCTTAGCAGGCCCCTTACCCTGGAGCTCTCTACCTGGGCCCCTTTCTGACCTGCCCATTGCTGAGTCCTTCTCTCTCAATACTTCTGCTTACACTTGCAGAAACTGCTGCTACCTCCCTTCCTCTGGTTTTCTGTGGCTCTGGACCTGCTCAGAGCCCTGGAACTATCTCCTGAGGAGTCTGGGTGGTGGGCCTTTATCCCCCAGCTTCTCTTCTGCAGGGAGCTAGAAGCCCTGACCCTTCCATGTGGAGGGCTCTGTTCCCAGGCCAGTTACCTCTGGATGAAGACAGGAGTCTCTGGTGTTTAGAAGTCACCTGTGCTCCTGGCGACCTAGCACATGCTCGGAATATTCCAAAGCTAAGGAGACCTTGGCCCTGGAGGCCAAGTTTAACAAGCTCCCTAATTTTGGTATTTGCATGAATCTTATTTGAATGCAATATTAAAGAAAATTAAATGAATTTAAATATATTCAGTAATAAAAAAGTGAGAATTTAAGTTCAGCATATTTGGAAAGGTGTATGTTGGATGTCTTTGATCCTGCTGTTTCATGGATCTGGACTCTGAACTGGAGAAGAGGACAGGGTTTCCCACCCCCCCCCAAAAAAAAAAAATCACTCTTTAACAAGGTAAACCATGAAAAAGAAAACAAAAGACACCCTTTATTTTCATAGAGATAAGTCAGCTCATTAGCACTCTTACACTTCATGGACAATTCAGGAAATGCTGAACACTTCCATCCATTGACCTTCTATCTGTGATGGTAACATTATGTATGGTGCATGCATGTTTACGTTACCCAGTGAAACAACATTATTTTGTGTGAACAATGGACAATACCGCTTTGCCATCATTTTCTTTTAACTTCTTTCTGTTTCTCTGTATGCATTGGATAATTATTATAAAATATTGCCCCAACCAAGCAGCTAAGCTATTAGCATTTTAACTTTCCCACCACCATTTCTGTGAGTGAGGAATCAGGCCATGGCTTCCTGTGTGGCCCTGGCACAGGGTTGGTCTTGAGCATATTGTGGGGTGTTGGTCAGTGGTGGGCAGGTGCCTCTTGGGCAGAAGCTCTGGTTTCCATTCCCACAGCCAGTGGAATAACTTTTTCCTCTCTATGAAACAGTATAATTTTTAATTACATTTATTTCCTTTTTTTCTTCTAACACACTGCTTTTCAAGCTCTCCAGGTTTAAGTACATTTTGATCTGCACAAGGTACTCACCCATTGTTTGTTGCTAAGAGCCACAGCCAAGTAATATGATGCATGGCATTTTTGGTTGAAAGTTGATGCCAGCAAGCCATTGAGATGATATGATTATGTTAAGATCTGCATTCATATGGATTTTGGACTCCTGCTGTCCACCTTGGCCTGCTATGGGACTTCTGGAGAGTTCCCATTGGTTGAGGAAGTGCGGTAGGAGGGAATTCCAGAGGAGGGACTTCCTGTGGGGGTCAGGGAGAACACCTGTGGGTCGGTCGCCAATCTTCCCAGGAGCCTATTGGGCATTAGCGGCAGTTTCAAAAATAAAGTTTGTTCCTGCTTGAGTGGCTCATGATTTTGTGCCCAGCCAGACTGTGGCAATTGGTGGCCCGTGCGGGGGACGCCTGAATCTTGGAGGTGAGTAAAATTGCTCGCCCCTGAGGGAAGGTGAGAGAATGGGTGACCATTTCAAAAAAACAATGTGTTCTTGTTTTGATTTATTTTGTTTTTGTTTCAAGCTGTCTATCCCTAGAACTTTCTCAGGCAAACTGGGAAAAATGGTTGGCTCAAGGTTTGAAGTTGTTCGGCCATGAGAAAGAGAAAATTGATACAACAATTTTTTGTTCTGTTTTTGTTTCATTCTGTTTCGGTTTTGTTTTATGTTATCTTATTGGGTTGCATTACCTTTATAGTAGATTAGAAATTAGTAAAAAACAAACTGAAAGACTGTTAAGTAAATAGTTAGAGGTCCAGACTATGGTAGAAAACATGTTAGGTCAAGCAAAAGAGAAGGTCTCTCGAGCTAGTCAGACAGAGGAAAATTTAAAGGAAGAAAGCTTAAAGGAGAAACAACCATCAGGGGGGTGCTAGAACAGGAGGCTGCTACTAACTTTGTTCTATCACCAGAGGGCATAATTCAACCAACAGCTCCATCTACAGTTGAGTGGCCCTCAACCCCCGTAATTGATGGACGGAATCCTGAAGCAGGACCTTAAAGATTAGCATGCCCTGTCCTTGAGCAGGCAGGAGGGCAACAAATTCACCGTGCTTTAGATTTCAAAACAGTGAAGCAATTAAAGGAGGCTGTAACAACCTATGGCCCACAAGCACCCTTCACTGTGAGCATGGTCGAATCCATTACCAACTTGGACATGACGCCAGCAGATTGGGCTAACATGTGTCGATCTGTGCTAAATGGAGGACAATATTTGTTATGGAAGGTTGCCAATGAGGAATTTTTCACGGAGACAGCTGGGCGAAATGCAGCAGCCGGTTACCCTCAAAGAAATCTAGATATGTTGTTTGGAAAAGGACCTTATGAGGGTCAATGGCAACAGATTGAATATGATCCTGGCATATATGCAAAAATTGCTGTAGATGCGGTTAGGGCATGGAAAAGTTTACAGGGGCATGGAGATTTACAAGGACAATTATCTAAGGTAATACAAGGAACTAATGAACCTTACGCTGAATTTGTGTACAGGCTTATTCAAACGGCTTCCAGAATTTTGGGGGATACAGAACAAGCAATGCCATTTATAAAACAACTGGCTTATGACCAAGCAAATCATTGTGCAGAGAGTTCATTAGACCATGGAGACATGAAGATTTAAACACAATATTAAATTACGTAGAGACATTAATGAACAAGGGCAAGTCTTGGCAGCAGTAAAACAGGCTTTAGATGCCAGGCCAAAAAACATGCTACAATTGTGAACAAACAGGACATTTTAAAAGGAGTTGCCCCATAGGAGGAGGGTTTAACAAAGCTAGGTATCAAAGGAATAGAATACCGGGTATTTGCCCACAATGCCGTAGAGGGAGACATTGGGCTAATGAATACTGTTCTCAAACCAACATAGAGGGTACTCCGTTATCAAAAAACGGACAAGGACCAAGTGTTTACCCACGATATCGTGGAGAAAGGCATCAGGCTCCATTGCCAAAAAATGGACTGGGGGGGGCCCAATGCTCCAGGGCCCACAACCACACATATACGGGGCAATGGAGGAACCCAGCAACACCATCAGGGTAGTGCCCAGGACACATTATACATTAAATACCTCATTAGACAAACTAGAGGGAGTGCAGGGTTGGATATCTGCGCCTCTGCCAGAGCAATACTAACTCCAGAGATGGGAGTTCAAATCATTCCCACAGGAGTAAAAGGACCTCTTCCCCAAGGAACAGTAGGCTTATTATTGGGACACAGTTCTTCTACACTAAAAGGACTTATGATAAGTCCTGGGGTAATTGATCCTGATTATGAAGGTGAAATAAAAATTATAGCTAATTCTCCAAGAGGTATATCAGTAATTTCACCAGGAGATACAATAGCACAGTTATTAATAATACCCAGCCTGTATGATAAAATTTCCAGTCATTCTGTAGAAAGAGGTTCCAGAGGATTAGGATCCACATGTGTGGATTGGGCTATGCTGTCTTTAAATTTAGATTCTCACCCAATACCAAAACTAAATATTCAAGGAAATGAATATAGTGGGTTACTGGACACAGGTGCTGACCTTAGCATCCTATCTCATCAAGAATGGCCAAAACATTGGCCATTACAACAAGCCACTCAAATGCTTCGAGACCTAGGAGTGGCAACTAATCCCCATAGAAGTGCAATGGTATTAGATTGGAAGGATCCTGAAGGATGTGAAGGAACTATACAGCCCTTTGTATTGGATCATCTTCCTATAAATTTATGGGGACGAGATGTCCTAGATCAATTAGGTTTGACATTAACAAATAACATCAATCCTAATGCACCCACTACTAGGGCTAGACAAGGCTTTAGGAAAGAAAAAAGATTAAGAGGACAAGAACAAGGTATGACACCACCAATTCAAATAGATCAAGGAATAAATAGACATGGATTGGGTTTTCAGAAAGGGCCACTGAGACAATCAAAATTAATTGGAAATCAGAAAGACCAGTGTGGGTTCCTCAGTGGCCCCTGACTAAAGAAAAGATACAAGTAGCCCATGACCTGGTCAAACAACAATTAGCGGAGGGACATATACAACCTTCCATATCTCCCCATAATACTCCCATTTTTGTCATTAAAAAGAATTCTGGTAAATGGAGATTATTGCAAGATTTAAGAGCCATTAATAATGAGATGGTTATTATGGGACCTGCTCAATCAGGGATTCCCCAATTGTCTGATTTACCATAAACCTGGTATGTTTTAGCTATAGATATTAAAGATTGTTTTTTTTTTTCAATTCCAATTCATCCTCAGGATAGTCCACGTTTTGCATTTACTATCCCTGCACCAAATCATGAAGGTCCTGATCAGAGATAAGAATAGAAAGTACTCCCTCAAGGGATGGCTAATAGTCCAACTATGTGTCAAATTTATGTTAACAAAGCAATCCAGCCACTTAGAAATCAAAATCCTGAACTACAAACATTTCACTATATGGATGATGTGTTATTGGCACATAAAGATAAAAACACATTGTTAGAATGTTATGCCACACTTACAAATTTATTAAAAAATTATAATCTAGAGATAACAATAGATAAAGTACAATTAAATCTTCCAATTAATTATTTAGGAGTTCTATTATCCTCAACCATGGTCCGTCCACCAAAAATTCAAATACGAGTAGATCAACTCAAACCACTTAACATCTTTCAAAAGTTATTGGGAGACATAAATTGGATAAGGCCTTATCTAGGCATACCAACAGGAGAGCTAGGACCTTTATTTGATATCCTAAAAGGTCCATCAGATCCAAATTCACCCCATATGTTAACGCCTGAACCAAGAAAGGCATTAAAAATCATTGAAACATATATGGAAAATATACATTTGGATAGAATTGATATAAGTTTGCCTTTATTGTTTATTGTACTACCAACAAAATATATTCCTACTAGAGTATTTTCGCAAGAAGGTCCATTATTGTGGATACATTTATCTTATTCTCCTAACACTATTCTTACTAGGTATCCTGAGGCTGTAGGACAATTAAAACTCAAAGGAATAAGAGCAGCAAAGGGAGTGTTTGGGATTTCTCCCAATAAAATTATTACTCCATATACTATGAATCAAATTGTTGAGTTAGCTAATGAGTTAAGTACTTGGGCAATAATCATATGTAAATCTAATGTTTCATTTGATAATCACTTACCATCTAATCCTTTGTTGTCTTTTTGGTCTAAGCATCCTGTAGTTTTTCCAAAAATGACAAGAAAAACACCTATCATGAATGCTCCAAATATATTCACTGATGGGTCAAATAATGGTACAGCAGCAGTAGTTACCCCTGATCAAACTTTTACATTTTTAGTACCCAAACAATCAGTTCAAAAGGTAGAGCTTAATGCAATATTACAAGCTTTTGTGATGTTTAAAGATTCTGTATTTAATTTATTTTCTGATAGTCAGTATATAGTTAATGCTATAGTATCCCTTGAAGATGCTAGTAGGATTTCCCCCTTCTTGTACTGTTTTCTCTTTGTTTTCCACTATACAAAGTCTAATATGGGACAGAAAAGATCCATTTTTTATAGGACATATCAAGGCACATACAGGATTGCCTGGAGACCTTAGTTTGCACAATGAATTAGCAGATAAATCTACACATGACATACATATTTTCTCCACAATAGAAGAAGCTACAAATTTTCATAAAAGGTTCCATGTCAATGCTAATACTTTACAAAAGCATTATAAAATAACTAAAGAACAAGCCAGACATATAATAAAACAATGTCAAAATTGTGTGACCTTTTTACCACAAGTTAATCATGGAGTCAATCCTAGAGGACTGATACCTAACCATATTTGGCAGATGGACGTCACACACTTGCCAGAATTTGGAAAATTAAAATATTTGCATGTTACTGTTGATACTTCTTCTGGATTTTTGATGGGCTCCCTTCATGCCAGAGAAAAAAACTAAAGATGTTATAGCTCATTGCTTACAATATTTTGCCACTGTGGGCGTTCCAAAACAGTTAAAAACATATAATGGTCTTGGCTATACTTCTACCTCTTTTAAACAATTTTGCTCATCATTTGGCATTACTCATAACAGGAATTCCATACAATCCACAGGGACAAGGCATAGTTGAAAGAGCTCATCAAACTATTAAAATGTACTTGTTAAAACAAAAGGAGGGAATTGGAAAGGGGTATATATATCCCCCAAAGATAAACTTAAAATAACCCTTTTTACTCTAAACTTTTAAAATTTGGATTCATCAGGGCTTAGTGCTGCAGAAAGACATTTGTATCCAAAAAATGTACATAAGCCTAAGGTACTTTGGAAGGATATTCTAACAGGACAATGGAAAGGTCCTGACCCAGTGATTGTCTGGAGTCAGGGTTCTGTTTGTGTGTTTCCACAGGGAGAACAGCAGCCAATTTGGATTCCAGAGAGACTAACCAAAACAATTTCTACAGAACAAAAAGAAGATGATTTGACTCAAATCCATAACAGCTGATATCCAGAGCTCCAGTTTGGCTATTCTTACATCTTCGACAGTGATTAACCAGAATGCTTTTTTCAATATCTATTTTATTATTGCTTTTTCCCACATCATAAAGTTTTATTTTATTTTTGAGCTCATACAGACCTAGGTTAATGTTTTTCTGATCAGTTTTATTTTTTGAGTGTGGAGTTTTTAAACATTGCAATGGAGATTTCACCTATGTAAAGCTACAAGGCCTTTACTATTGTCTTATGTGTTGTATGTTATGTGTGCACACTTCTCTTTTGTGTTGTATGTCTGTATGTGCGTATGTCCATATATCATATATGAGGAGTGCTCATGAATAAATTGATCCGAATTTTTTTTATTATTCACGTGATTTTAATGGTTTAATTTAAATTGGGTAAACAGCTGTTGAGGATTGTTTTAATATGTGTACAAATAAGCAGGTTAACAGATCTGTTTGTTTACTTTCACCTTTCCTTTCCATTATATTTAATAATTCTGTTCAGGATAATGTAAATTGTTCAAAAAATTGTTTTCCTAGTACCTGTTGGAATGTTACATAATTTTTTTTAGCATCAATGTCAGAATTCCTATCTTCATCCCAGTGCCGGTGAAGACAAAGATAAAACCAAACTACAGTTTCTTCGATAGTTATCAGAACAAACTGTATAAACTTATGCACCAATGAATAATAACTCAACAAGTAATGCTCATTCAAGGAGTCAATTTATTTTGGGAGGAAATGGACATATTGATAGATTCCTCCACTTTGAACTGCTTGCAGATCTTGCCTGGACTATGTATCACTTGTATGCATTGTGATCTATCTATTGATGCAGTGAATTATGGTAGTGCTAGCATATCTTTACTGGTATGTCACCAGTGATGCAATTTTTCCTAAGGAGCCATCAATTGGCTTCGTGTCGTGGCATTTCTGTATCCTCCTCCCTTCTGCTAGTGATGGTCTCATTTGGGGGCCAACAGAGGTGAGGCAAAGAACCTCACCCCCGCACTGGTACATAGGCCTATCCACAAGTAAGGCTATATGCTGGACCGGTAGTCAGTGATGGGTATGATCCAATTGCAGTGGTATCAACCTAAGACAGGAGGCTGACGCCTAGATGTCAGTTCATCCGATGACGGGTAAGAACCATATGTTGAATTGGAGAAACCTAACAGGCACAGTCCCTAGCCACATTGCTTGTTGCTTAATTAAAGAGAAGGGGGGAGATGCTAAGAGCCACAGTCAAGTAATATGATGCATGACATTTTTGGTTGAAAGGTGATGCCAGCAAGCCATTGAGATGATATGATTATGTTAAGATCTGCATTCATATGGATATTGGACTCCTGCTGTCCACCTCGGCCTGCTATGGGACTCCTGGAGAGTTCCCATTGGTTGGGGAAGTGCGGTAGGAGGGAATTCCAGAGGAGGGACTTCCTGTGGGGGTCCGGAAGAATGCCGCGTGGGTCGGTAGGCAATCTTCCCGGGAGCATATGGGGCATTGGCGGCAGTTTCAAAAATAAAGTTTGTTCCTGCTTGAGTAGCTCGTGATTTTGTGCCCAGCCAGACTGTGGCAGTTTTTGTAACCAATATTAGTGCACATTCATCCACTAATTCACGCTTCCCCTCGTCTGCCATTTACACACCTCTGCATCTCTCTGAGTGGTTGTTCCTCTGTGAGCAGTGTCTTCAGTGGTTTCTCCAAAGCAAGGACAACTAACTGTCTGCTTTTAATCACAGTTTCCCTTCACCACAATCGCTTCCACATAAATAAATATTTGCATATAAATTTAATACTCATCAAAAAAAGGACCTTGGGATTTCAGTTACATTCACCAGGAGCTCTATTATCCAGGAATCACCTTCATCACCATGGCACAACCTTCCACCCTCTTGGTGATATATGAGTGACTTTTCCAACTCTGATCCTTTCAAAGATGAAGGCAGGGAGTCAAGGGTGTCAGGCAGGGAGTGGAAACTGCATCCTCACTGTATCCCAGGTGGACACTGGAATAATAAGAGAATACAAGATTAAGTTCCCAGTTAATAAGCCATCATTTTCCGTTTATAAGTTATTTTTTGTATTTGTGATTAGATTTTAATCCCAATTTCACAAAGAACAGCATTTGCAAGCATAAAGGGACCTGCAGGAGGTCCCTATACCATCCCCTGCCTGCACCAGAGTTCTGCCCAGGGCTCAGGTCCTGCTCCTCCTGCAGTGTCCACCCTCATCCTGTCTGCTCATTCAGAAGGTCCCTGGACACCTCTGTGTTGTCCTCCACATGCCTGGCCAGACTGCTGCAGTTGACAGGGCCACTCATGGGTGTGGCCCAAGCTGTGGCCCAGGCAGTCCTGGTCCACAGCCCTCAGATGCACCTGTTCCCTGAGTTCCCAGCACCTTCCTCTCACAGGGCAGAGAATCTGCTGAGATGTTCCCCAGACCAGCAGTTCATGTGTCATCTGGGCCACCCAGGCAGGGAGGTTTTTGTTCGGGGCTATACCACTGTGGGAGGATGCTATGTGGTTTGCCAGCAGTAATACACCCCAGAATCCTCAGCCTCCACTCTGCTGATTCGCAGTGTGAAATCTGTCCCTGACCAACTGCCACTGAACCTGTCTGAGACCCCAGTGTAGTGGTTGGATCCTTATAGATTAGGAGCTGTGGAGCCTGGCCTGGCTTGTGCACAACCCAGTTTAAATAGGTGTTTCTTTCACTGTGTAGGAGGCTCTGACTGGAACTGCAGGAGATAGAGGCTGGCTGTCCAGGGGTGACAGGCTCGGAGATAGGAGTCTGGGTCATCACAACATCCCACTGGTTCCTGAAAAAAAATTATATTTCAATGCAAGATTATGTAAATATTTTAGGAGAATTTGTGCTTTTTCCTTTATTGTGGATTTCAGGTTAACTTATTTTTTTGATTTTGATTTGTACAGTAAAGTTATTTATGTTTAAATACACCTCAAATATTGTAATTTAGAAGGGCCTCTCTAGAATTGACCTACAACATCCCCCACTTACTTTGTGACAATATTGATCAGAGCCTAGTTCCTTGCTCCTTTTGGAATACTCTCTCACATCAATTGACCTCAGAGACCTCATCCTAGAAGACAGAACTGCACATCTCTTACATGGATATAGCACACATGTGAACATTTTGTGTCCAGGGCTCCCCTTGCTCCCCTGTCTCCCACCTCATCCCCTCTGTCCTCACCAGGGATCCAGAGCAGCAGCAGCCCCAGGAACTGAGCAGGGAGCCTCATTTTGAGAAGCTGAGCTGAGAAGTCCTGGTGAGTCAAGGACAGGTTAGAGCTGAGCTTTTATGTCACCCTTGATGGAAGGCCATCCCCAGGGAACAGCACGCAAATGCCCTGGTGGGTACTGGGTGGGGAGAGGGAGTGAGGGAGGGGCCTAACTTGTGAGTCCAGGTACATCAGATGTCTTGTACATTTGGAGGAAATACAGTAGAGAAACAGCCCAGGCTAACTGTGGTGTGGGCAGGGGGCCTCATCATGGAAGCCAGGCTCTGTGGGCATCAAGGTGCCCAGGGCTTTCCTCCATAAGATAGCACAGACCAAGCATCTAGAGGTAGGCTGCAGGTCAGCCCCTGGTAGGGAACATCCACCCTGCTGGCTCCCTCACAACTGAGGAGACAATGTGACAAGTCCCACTTCACAAGTGTTGATGTTTGAATTTAGACCCCTGACAGCATCCAGTGGAGCCAGTTCTCAAGCTTCTGTGTTTGCTGTTACCTGGAGAAATATGAAACTGTGAAGAACAGTGTTAGATATCATCTTTCTTCATGTTGAAAGCAATAAAATGAAAAGTGTCAGAGAAGCTGGTGGGAAAAGGGTCCTGTGCTTCAGCTAGAGAGACAGTATCCCTGTCCATGGCAGGAGAAGAGACATGTACACCTGAAGCAGTTAGTGTGGAATTCCCGGGGGCCAGATCCACAAACTGGTGGACATCCTGTTGTAGCCATCTCCATGTGTGTGACTTAGCAGAGTCATGCAAACATTTACTGAGAGAAGAACCCCTTGAGTCCACTGGGTAGGGTTGTCAGGGAGGTTCTAGGGCACTTCTCATTGATGGAGAATTCCTTCCTCCCTCTGCTGCTCCTTGTCAGGGCACTTGGCAGCAGGTGTCACAAGTCCTGTGCTGAACAGGACAGTCCCTCTGTGAGAACATCACTGAGTGGACTCTCTCCATGTACAAGTGTTATTCCCTCTGCCCAGAAATTCTCCTGGGCATTGCATAGGAAAGGGCACTGGGGAAGTGTTCTGGGGCCATAGCTCTGGGACATTAGATTTAGACTTCCTCCTCCAGCTTGGGACAAAAGGAGCCTTTGTGATTTTGGTCTCCAAGGCTGAGCTGCTTTTCTAGGCAGCCAAGGCCCTATGACACACCCTGTCCACAGTGTGGGATCTTGGTGTGTGGGCCCCCGCAGCTGAGGACTCTGTTATAGTTTCCCTTAGCAACAATAAACTTCAGTGGCTGTCCTTCCTGAGTGAGCCACTGCCCTCTGCACACTGTGAGGAGCAGGAATGTCGGCATGGTGGCCTTTCTGGGTTCTGAA